>NC_091058.1:109134617-109443271 GCF_000393655.2 Nicotiana sylvestris
TCATTTACATATAGAGGAATTAGAACACCAGAGTTTCCTTGAAATTTACTAAATATGAAAATATCACTATCATTACTTAAATAACCATTAGAAATCATGATTTTTTGAAATTTCTCATGACATTGCTTTGGAGCTTGTTTTAATCCATAAAAAGATTTAAGAAGCTTAAAAACTTTATTTTCCTGACTAGGAATGACAAATCCTTATGGTTGTTTCATGTAAACTTCTTCATCCAAATATCCATTCAGTAATGTAGTCTTCACATCATTTGATGAATGTTACTGCCCAAATTCTCCCTCCATGAATTTGTCGTGATGGCACCTAGTCTCTACCACTAGGTAACCCTAACATTTTACGGAAATAAAATGAAGAACATACAAAATTTACAACTAGCAATAACAGTAACTTAAATAAAATATTTGAAATGCCACTCGGCATATACAGTAATCAACTCTTGAAAATATATACAACTCTCCCAAGACCCTAAACACCGTAAGTCACAAGCTTCTAAGAATTTCTAACTGTTCTATATATCAATGTCTAAAGAAATAAGGGAAGAATTAACATAAGGGGATAGAGGGGGACTCCAAGATCTGCGAACGCGGACAAATATACCTTAAAGTCTCCTGAATGGCAGCAACCGCGCAACTAAACTCGAGGCTGGTAGGAGGTACCTGGATCTGCACACGAAAGACATGTACAGAAGAAGCGTGAGTACACTACAACGGTACCCAGTAAGTGCCAAGCCTAACCTCGATCGAGCAGTGACGAGGTCAAGTCAGGGCCCTACTGGGGTGTGTGTGTGTGTATATATATATATATACACCTAAATGGAAGCAACCGCGCAACTAAACTCGAGGCTGGTAGGAGGTACCTGGATCTGCACACGAAAGACATGTACAGAAAAGGCGTCAGTACACTACAACAGTACCCAGTAAGTGCCAAGCCTAACTGCGGTCGAGCAGTGACGAGGTCAGGTCAGGGCCCTACTGGGGTGTGTGTGTATATATATATACTAATATGGAACAAAAGTATCGCAGTAAAATAAAGACTGAAATTTAAACTAAAGGAAAATCACATATAGGATAACGGTACAGTACACAAAATAATAATAGGGGATCTCCCGAGATACCATCTCGTAGTCCCAAATGTAAATGTGCAGGGGGATCTCTCGGAATACCATTTCGAAGTCCCAAAGTAAATATACAGGGGGATCTCCCGGGATACTGTCCCTTAGTCCCAAAGTAAATGTGCAAGCAGATCTCCTGAAATATCGTTTCGTAGTCCCAGAGTAAATATGCAGCTCAAACAATAACAATAACAGTTACAACAGAGATCCTACAATTTAGACTAAGTACAATTCAAGAGAAAATAAGGAAAATTCACTAGGCATGTTGCACAGAGTTCAGATAAGCATTTAAGACGTAGACATGTTATTCTAAGCTAAACAGGATAATTTCACATGCTAATAAAACTCAAATAAGAAGAAACAGGTTATTACTCAGTAAAATTGGATTTTACAACAAATAGCCCGTATACGTACTCGTCACCTCACGTACACGACGCTCACATATCAAAATAGTACCAAATCTTAAGGGAGTTCCCCCACACGAGGTTAGGCAAGCCACTAACCTCGAACTAAGCTCAATCACTCATTAACAATGCCTTTTCCACGAATATTCGACTCCGAATGGCCCAAATCTAGCCAAAATAAATTACATATCATAAATATAACTACAAGAAACTAATCTAGATAATGAAATCAAAGCTAAAGCAAGAAATTAAAAAATCACCCTAGAAAGTCTCCCCGGTCCCACATCTCGGAATAGGGTAAAAGTCACAAAATATGAACACTCATTCACTCACGAGTTCACTCGTACCAAAGTTACTCAAATCCGATACCAAAATCTCAATCAAAATCCCAAAATTAGGCCTAAGAACTTTTCTCAAAATTTTCCCAATTTTCCACCTCAAATCACTAATTTAATGATGAGATTAAAGACATAATCATGGGAATTAACCAAAACTAGGTAAGAATCATTTACCCCAAACACCCACGTGAAAATCTCTCCAAAAGTCACCAAACTCCAAGCTCTCAAGTCCAAATGGTGAAAAATGATATAAACCCTTGATTTTAATCTTTTAAATCTGCCCAGGTGCTCCCTTCTTTGCGAACGCGGAAGGACCCTCGCGTTTGCGAAGCACAAACTTGCTTTGGCCCAGAAATCCATCATCGCGAATGAGATGACCATGTCGCGAACGTGAAGACCACTCAGCTCAACCCTATGCTAACATGGAACCAACCTCGTGAACGCGTAGGCAAAAGGCCTAGGGACCCAGTGGACCAACCTCTTCTACGCGAACGCGGGACCCTCTTCACGAATTCTTAGACCTATGACCTCAAAGCTTCGCGAACACGGGACCAACATCGCGAATGCGAAGCATAAAAATTCCACCTGCCCAGATCCTCTTCGCGAACGTGGAACACCCCTCGCAAACGCGAAGAAGGAAACCAATGCCAGAAAATCTGTTATCTTCCAAAGTCCAAAAATGATCTGGTAAGTATCTGAAACTCACCTGAGGCCTCCGGGACCTCAACCAAACATACCAACCAATCCTAATACACCATACGAACTTAGTCGAGCCCTCAAATCACATCAAGCAACGATAGAATCGCGAATCACCCTCCAATTCAAACATAAAGAACTTGAAACTTTAAATTTTCACAACCGATGTTGAAACCTATCAAACCATGTCTGATTGACCTCCAATTTTGCGCAGAAGTCATATTCAACATTACAGACCTACTCCAACTTATGGAATTGGAATCCGACCCCGATATCAAAGACTTCACTACCGGTCAAAAAATCTCCAAAAATTTGACTTTCACCATTTCAAGCCTAAATCAGCTACAGACATCCAAAACACAATCTAGACATACCCCTACGTCCAAAATAACCAAACGGAGCTAACGGAACCGACGAAACTCTATTCCGGAGTCGTCTTCACACAGTTCTGACTACAGTCAAAATCCTAAGTCATAAGATTTCGTTTAGGGACTAAGTGTCCAAAAACACTCCAAAAACCAAAACAAAACCTCCCGACAAGTCACATAGGCTGAAACAGATATGGGAAAAGCAGTAAATGGGGATTCGGGGCTATAACTCTCAAACGACCGACCGGGTCATTACATCCCTCTTAAAATAATCATTTTTCCTCGAACAAGCATAGACATACTTGAAGTGATGAAAATTTGAGGATAACAGTTGCGCATATCCTGCTCGGTCTCCTAAGTTGCCTCCTCAATCGGTTGATCCCTCCATTAAACGTTCACTAAAGCAATATTCTTTGACCTCAGCTTCTGAACCTGCCTGTCCAAAATACCCCTGGCTCCTCAACATAAGATAGATCCTTGTCCAACTAGACTGAGCAAAAATCCAACACATGAGATGGGTCACCGTGATACTTCCGGAGCATAAAACATGGAATACCGGATGGACTCTTACTAGACTGGGAGGTAAGATAAGCTCATAGGCAACCTCCCCAACTCACCGCAACATCTCAAATGGAACAATGAACCTTGGGCTTAGCTTGACCTTCTTTCCGAACCTCATAACGCCATTCATAGGAGAAATACAAAGCAAGAACCACTTTCTAACCATGAATGCCACATTGCGAACCTTCCGATCTGCATAACTCTTTTGTCTGGACTGGGTTGTGCCAAGTCTATCTTGAATCACCCTAACCTTCTCCAAAGCATCCTGAACTAAGTCTATACCCAATAATCTAGCCTTGCTTAGTCGAACTAACCCATTGGGGACCGACACCGCCTACCATACAGAGCCTCATACAGTGCCATCTGAATGTTGGACTGATAACTGTTGTTGTAGGCAAACTCCATGAGTGGCAAGAACAGATCCCAAGAACCTCCAAGCTCCATCACACACGCACGGAGCATATCCTCTAGAATTTGAATAGTGCACTCGGACTGTCCGTCAGTCTGAGGGTGAAATGTTGTGCTCAACGCCACTCGAGTACCAAACTCCTATTGTATAGCCCTCCAGAACTATAATGTAAATTGCATACCCCGGTCAGAGATAATAGATACTGTCACGCCATGAAGCCTGACAATCTCGCAGATATAAACTCGAGCCAGCTGCTCGGAAGAATAAGTAGTCATTATAGGAATGAAATGATCTGACTTGGTTAGTCTATCCACAATCACCCAAACTGCATCAAACTTTCGCTGAATCTGTGGAAACCCCACAACAAAATCCATAGTGATCCGCTCCCATTTCTACTCTGAAATCTCTAACTTCAGAAGCAATCCACCTGGCCGCTGATGCTCATATGTCACATGTTGGCAATTTAGACACCAGGTTACAATTCCACTTTGTCCTTCTTCATTCTACACCACCAATAATGCTGCCTCAAGTCCTGATACATCTTCGTATCACCTAAATGAATGGAGTACCGCGAGCTGTGAGACTCCTAATGAATCAACTCACGCAATCTGTCTACATTGGGCACATAGCCTGTGCTGCATCCTCAATGCACCATCATCCCCAATAGTGACATCCTTAGCATCACCGTGCTGAACCGTGTCCTTAAGGACGAGCAGATCAAGGTCATCATACTAATGCTTCCTGATACGATCATAAAGAGAAGATTGGGAGACCATACAAACCAAAACCTGACTCGGCTCAAAAATATCCAATCTAACAAACTGGTTGGCTAAGGTCTGAACATCCAGTGCCAATGGCCTCTCTGCTGCTGACAAATATGCTAAGCTTCCCAAACTCCCCACCCTGCAACTCAAGGCATCGGCCACCATATTGGCCTTCCTGGGATAGTATAAAATGGTGATATCATAATCCTTAAGTAGCTCTAACCACCTTCGCTGATGCAAGTTAAGATCCTTTTGCTTGAACAGATGCTACAAACTTCGGTGATCAATGTAGATCTCACAAGGAACACCATACAAATGGTGCCGCCATCTCTTCAAGGCATAAACAATAGCTGCTAACTCAAGGTCGTGGACATGATAATTCTTTTCATGTACCTTCAGTTGTTTGGATGTAGGCAATCACCCTACGATCCTGCATCAACACCGCTCCAAGACCAATCTGCGACGTATAACAATAAACAATATAAGATCCCGAACCTGTAGGCAATACCAATATTGGGGTTGTAGTCAAAGCTATCTTAAGATTTTGAAAGCACTTCTCAAACTCTTCTGTCTACCTGAATGGAGCACCCTTCTGGGTCAGCCTGGTCATAGGTGCTGCAATAGATGAGAATCCCTCAACAAATCAACGGTAATAACCCGCCAAACCAAGAAAACTCCGGATCTCTATAGCTGAAGATGATCTGGGCCAACTCTGCACTGCTTCCACCTTCTTCGGATCCACCTTGATCCCTTCACTCGACACTATGTAGCCCAAAAATGTCATTGAATCCAACCAGAACTCACATTTTTAGAATTTTGCATATAACTTCTTTTCTCTCAACATCTGAAGCACAGTCCTCATATGTTTCTCATGATCCTCCCGACTCCGGGAGTACACCAGAATGTCGTCAATAAATGCAATGATGAACGAATCAAGATAGGACTGGAATACACTGTGTATCAAATGCATAAATATTGCTGGGGTGTTGGTTAGCCCAAATGACATTACAAGGAACTCGTAATGACCATATCAAGTCCTGAAAGTAGTCTTTGGGATATCTGGCTCCCAAATCTTCAACTGATGATAACCTGAACGCAAGTCAATCTTGGAAAACACTCTGGCACCCTGTAACTAATCAAATATATCATCAATACGAGGCAAATGGGTACTTGTTCTTCACTGTGACTTAGTTCAACTGGCAATAATCGATGCACATACGCATAGAACCATCCTTTTTCTTCACAAATAAGACAGGAGCACCCCGAGGTGACATACTGGGCTGAATGAAGCCCTTATCAAGCAATTCTCGTAACTGTTCCTTCAACTCCTTCAACTCAGGAGGGGCCATATGATATGGAGGAATAGAGATGGGCTAAGTGCCCGGCAACAAATCAATACCAAAGTCAATATCTCTATCGAGCAGCATGACCAGAAGATCAGTTGGAAACACATCAGGGAAATCCCTCACTACTAGGACTGACTCAACTATAGGGGTATCAATACTGACATCTTTCACATAAGCTAGATACGCATCACACCCATTCTCAACCATTCGTTGAGCTTTAAGAAATGAAATAACCTTGCTGGGAGTGTAATCTAAGGTACCCCTCCACATTAATCATGGTAAACCTGGCATAGCCAGCATCACATCTTGGCGTGACGATCAAGAATAGCATAATGGGGCGACAACCAATCTATACCCAAGATAATATCAAAATATACCATACTGAGAAATTATAAATCGTCTTTGATCTTAAAACCACTAATAACAATCAAACACGACCGATACACATGGTCAACAATAATAAAATCTCCCACGGGTGTAGACACATGAACAGGAGAACTCATAGAATCACGGGCTACACCCAAATACGGGGCAAAATAAGATGACACATAGGAATAAGTGGAGCCTGTATCGAATAGAACTGATACATCTCTATGACAGACCCGAACAATACATGTAATGACATAATCAGAAGCAACTATCTCTATATGAGTAGGAAGAGCATAGTATATGGCCTGGCCTCCCCCTCTAAGGCGACCTCTACCTGCCCGACCTCCACCTCGAGCTGGCTGAGTAGGTGGAGTGGCAGCTGGTGCTATAATTATAGCCTGAGGATCTTGTGGAGCATGCTTTGGCTGAGAAGTCTGTGGAGGTGCACCCCTCCTACATCTGGGGCAATCCCTCACCATATGGCAAGTGTCACCACACTCAAAACAAGCTCTCGAATGTGATGACTGCTACGGCTGACTCGGGCCAGATATGCTGGACTGACCGCTAAAAGCACCCCATGCAAGAGATACACTAGATACTAGAGGTGCATAATAAGGCTCCTGAGGCCTAGAAGGGGTTGGAACACCACTGGCGGCTAGAAGATCTGAATGAACGGGGCGACTCACATAGCCCCTACCATGTTGATATGCAGCTGGGGCACGAGCATCAGAATAATGGCCACTCTCGAGACCTCTTGGACTCTCTCTCCTTCCTCTCCCTAGAACGCATGCCCTCCACTCTCCTAGCAATACTCACAACTTGCTGATATGAGATATCCATCTCTAACTCCCGGACCATACTAGTCCTAATGCTGGGATGGAGTCCCTCAATAAAACGACAGACCCTCTCTCGAACCATAGAAACCAAGGCCGGTGCATGTCTAGCCAAGTCACTGAAACGAACTGCATACCCTGAGAAAGTCATAGCCCCCTGGCGCAACTGCTCAAACTCGGTGCGCCATGAATCTTTGAGGCTCTGATGAACATACTCTCTCAAAAATACATCCGAGAACTAAGTCCATGTAAGTGAAGCTGCCTCAGCCGAACTGTCCAACTCATAAGCACACCACCACTGATAAGTTGCTCCTCTAAGTTGAAACGCTGTGAAAGAAACACCACTCGACTCTGCTATGACCATAGTGCGGAGGATACGGTAGCACTCCTCTAGAAATCCCTGAGCATCCGATGCGAGGCCACTGAAAGTATGAGGGTGGTACTTCTTGTACCTCTCGAGCCTACACTGCTCCTCTTTAGAAACTGCTGCCCTACCCTCGGGCTGAACTGGGGCTACAGGTGGCACCAGTATAACCTCTGGAATCTGATCAACCTGAATTCGCTGCTCTGGGGTGCAAGTGGCGAGAGTGTGTGCTCCTCCCCCGGCCTGAGATGTGGTTGGAGCAAGGGGAATCAATCCTGCCTGAGCTAAAGTACTGAACATTCTCAGGAACTATGCAAAGGTCTACTGAAGAGTTGGTGTAGTAGTAAAAGGTGTCTCATGTGCATGCGCTCTGACTGGAGCTACTGGTGGCTCCTCTTTAGCAGCTCTCTCGGGTGCTCTAGTTGTATCACGTGGGTGTCCTTGGCCTCTACCCCAACCCCAGCCTCTGGCGGCTATAGCAGGGGAGCTGGTGTCTGGTCATCTCTGGCTGCACGTGTCCTCACCATCTGTGAGAGAATAGAAGTTAGAAGTTTAGAATTTTGAAGTCAACAATTTCGCACAAGAAGGAATCAAAAGAAGTGAAATTTTTCCTAACGGTTTCATAGCCTGCCGAAGAAGAGTACGGACGTCTTCGTACCGATCCGTGAGAATCTAATAAAACCGGCTTGTGACTCACGACACATATGAACCTAGAGCTCTGATACCAACTTGTCACTACCAAAATTCTCCCTCCGTAAATTTTTCATGATGGGCCCTAGTCTCTATGACTAGGTAAGCCTAACATTTTGCGGGAATGAAATGAAGAACATAAAAAAATTTACAACTAGCAGTAACAAATAACTTAAATAAAACATTTGAGATGTCGCTCGGCATATACAATAATCAACTCCTGAAAATATATACAACTCTCCCTAGACCTGGAACACTGTAAGTCAAAAGCTTCTAAGAATTTCTAGCTGTTCTATACATTAGTGTCTAAAGAAATAATGGAAGAATTAACATAAGGGGATAGAGGCGGACTCTGAGGTTTGCGGACGCGGGCAGATATACCTTGAAATCTCATGAACAGTAGCAACCGCATAACTAAACTCGAGGCTGGTAGGAGGTACCTGGATCTGCACACGAAAGGCGTGAGTACACCACAGCGGTACCCAGTAAGTGCCAAGCCTAACCTCGGTCGAGTAGTGACGAGGTCAGGTCAGGGCCCTACTGGTATATATATTAAGATGGAACAAAAGTATCACAGTAAAATAAAGACTGAAATTTAAATGGAAGGAAAATCACAGATAGGATAACAGTACATTACACAAAATAATAACAGAGGATCTCCCGAGATACCGTCTTGTAGTACCAAACATAAATGTGCAGGGGGATCTCCTGTAATACCTTTCCGTAGTCCCAAAGTAAATATGTAGGGGATATCCCGGGATACCGTCCCATAGTCCCAAAGTAAATGTGCAGGAGGATCTCCCGAAATACCGTTCCATAGTCCCAAATTAAATGTGCAGCTCAAACAATAACAATAACAGTTACAACAAAGATCCTACTGTTTAGACTAAGTACAATTCAATAGAAAAGCAAAAAAATTCACTAGGCATGCTGCACAGAGTTAAGATAAGCATTTAAGACACGTAGACATGCTATTCTAAGCTAAACAGGATGAGTTCACATGCTAATAAAACTCAAATAAGAAGAAACATGTAATTACTCAGTAAAATCAGATTTTACAACAAATAGCCCATGTACGTACTCGTCACCTCACGTACACGTGCTCACATATCAAAATAGTACCAAATCCTAAGGGGGGTTCTCTCACACAAGGTTAGGCAAGCCATTTACCTCGAACCAAGCTCAATCAATCGATAACAATGCCTTTTTCACGAATATCCGACCCCAAATGGCCCAGATCTAGCCAAAATCAATTACATATCATAAATATAACTACAAGAAACTAATCTAGCTAATGAAACCAAAGCTAAAGCAAGAAATTGGAAAATCGCCCTAAAAAGTCTCCGCAGGTCCACGTCTCGGAATTGGGTAAAAGTCACAAAATATGAACACCCATTCACTCACGAGTTCACTCGTAGAAAAGTTACTCAAATCCGATACCAAAATCTGGATCAAAACTCCAAAATTTGACCTAAGAACTTTTCTCAAAATTTTCCCAATTTTCCACTCCAAATCATTAATTTAATGATGAAATTAAAGACATAATTATGGGAATTAACCAAAACTAGGTAAGAATCACTTACCCCAAACACCCCCGTGAAAATCTCTCCAAAAATCTCCATATTCCGAGCTCTCAAGTCCAAATGGTGAAAAAATAACATAAACCCTCGATTTTGAACTTTTAAATCTGCACAGGTGCTCCCTTCTTCGCGAACACGGAAGGACCCTTGCGTTCGCGAAGCACAGACTCACTTTGGCCTAGAAATTCTTCATCACGAACGCAATTACCATGTCGTGAACGCGAAGACCACTCAACTCAACCCTACGTGAATGCGGAACCAACCTCGCGAACGCGTAGGCAAAAGGCTTGGGGACCCAGTGGACCAACCTCTTCTATGCAAACACGGGACACTCTTTGCGAACTCGTAGACATATGACCTCAGAGATTTACGAATGTGGGATCAACATCGCGATCGCGAAGCATAAAAATTCCACCTGCCCCAGATCCTCTTTGCGAACGCGAAACACCCAACGTGAAGAAGGAAACCAGCAACAGAAAAACACCAGAAAATCTACTATCTTCCAAAGTCCAATTCGTTAAGCATCTGAAACTCACCTGAGGCCTCCAGGATCTCAATCGAACATACCATCCAATCCTAAAGTACCATATGAACTAAGTCGAGCCCTCAAATCATATCAAACAACGGAAAAATCACGAATCACCCTCCAATTTAAACTTAAAGAACTTAAAACTTTAAATTTCCACAACCGATGCCGAAACCTATTAAACCACGTCTGATTGACCTCCAATTTTGTCCACGTCATATTGAACATTACGAACCTACTCAAACTTCCAGAATTAAAATCCGACCCCGATATCAAAAGTCCACTACCGGTCAAAATCTCCAAAAATTTAACTTTCGCCATTTCAAGCCTAAATCAATACATACCTCCAAAACATAATCCGGATACGCCCCTAGGTCCAAAATTACCCAGTGGAGCTAACAAAACCAACAAAACTCCATTCCGGAGTCGTTTTCACACATTTCCGACTACGGTCAAAATCCTAAGGCTTAAGCTTCTGTTTAGGGACTAAGTGTCTGAAAACACTCCAAAAGTCAAAACAAAACCTCCCAACAAGTCACATAAGCTGAAACAGATACGGGAAAAGCAGTAAATGAGGGATCGGGGCTATAACTCTCGAAATAATCGGCTGGGTCGTTACAATGAATTATCAATCCATGAATTAATGCTAAAGGAACTAAAAGGCGAATGAATGTGATCCGAGTTACAGGCACAAAAGTGTCAAAATAATCAATATCTTTCATTTGAGTAAAACCTTTTGCCACCAAATGGGCTTTGTACTTATATAAAGTACCATCAGACTTCAACTCTTCCTCAAAACCCGTTTGCAGCAAATGGGTTTACATCCAAGAGGAATATCTGATAATGTCCATGTGTTATTTGGCATGATAGAATATTATTTTATCATCAATAGCTTCACACCAAAAAGTAGCATCATGTGAAGATATTGCTTCAGCATAACTTTCAGGATCTTTTTCTATCAAATAGACTTGAAAACAGGTCCAAAATCTCTTGTTTTGATTGATCTTGAATTGCGTCTTAGTTGACTTTCTTCCAATGATTCAACTACTTATCTTTTTAGAGGAGGTATAAAAAAAATTGTATCTTGTGTTAGAGATCCTTCTTTCTTAGAAAAAAATATGCTAAAAAAGTTAGTTTGTACAAATTCAATAATTGTGTGAGGGCTTGAAGTTTCAAGATTTAAGAAGCTATAAGACTTACTGGTTAGAGAATAACCAATAAACACACAATCAATTCCTCTATAGCCAACCTTAGCCATATGTTGATATGGTATTTTAACATGAGCCAAACAACCTCATACTTTAAAATAAATAATATTTGGCTTTCGATTCTTCCAAAGTTCATAAGGAGATGCATCAAGTTTCTTGGAAGGAATTCAGTTTAAAATATGACAAGCTGAAAATAAAGCTTCAGTCTACAAATTTCCAGGCACACCAGATCAATAAACCATAGAATTAACTATTTCCTATTTTTACTTTTAGCTACACCATTTTGTTGTGGTATGTAGGACGTAGTCAATTGTTTCTCAATACCATCTCTTTTGCAACAATCAATAAAATTTGAACACAAATACTCTTCACCTTTATCATATGTTATTGATTTAATCTTCAAACTCAATTGTCACGACCCGGATTTTCCGCCCGCGGGAGTTGTGATGGCGCCTACTAATGTGAGCTAGGCAAGCCGATTGTTTGAACAAATTATCTTTTTACCCATTTTATATCCTTTAACAGTTATGAAGCAATAACGTGTAGACAACGGAATTTACAATAAGCAGAAGTAAAGCAATAAACTATCTGAATATGTATCCAATACAACTGTTTGCGCATCAACTACCCAGAACTGGTGTCACTGGTTCACAGACGGTCTAAGAGTACTACATACAAAGTCTGAAAGATAAAAGGTAAATTGTTTCTTAAATAAGTAAATGAAACAGGATAAAGGGATAGAGGGAGACACCAGGGCCTGCGGACACCTGTAGGACTACCTTAGATCTCCGTGTGGATTGAAGGTAGCCACCCAAGCTACGGTCCAAAAGCTGCTGCTCCAGGATCTGCATACAGTGCAGAGTGTAGTATCAGTACAACCGACCCCATGTGCTAGTAAGTGCCTAGCCTAACCTAGGCGAAGTAGTGACGAGGATAGGAACATACTACCAAATAAACCTGTGCAATTTAACTATATACAGCGGAACGGAAGAACAATAATATACAGTCAAGTATGGGAGGGGAGACATTCTGTGGGGAATTATCAATTTAGAATAGAAAGACAATGGGTAATTAAAAGGAACCACATATCTCATATATCAATAAAGAAAGCAGGAATCAATAAGTGCACGGCATCACCCTTCGTGCTTTTACTCTCGTCCTCACCAAAGCAGTCAAGTAATGAAAATGTGCAGGGCATCACCCTTCGTGCTTTAACACTCTCTCACCAAAACAATGCACTGCATCACCCTTTGTGCTTTAACACTCTTCCTCACCCAAACAACAATCACAAACAATAGGGCAAGGGAATAAATGAAATTACAATAAGAATCCCGGCAAGGGAACAATATCAAAAGAAACATCAACATCCTTGCAAGGGAACAATATCAAAAGAAACATCAACACCCCGGCAAGGGAGATAACATTAAAAGGGAGGCCATGTAATAATTCTTTTCTTTTTCTCACTTTTACTTCACAACTCACTTCACAACTTGAGCCAATGCTCTAAGAGGTTCAATTACCACTTATACTTTCACATTTCATTATACAATTTGAGCCAACACTCCTCAATGTTCAAATGTCACAATTTCTTCCACAAACTTTGCCCAACAATAGAAATCATCACCAAAGCATGAATAATACAATGAAGTCATAATAATCACAATATAAGACTCACGGGCATGCTTGAGACTAACGTATAGATACTCGTCACCATGCCTATACGTCGTACTCAACAAATACCACATAGCAAATAGGACTTGACTCCTAATCCCTCAAGCTAAGGTTAGACCAAACACTTACCTCGATGCCACGAACACAATTCAAGTCTCTACTATTGCTTTACCTCTTGATTCCACCACCAATTCGCTCGTATCTAGCCACAAGTTACTTAATTACATCAATAAATGCTAAATGAATCAATTCTAATGCATGAAATAAGTTTTCTAAAGTTTGCCCAAAAAGTCAAAAATCACCCTGGGGCCCACATGGTCAAAACCCGAGGTTTGAACCAAAACCCGATTACCCATTCCCCCACGAACCCAAATATATAATTTGTTTTGAAATTGAGGTCCAAATCCCCAATTTTTGAAAAACCTAGGTTCTACCCAAAACACTCAATTTCCCCCATGAAAATCATTGATTTTTAGTTGAAATCATGTGAAAAGATGTTAAGGATTGAAGAAAACAAGTTAGAAATGACTTACAATCGAATTGGAAGAGAAGTTGTCTTTGAAAAATCGCCCAAGAGTGTTTTGGTTTTGAAAGAGTGTAAAAATGAAAGATTTTCGGCTAAGTTATAAAATTGCAGGTCGCAGATGTCGCAATTGCGCTCGCATTTGCGAAGTCGCTTTTGCGAACAATATGTCACATTTGCGACGACTGGCCAAAAGGGGAAACATCGCATTTGCGATAAGTTCCTCGCATTTGCGATGTAGGCTGGCCTGGGCTATTTTCGCATTTGCGACATAGCCTTCGCATTTGCAAACTTGCATTTGCCAGCCAGGCTTCGCAAATGCGGAGCCTGCAGGCCTGCAATAGAGCAGCTGGAACCTGCAATTTCCCAAGTCCGAAATCCACCATGTGGTCTATCCAAAACTCACCCGAGCCCTCGGGGCTCCAAACTAAACATGAACACCAACCTAAAAACATCATACGGACTCGCTCGTGCATTAAAATCACAAAAATAACATCAACAACTATGAATTTAGCATCAAAATCATGAAATTTCTTAAGAACTTCAAATTTTCCAATTTTCTCAAATACGAACCGATTCATATCATTTCAAGCCCGTTTCTTACCAAGTTTCACAGACTCATCTTAAATCATATATAAGACATGTACCGAGCTCCGGAACCAAAATACCGTCCCGATACCATCAAGTTTTAAACACATTTCATTTCTAAAAACTCATAAATACTCCAAAAAACAATTTTCTATAAAAATTCATTTCTCGGGCTTGGGACCTCGGAATTCGATTCCGGGCATATGCCCAAGTCCCATATTTTTCCACGAACCCTTCGGGACCCTCAAATCATGGGTCCGGGTCCATTAACCCAAAATGTTGATCGAAGTCAACTTAAATTCATTTTATAGGCAAAATTCATCATTTTTACAAGTTTTTCACATATTGGCTTTCCGACTACGCGCCCGGACTACGCACGCAAATCAAGGTGATGCAGAAAGAGGTTTTTAAGGCCTCGAAACATAGAATTTTTTTTCTAAAACAAGTGATGACCTTTTGGGTCATCACATTCTCCACCTCTAAAACAACCGTTCTTCCTCGAACGGACATAAGAATGAAATACCTGAGTCGGGGAAAAGATGGGGATAACAGCTCTGCATATCGGACTCGGACTCCCAGGTCGATGCCTCAGTAGGCTGACCCTTCCACTAAACACGAGCAGAAGGAAAACTCTTCGATCTCAATTGACGAACATACCGGTCAAGAATAGCTACCGGCTCCTCCTCATAAGATAAGTCCTTGTCCAACTGGACAATGCTGAATTCTAACACATGAGATGGATCGCCGTGATACTTTCAAAGCATGGACACATGAAACATTGGATGCACGGATGATAAGCTCGGTGGCAATGCAAGTCTGTAAGCCACTTCTCCCACTCGATCAAGAATCTCAAACGGGCCAATGAACCGAGGGCTAAGCTTGCCCTTCTTCCCAAATATTATCATGCCCTTCATAGGTGACACTCGAAGAAATACATGCTCACCGACCATGAAAGCCAAATCACGAGCCTTACGGTCAGCATAACTCTTTTGCCTGGACTGAGCTGTGCGAAGCCTATCCTGAATAATCCTGACCTTGTCCAAGGCATCTTGAACCAGATCCGTACCCAACAACCGAGCCTCCCCCGGCTCGAACCATCCAACCGGCGACCGACACTGCCTACCATACAAAGCCTCATAAGGAGCCATCTGGATACTCGACTGGTAGTTGTTGTTGTAGGCAAACTCTGCTAAAGGCAAAATTTGATCCCACGAGCCTCCAAAGTCAATGGCACAAGCTCGGAGCATATCCTCCAAAATCTGAATAGCCCGCTCGGACTGCCTGTCCGTTTGAGGATGAAACGTTGCGCTTAACTCAACCTGTGTGCCCAACTCTTGCTGAACTGATGTCTAGAAATGTGAGGTAAACTGCGTACCTCAATCCAAAATGATAGACACGGGCACACCATGAAGGCGAACAATCTCCCAGATATAGATCTCAGCTAACCTCTCGAAAGAATATGAGACTACCATAGGAATGAAATGTGCTGACTTGGTCAGCCTATCAACAATAACCCACACTGCATCGAACTTCCTCTGAGTCAGTGGGAGTCCAACAACAAAGTCCATAGTGATACGCTCCCACTTCTACTCAAAAATATCAATCTTCTAGAACAAACCACCGGGCCTCTAATGCTCGTACTTAACCTGCTGACAGTTCAAACACTGAGCCACATATGCAACAATGTCCTTCTTCATTCTCCTCCACCAATAATGATGCCGCAAATCCTGGTACATCTTAGCGGCGCCTGGATGAATGGAGTACCGGGAACTATGGGCCTCCTCTAAAATCAACTCTCGAAGTCTATCCACATTAGGCACACAAACTCGACCCTGCAATCTCAATACTCTATCATCTCCTAAGGTAACCTACTTGGATCCTCAGTGCTGCACCATGTCTCTAAGGACACACAAATGAGGATCATCATACTGCCGATCTCGGATACGCTCCAGTAAAGAAGAACGAGTGACTGTGGAAGCTAACACACGCTTGGGCTCAGAAACATCCAATCTCACGAACTGATTAGCCAAAGCCTGAACATCCAAAGCAAGTGATCTCTCACTAACCGGAATATAAGCAAGACTGCCCATACTGGCTGACTTCCTACTCAAAGCATTGGTCACCACATTGGTCTTTCCCGGATGATAAAAGATGGTGATATCATAGTCCTTTAATAGCTCCAACCACCTTCTCTGCCTCAAATTTAGCTACTTCTGCTTGAACAAATACTGCAGATTCTTGTGATCCGTGAACACCTCACATACTACGCCATACAGATAATGCCTCCAAATCTTCAATGCGTGAACAATGGCTGCTAACTCCAAATCATGAACCGGATAGTTCTTCTAATGAATCTTCAACTGCCACGAAGCATAGGCAATGACCTTGCCATCCTGCATCAATACTGCACCAAGTCCAATACGAGATGCATCACAATAAACTATATAAGGCCCTGAACCTGTGGGCAAAACCAACACCGATGCCGTAGTCAGAGCTGTCTTGAGCTTCTGAAAGCTCGCCTCACACTTGTTCGACCACCTGAACTGGGAACCCTTCTGGGTCAACCTGGTCATAGGGGCTGCAATAGACGAAGACCCCTCCACAAACCGACGATAGTAGCCTGCCAAACCCAAGAAACTCCCGATCTTTGTAGCTGATACGGGTCTAGGCCAGTTCTTGACTGTCTCGATCTTTTTCAGATCAACCTGAATACCCTCTACCGATACAACATGACCCAGAAATGCAACTGAACTCAACCAGAACTCGCAGTTCAAAAACTTGGCATACAGCTAATTATCCCTCAAAGTCTGAAGAACCACTCTAAGATGTTGCTCATGCTCCTCCCGGCTATGGGAATAGATCAAAATATCATCAATGAAGACTATCACGAACAAATCCAAGTAAGGCCTGAACACCCGGTTCATCAAATCCATAAAAGCTGCTGGGGAATTTGTCAATCCGAATGACATCACCAGGAACTCATAATGCCCGTACCGAGTGCGAAAAGCTATCTTAGGGACATCGGATGCCCTAATCCTCAACTGATGGTAGCCAGATCTCAAGTCAATCTTCGAAAATACCTTGGTACCCTGAAGCTGATCAAAAAAATCATCAATCCTCGGCAATGGATACTTATTCTTGATTGTAACTTTGTTCAACTATCGGTAATCAATACACATTCTCATCGATCCATCCTTCTTCTTAACAAACAACACCGGCGCACCCTAAGGCGAGACACTAGGTCTAATGAAACCTTTTTCGAGTAAATCTTGCAACTGCTCCTTCAACTCTTTCAACTCAGGCGGGGCCATACGATACGACGGAATAGAAATGGGTTGAGTGCCTAGAGCCAAATCAATACAGAAGTCAATATCCTTGTCGGGTGGCATACCCAGTAGGTCTGAAAAAAATACCTTAGGGAACTCACGAACAATAGGCATAGAATTAATAGAAGGAACCTCGGCACTAGAATTACAAACATAGGCCAGATAGGCCAAATACCCCTTCTCAACCATACGCCGAGCCTTTATATAAGAGATAACACTACGAGTAGAATGACCAGGAGTCCCTCTCCACTCTAAACGAGGTAAACCCAGCAAGACTAAGGTCACAGTCTTGGCATGACAGTCCAAGATAGCGTGGTAAGGTGATAACCAGTCCATCCTCAATATGACATCGAAATCAACTATGTCTAGAAGAAGCAAATCTACACGAGTCTCAAGACCTCCAATCACAACTACACACGAATGATGGACTCGATCTACCACAGTAGAATCACTCATCGGTGTAGACACATAAATATGAGCACTCAAAGAATCACTAGGCATGACCAGATACGGTGCAAAATAAGATGACACATAGGAGTATGTAGATCCTGGATCAAATAAAACTGAAGCATCTCTGCTACAACCTGTGATAACTGCATCGAAAGCCTCAGCATCGGGCCTGGCTGGAAGAGCATAACATCGGGGTTGGGCCCCACCACCCTAAACTACATCTCTGGGACAGCCTGCTTCTAGCTGGCCTCCACCTCTAGCGGCCTGAGCTCCACCTCTAATACCTCTACCCCACCTCTAGCTAGCTGGGCGAGCGGTGGAACACTTGGTACCTGAACCATGGCACGGGAACCCTAATGCTGAGAGCTGCTCGATGCTCGAGGGCAAAACCTAGGAATATAGCCCATATCACCACAAGTGTAACAAGCCCTCGGCTACTGAAACTGCTGACCCTGACAACCTGAATGACCACCCCAAAAACTCTGGAGCAACGATGCACTGATAGGAGCTGGTGGTGTACTGTAGGACTGCTGATCAGAATACTGCATATAAGAACTACGATCACCTGAAGCACCGTGAGAAACCTGAAGTGCTGACTGAAAAGGCCTAGGAGGATGTCCCCTACCATACGAATCCCTGCCTCCAGATGAAGTACCACTGAATTGGCCTGAATGACGAGGCCTCTTGTCAGACCCCTGACCACCTCCCTGCAACAGAACCATCTCCACTCTCCTGGCCACATTGGCCGCCTCCTAAAAAGAAATCTCACTCCATATCTCCTTAGCCATCTAAAGTCGAATTGGTTGAATAAGTCCCTCAATGAACCTCCTCACCCTCTCTCTCTCAGTGGGGAGTATGATAAGAGCATGACGAGCCAAGTCAATAAATCTGGTCTCGTACTAAGTAACAGTCATAGAACCCTGCTAGAAATGCTCAAACTGCCTATCTCTCTCTTAGTGATGGGGAGAAACGTCTCCATAAATAGCTGAGTAAACTGCTCCCAAGTCAAAGCTGGTGATCCGGCTGGTCTAGCCAAACAATAGTCCCTCCACCAAGTCTTGGCGGATCCAGATAAGCGAAAACTAGCAAAATCAACCCCATTGGTATCCACTATCCCCATGTTCCTGAGAACCTCATGACAACTGTCTAGATAATCCTGGGGATCCTCAGAACATGCACCGCTGAAAGTAGTAGTGAAGAGCTTGGTGAACCTGTACAATCTCCATAAAGCATCGGCAGACATAGCTGCTCCATCATCGTTCTGAGCTACCACACCCGGCTGAACTGCTCTAACTGGCTGGACTGCTGGAGTCTAAAACTGAGGAGCCATCGGCTTCGGAGTGCGGGTAGCAGGAGTTTGGGCTCCTCCTCCAGCCTGAGAGACGACTGGTGCTAGAAGAAGTAAGCATGTCCGGGTGACACTCTCCATAAGGCCCACTAGACGGACCAGAGCATCTTGGAGTATTGGGGTAGCAATAAATCCCTCTATGACCTGAGCTAGGCCCACCAAAACTGTCTGGGCCGGAACCTCATCATCAAAGTCAACCTGAGGCTCCGCCGCTAGTGCTGCTGCTCTGGGCTAAGCTCTGCCTCTTCATCGGCCTGTAGCACAGCCTCGGCCTCGCCCTCTGCCCCTCGTGGGAGCTACTGCTGGGGGCTCGGGTTGCTGGTCAATGGATAAGGAAGCGCGTGTTCTCGCCATCTTTGAAAGAACAAAGTAGAAATTCAATTAGCATTGAGAAACCAAACTGCACGACAGGAAAGAATAAATGCGAAGTTTTTCCTAGCTCTGTAGCCTCTTGGGGATAAATACAGACGTCTCTGTATCGATCCCTCAGAATCTACTAAGCTTGTCTGTAAACTGTGAGACCCATGTAACCTAGAGCTCTGATACAAACTTGTCACGACCCAGATTTCCCACCTGCGGGAGTCGTGATGGCGCCTACTAATATGAGCTAGGCAAGCCGATTATTTGAACAAATTACCTTTTTACCCCATTTTATATCCTTTAACAGTTATGAAGCAATAACGTGTAGACAACGGAATTTATAATAAGCGGAAGTAAAGCAATAAATTATCTGAACATGTATCCAATACAACTATTTGCACATCGACTACCCAGAACGGTGTCACGGTTTCACAGACGGTCTAAGAATACTATACATAAAGTTTGAAAGATAAAAGATACATTGTTTCTGAAATAAGTAAATAAAACAGGATAAAGGGATAAAGGGATAAAGGGATACGCCAGGGCCTGCGGACGCTTGCAGGACTACCTTGGATCTCCGTGTGGACTGAAGGTAGCCACCCAAGCTACAATCCAAAAGCTGCTGCTCCGGGATCTGCACACAGTGCAGAGTGTAGTATCAGCACAACCGACCCCATGTAATGGTAAGTGCCTAGCCTAAAGTCGGCGAAGTAGTGACGAGGCTAGGACCAGACTACCAAATAAACCTATGCAATTTAACTATATACAGCGGAACGGAAGAACAGTAATATACTGTCAAGTATAGGAAGGGAGACATGCTGCGGGGAGCTATCAATTTAGAATAGAAAGACAATGGGTAATTAAAAGGAACCACATATCTCAGATATCAATAAAGAAATCAGGAATCAATAAGTGTACGGCATCACCCTTCGTGCTTTTACTCTCGTCCTCACCAAAGCAGTCAAGTAATGAAAATGTGCACGGCATCACCCTTCATGTATTTACTCTAGCCCTCACCATATAATCAATATAATCGGCACGGAATTGTACATCGTGTGGCACGACATTACCCTTCATTCTTTACACTCTTCCTCACAAATCATACACGGCATCACCCTTCGTTCTTTAACACTCTCTCACCAAAACAATGCACGATATCACTCTTCGTGCTTTAACACTCTTCCTCATCCAAACAACAATCACAAACAATAGGGCAAGGGAATAAATGAAATTACAATAAGAATCTCGGCAAGGGAACAATATCAAAAGAAACATCAACATCCCGGCAAGGGAGATAACATTAAAAGCAACAATATCCCGGCAAGGGAAGCCACGTAATAATTCTCTTCTTTTTCTCACTTTTACTTCACAACTCACTTCACAACTCGAGCCAATTCTCTAAAAGGTTCAATTACTACTTATACTTTCACATTTCATTATACAACTTGAGCCAACGCTCCTCAATGTTTAAATGTCACAATTTCTTCCACAAACTTTGCTTAACAATAGAAATCATCACCAAAGCATGAATAATACAACGAAGTCATAATAATCACAATATAAGACTCACGGGCATGCTTGACACCAACGTATAGATACGCGTCACCATGCCTACATGTCGTACTCAACAAATACCACATAGCAAATAGGACTCGACTCTTAATCCCTCAAGCTAAAGTTAGACCAAACACTTACCTCGATGCCACGAACACAATTCAAGTCTCTACTATCGTTTTACCTCTTGATTCCACCACCAATTTGCTCGTATCTAGCCACAATTTACTTAATTACATTAATAAATGCTAAATTAATCAATTCTAATGCATGAAAATAAGTTTTCCAAAGTTTTTTCAAAAAGTCAAGAATCGCCCCCAGGCCCACATAGTCAAAACCTGAGGTTCGAACCAAAACCCGATATCATTCCTCCACAAACCCAAATATATAATTTGTTTTGAAATCGGACCCCAAATCGAGGTCCAAATCCCCAATTTTTAAAAAACCTAGGTTCTATCCAAAACACCCAATTTTCCCCATGAAAATCATTGATTTTGAGTTGAAATCATGTAAAAAGATGTTAAAGATTGAAGAAAACTAGTTAGAAATGACTTACAATCGATTTGGAAGAGAAGTTGTCTTTGAAAAATCGCCCAAGAGTGTTTTGGTTTAGAAAGAGTGTGAAAATGAAAGATTTTCGGCTAAGTTATAAAATTGCAGGTCGCAGATGTAGCAATTGCGCTCGCATTTGCGAAGTCGCATTTGCGAACAATATGTCGCATTTGCGACGACTGGCCAAAAGGGGAAACGTCGCATTTGCGAGGTAGGCTAGCATGGGCTATTTTCGCATTTGCGACATAGCCTTCGCATTTGCAAACTCGCATTTGCGAGTCAGGCTTCGCAAATGCGAAGCCTGCAAGCCTGCAATAGAGCAGCTGGAACCTGCAATTTTCCAAGTCCAAAATCTACTCTGTGGCCTATCCAAAACTCATCCAAGCCCTCGGGGCTCCAAACTAAACATGCAAACCAACCTAAAAACATCATACGGATTTGCTCGTGCATTCAAATCACTAAAATAACATCAACAACTATGAATTTAGCATCAAAATCATGAAATTTCTTAAGAACTTCAAATTTTCCAATTTTCTCAAATACGGTCCGATTCATATCATTTCAAGCCCGTTTCTTACCAAATTTCACACTCATCTTAAATCATATATAAGACCTGTACCGGGCTCCGGAACTAAAATACGGGCCCGATACCATCAAGTTTAAACATATTTCATTTCTAAAAACTCATAAATACTCCAGAAAAGAATTTTTTATAAAAATTTATTTCTCGGGCTTGGTACCTCGGAATTCGATTCCGGGCATATGCCCAAGTCCCATATTTTTCTACAGACCCTTCGGGACCGTCAAAACACGGGTCCGGGTCCGTTTACCCAAAATATTGAACGAAGTCAACTTAAATCTATTTTATAGGCAAAATTCATCATTTTCACAAACTTTTCACATATTGGCTTTTCGGCTACGCGCTTGGACTGCGCACGCAAATTGAGGTGATGCAAAAAGAGGTTTTTAAGGCATCTGAACATAGAATTTGTTTTCTAAAACAAGTGATGACCTTTTGGGTCATCACATCAATTTATTCTCAACTTTTGCTTTATATTTTTTGAAAGTCTCAAAATCCTACTCTTTTGTTCTTAATGGAAAGACATATGTATGTCTTGAATAATCATCACTAAAAGTAATAAAATATCTCTTTTCATTACAAACAATCCATCTCACAAATATTAGTGTGAATTAATTCCAAAAGTGTGTAGTTTCTTTCAACTGTCTTAAAAGGCTTTTTTGTTATCTTGCACTTACTACAAGTAAGACGCTTAGCAGTATGATCCTTTCCAAAAATTTTAATTAATCCTTGATTCACTGCAAGTTGAATGGATCTAAAATTCATGTGACCTAAACGTTCATGCCATAAATCCAGAGACTCCACAATATAAGCAGAAATATTTTCATTATCAATATTGAGTTTCAACATGACATTCATAGCATAGCCTTTTCCCACAAATATGCCATTCTTAGATAAAATAAATTTATCTGATTCAAAAATCATTTTAAGCCCATGCTTCGAAAGAAGTGTACCTGACACCAAGTTCTTCTGAATATCAGGAACATACAATATGTCTTTCAACGTGACCATCTTTTTGGAAGTAAACTTCAACTACAGTTCCTTTTCCAACAACTTTAGCAGAGGATTTCCCATATACATGACTTTATTGTCCCCTACTAATTCATAGGTCTTAAAAGTATTTCGATCACCTGATATGTGGCGAGTTGCATCGATGTCTATCCACCATTTGCCTTGATTTTCAGCTACAAATGCTTTTGTGACCATCGTCACAAGTTCATCATTTCTATTAATTACTTTTCCTTTCTTTTTTTCAGCTTTAAGATTTTTACAATCACGAGCATGGTGACCAACTTTATGACAGCAACACTCACTTGACTTAGAATTAGCATTATTACGCTTGAAATTTTTACTTTTCTTTACCTTTGTAAATTTCTTGTTATCTGGTTCCCTTTTGGTTGATTTCTCTTCAACCACATCAGTTTTCATGACAGGTTTTTTGAAAATATCATTGTCACAATTTCTAATCTCTTGTTCAATTTGTAAATGTTGCAACAATTATTCAAGAGTCAAATCTTCCTTCTTATGTAAGAGTTTGCTTCTGCACTCTTTCTATGACAGAGGAAGTTTTGAAATAAGAGCACCAGAAATAACAATTTTATTAGCTATAAACTGGAATTCTGCAATTGATCAATGATTGACTTGTTATCAATCATCTTGAATTCCATATAATTTGAAACAAGAAACTTCTTTGAGCTCGCCTCTTCTGCCAAATAAATAGCTTGAAGAGTATCCCATAGTTCTTTGGCAAATTTTCACTAAGCAGAATATTTGTCATAATATTTGTTGGTCATTGCTCCAAGAATATAATTCTTACATAAATATTCATCATCTTGCCACTTAGCAATTTGATTCTCCAATCAAAGTAGCCTCATTAGTTGCTACCTCAGAATTAGAAGCATTGAGACAAGGTTGTTCAAAAAAGATATGTTAACTTCAAACACCGTGAAAAGAATTTCATCTTTCCATGCCATCTAAAAAAGTCTTTGCCATCAAATATTTTAGAATTTGGATTTGGCAAAGATGAAATACCACTCAAAATTAATGTAGTAGCCATAGAGATAGCTATCTTCAAATTGTTAGAACAAGGATAACAACAATATTAGAAAACAAAAATAAACTTGCTTGGCTTAAAGGTACATAGAGAAAACGTTTCTTGAAGATAGTTGGAGTCTCTTCCACGATCAAACAGAACAATAAATGACAACTCTATCTTCGGAATTCAACTAAGCCATACAACAAGTAGCATTTAAGAATGTTGTTCTTCTATTCTTGAATCTATGATTTCACCATTTGATCAGTGTCCCTTATAATATTTTAAGGGAAAAGTAGTTTGTGAATTGCTTGTATATTTTCACAGAAAATCAGTCCTATTTATAGGCTAAAGACTCTTGAAGACAAGTTTTTTTCATTTAATAAAGATCATGGATTTGGAAGATCGAGATGTTTTTGTAAAACAACAACAACAATAATAATAATAATAATAATAATAATAATAATAATAATAATAATAATAATAATAATAATAATAAATCAAGAATGAAATCACTTTCATTTACTTTGGAAAATAAAGAGCCTTCTTATCAAATACATTATTTCCAATTTATCGAAACACTGATTCTAACAATAAGGATAAAAAGGAATATGAACTGCTTTAATTTGCTGTGGGAGACGCATGTATGTTAACCAGGATTAGCAAATCTTTGATGGCGGTGGACGGAAAGGGAGACACACATTGAACGGGCAACACACATTCAGACACACATCTCATCCAAAACCCTTGACACACATTCTGTATGTATCTTCACTGCCCAAAATTGTTCTTATTCCATTGTGAACTAGTGCACCTATTCAGATACGTTGTTAGTCTGTTTTATGCGAATGAAAAAAACCTTCCATTGATCACTTCATGTCCATGCTCCGACCCACAAGTTCTACTTACTGGGATGCCTCTGATTGCTGAAGTTTTAGCTTTTCGACATGCTATGGAGATGGGGGCTTGGATAACAGTTAAATACTCCATTAATGATGCAAATTAACTTTTCTCTGAGACAACCTATTTAATCCGAAAGTTGAACAATGGTCAAATAGATTGCTGGGAAGTTCAACGTTGGCCTGTGTTAATGTCTATTCATATATTTGTATTTTCTTTTGTGCATATAGATTTGCAAGATTAAAAAGGGAACCTGCTTTTGGGAAACGAATCGCCAGTGGACTGAGGGGCCAAAAGACAGATGCCTTCTTAGCTTAAAGTGAAATAGAATTAATTTGCACCCTTAGCTTTATTCTCTTCGAAACTTATCAGAATCATATTCTTTATTTTTTCCTTTTAAGTTTTGGAAATGCGATTCATTATTCGACTCTTTCAATGAATATTAGGCTATTAGGAAATTGCAGATAAATAATTAAGTGCATTCTCTGCACTAGTAGTTGTGATTGTAGAGCAACAATGGGTATGTCAATATCCAAGTTTGTAAAAATGCTATTTGCAAAGAAAGAAATGAGAATATTAATGGTGGGACTCGATGCAGCTGGTAAAACAACCATCTTGTACAAATTAAAACTTGGGGAGATTGTCACTACCATTCCTACAATTGGTATTTGCTATCTCGACTCTTTATGCGTTTGAATGTCTTTACGTTCAATTACCAACAAAAAGAACAGAAAATATATCCCAAAAAAAAACTTTCCTAACTGATTTTTTTTTGTCCTTATTAACTTATCATGTGCATTGAAATTGACTTGCAAAAAGTTAATCTCCATATTAAATTTGATATGATAACCATAGACTGAGTGTTGCAATACGGTTAAATTGCACTAATAATATAAAAATTCTATATATTGTTAGCGTACAGAGTACAACTTAATCTCTTGGTATATTAATCCCTAGGATTTAACGTGGAGACAGTGGAATACAAGAATTCGAGCTTCACTGTATGGGATGTGGGTGGACAAGATAAAGTATTTAACATGTTAACACTCGAAAAATCCGAATCAAAGCTAATTACTTGGTTAATTGAGTTATCTAATTTTTTACTTTGTTCTACTAATTTTACAGATCCGGCCTCTATGGAGGCACTACTTTCAGATTACTCAAGGTCTAATATTTGTAGTAGATAGTAATGATCGAGATAGAATTACAGAAGCTAGAGATGAGCTCCATCGCATGCTTAATGAGGTAATATTACAACTGATATAAAAGTTAAAAGTATTAATTGACTTTAACCGAAATTAATTATGGTTTAAGCAGGAAGAATTACGAGGCGCTACTATTCTTGTGTTTGCCAATAAACAAGACCTTCCAAATGCTATGAGTGTTGCAGAAATTACTGATAAACTTGGTTCATATTATACAGCCTTAAAAAGATATTTCATAGCCTTAACTACCTTTTATATTTCTCTCAAATGTTTCACTTAATTAACGCTTCACCAATTAGAGCACTAAAGATGAAACTGGAAAAAAAAAGTAATATAAATGCTTCTAGTTTTTTTTTTCAATGTCAAATATTTTAAAAACAGTTTCCAACTAAAATAGCTGAGGAATTTGCCTGTGTGTTGTCTCTGTCTTTTTCGGTACATCCAGAGTGCTAGTGCAACATCTGGACAGGGGCTTTATGAAGGTCTTGATTGGTTATCAAATAATTTTTCTCGCAAGGCAAGAACATTTTGGCCTTTTAGTAATCTCTTCTCTTTCATCTTTTTCAACCAAAAATAAAAAAATTATTTACTAACTGTAATTTTACTTGGTTAATAAATCATCATTGCAGGCATAAATTCAAAGCTACATCCAACGCAAGAAGTTCCAAGTCTTTAAATAAAAACGCGTCTGTTGAAATTAATATGCTATGGCTATGCATTCTGTTGCAAGACTTTTCATATTTTCTTTTACCTATAGTGATTAATGACCATACTTTTGCTTGCTTATTTTTACTTTCTGTTTGTAGAATAATGTGGGGCAGGGGCGACTGTATGTTGCGTTTGAGCGTTTTTTTACTTGTGGTTGAAATTTTTCTTTATTATATCTAATTTTGTCGCAAAAGATTTTTACAAAAGAATATAAATTCACAAATGGGTGTACTACTAGCATATAAATGTGAGAAACTACTAGCATACCTGTATCACGCATGAAAATGGATGAGGTATCATCCAATGATATATATTGATTGGTTGGGTCTTTTAATTTGTAATTTAAGAACTCCTACCTGAATCCTTAAAAAGCATTAATCAAGTAAGCCCCATGCATCAGTGGCGGAGGCAGGATCTCCACGAAAGGGGTTCAAAATTTTTTTTTTTGTATCTAGCAGGAATTGAACTTATGACCTTATGTAGATTTTGAACCCCCTTGACAACTAAAATACACTTTTGGATTGTGTTAAGTGAGTTCAAAACTTAATATATCGAGGTAAAAAATAGATTTTGCCTTATATATACATTGTATTTTTTCGGCGAATGGGGTTCAGGTGAACCCCTTGCGCCCCTAAATCCGCCCCTGCCACACATATCATGACACAAAGCTCTATTTGATTGTTTTTTCCCCCATTAAACATATTGCTTAAGTTAGTCTAGTTCTTTCTTTCTCTTTGTAATTGCTGCTTCGATGCACCATAGTAACTCTCTAAACTCTGGGACGTACCATTATAGGCAAAGCCAGAATTTGAAGCATATAGGTTCATAATTCTATTCCTTTTAAGTTATTAATTTTTAAATTAATAATTTATACATACAAAATAATATTTTTAAGGCAAACTTGTACCTTGGTCTCTAGCTTGATACCGTTGAATAGGATTTTACTGCTTTCTCTTTATATTTTGTCCATAATTTCCGTTCTTACTTTGTTGATATATACACTGATATCTAATTAGTGGATTTTTATGATGAGATATCTCATACATTCTGGACATAGTCAGGGGTCGTGCAAATTTTTGGAAGAGCCATAGAGCAATTAGTGCAGGGCCTCTAAGGAATTAGTTACGACTTATGAGTTGTATGACACTTGTGCTCCAGCACAATTAATCCTCTTTGTTTGGGCTGTACTTTAAACACATAAAATTTATTAAAAATAATTTAATAAATAATAAAAATATTATTTATGCAGTAAAATGCTTGAAAATAATATCTTAATATTATAAAAATATAAAAATATTATTTTAGCATAAAAAATTTAATAAATACAATTATGTATAGAATATAGGTTATTATTATAAATAGTATTAATAGAAATAGAAAAAATGCAAATATAATCGTGCAAAGGAGATAAAATCTTATAAAAATGGGTAAGGGTAGAGAATGATAAATATATATTTAGACAAATTACATGCAAAAAAATTTTAAAGCTTTAAAAATTTATAGGAGATTATAGAAAATGCTTATAAAATTGGGTAATAATGTAAAATAATATTTTAAAAGTATATGGAATATTCTATAAAATATAGGGGCAAAATTGGGTATTAACACCAGACAGAGTTGATACCGGTGGCAGAATTCCTGGATCATGGGGTCAAGTCCCCCGCTCAATGAGAATGAGCCCAAAGTGAAGGGGTACGTATAAACGTACGTAAAACCTGTCACGCCCCTTTTCTACCCCAAAAAGATATGTGTTATGGATTATTGTAGGTTAAAGAGTTTTTTCACTTAAAGTGACAAATTTGAGCAGGGATTATTTTATTTACAAAGTCGCCACTTGGAATTGAGTTTTTGGTGTTCCAAGTCACCTTTTATTAGAATTCCTAGTCAAAGGAAGGTTTGACTCTATATTTATCGGTCCACGAAAATAAAGTTCGGGTAAGAAATTCTGTTGACCGGAGAAAAAGTGTAAGGCATTTCCCGAGTCCCGTGGTTCTAGCACTGTCGCTTTATTGACTTAAAACTTGGCTTGAATTTATTTTTGACAAACTGTGCTTCATATGATTTTCATGTTTTACCTATCCGCTTTTATTTCATGATTATTAAAAAAATAATTTGGATAAATTACGTTGTTATAACCACGCTACGCAAGGGAATGCGTGATCGAATAACAAAATTAATTAACTTATCATAATTGCACCTCGCAAGCGAATCCGAAATCATGACAATAAATTATTTGTAGTACTTTTGAGAAATTATTACATTTGAGAAAATTAATTCTTGAAAATTATTAAAAGTCAAATATCGCGCTACGCAAGCGAATCCGCGATTTTAGCAAAGGATTAATTAAATTAAAAATTAACAAAAACTAATGGGTATGGTATGAGATTGTTGAATTAACTTATTGAATGTTAAATATCACGCTACGTAAGCAATTCCGTGAATAAAAAAGGATTAAAGCGTGCCTACTAATTGCCTAGTCCTTAAATTAATTATAAAAGAGACTAAGTTATAAAGTTATTTAATAAAATAAAAATCTAATTTTTATTGAGGCTATTCAATTAAATAAAAATATAAAAGCTGGACCAACTTGTTATTTTATAGAAGGGCAACCTTCTTATCAAAAATGGGCCGACTTTTATTAGTATTCCAATTTAAAGGAAATGAGGCAGCTATTTGGGTATTTGAACTGTTGGCTCGTTTTGGGCCACTTTGGCCATTGGGTCAACCATTGATTTAATAAGAATTTGCCAACTATGCTATTAACTATAAAGATAGACTAGCTGATGGATTTTATTGGTGTTGGGCTACTAGAAATTATTTAGCCCGAAAGGGATTTCTTGAACCAAACCCCAAAAACCCATACTGCTCTAAACTTAAGCATTTGTATTTATATATAAGACAAAAAAGAAGATATTTTTTAGTTTATCATATAAACATTTAAAAGTCACATGCAAAAAGCTTAACTTTGATAACTTACTATCCAACCCGGAATTCCTTAAAATATATATATAAAAGAGCATTCTTTCTAAACAAACTTAATTTTACTTCCCAATTCACTCTAACAGAAATACTAACTCAACAATGATACACAACTTTTCAGGTTAAAACATATTTTTAACAACCTTTTAATGATATTAAAACTAAGGAGGAACTTCTTAATATCCATTCTTATATTTGTAATAAAGAACAAATAAATAAATAAAACATGCTTTATCTACTTAAACGCTTTAACATGTATTGGAACCTATTTGCACAAAACTCTGCCAGTACAAATGAAAATGTAGGGAAACAAAGGTTATGTCAAACTTAAAGAAAACTAGAACAGACTAGTACAATTTCAAAGTCACAAAAAGAAAAATCTTGGACCAAAGAATTTCAATACAACTGCTATTAAGCTTAAACCCCACCATACACAAATCTTCGACTTAAACTCTTAACGTTTCTCTAAGTCATCGACTACCGAAAGATTTCAAATGTATCTCTAAACTCTTAAAGGGTCATCACTTGCTTTTAAAAAATGATAAATTTTGACTATAAAATGAATAAATTTGATTTCGGTCAACATTTTGGGTAAACGGACCCGGACCCGTAATTTGACGGTCTCGGAGGGTCCGTAGGAAAAATATGGAACTTGGGCGTATGCCCGGAATCGAATTTCAATGTCCCAAGCCCGAGAAATGAATTTTTAAAGAAAATTATTTTCTGAAATTGTTTAAAGGAATTTGAAATGAATTTCGATTAGAACATATTAGTATCGGGCCCATATTTTAGTTCCGGCACCCCGTACAGGTCTTATATATAACTTAAGAAGATTCTGTGGAGTTTGGTAAGAACCGGAATCCGTTTGAAGTGATTTGGACCGTAAATGCAAAGTTTGATGTTTTAAGAAGTTTTGAAATATTTCATTGATTTTGAGGTTTAATTCATTGTTATTGAGGTTATTTTGGTAATTTAATCGCACGGATAAGTTCGTAAGATGTTATTGAGTTAGTACGTATGTTTGGTTTTGAGCTCCGAGGACTCGGGTGTGTTTCAGATGTGTTTCGGAAGGTTTTTGGAACTCAAAAGTTGCAGGTTTCTGCTGTTCAGTGCCCAGGGATTTTACTCTTCGCATTCGTGTGGTCCCTCTCGCGAACACGTAAGGCAAATTTCCCAGGTGCCAGATTTCTTCTTCGCGAATGTGAAGCTTGAGACGCAAACGCGAGGCTGAGGTGGGAATACCCTTCGCGAACGCGTCCATGCACTCGCGAACGCGTAAGGTTAAGGCCTGAGGAGGGGTCACTATTTTGTGCATCGCGAACGCGGCCACTGGCCCGCGAATACGTAGGCTTGAGGAGCCAAAGCTCTGCGAACGCGAGCCATCTTCCGCGAACGCGAAGGTCTGTCAAACCTAACTCATCGCGAATGCGATGACCAATTTTGCCTAGTTATTTTAAGTTTCAAAACAGAATGCCATACGGGATTTTCATTATTTTTCACAAACTTCATCTTCTCCACACCTCTTAGGCGATTTTTGAAGAAGAACTTCACCATAGCTTCATAGGTATGTAATCTTAAGCTCGTTTTCTTCCATTTTATCAACACCCACTAGATTTCTAGGCCTAAAACATGTGATTAAGGGTAGAAAATTAGGGATTTGGGTAGAGTTAGGGCTTTTGATTATTTGGGAATTTGACCTCGTTTTGGGGCCGGATTTCAAAACAATTTATATATTTGGGCTCGTGGGTGATCGGGTTTTGGTCCGAAACTCGTGTTTTGACCAAGCGGGCCCGGGGTCGATTTTTGGATTTTTGGGAAGAATGATTAGAAAGCTATAATTAAGTATTGGAATTGGATTGTTTATCATTTATTGATGTTATTAAGTCGATTATGTCTAGATACAATTGATTTGGAGCCGAATTCGAAAGGAAAGGCGGTGTTTGAGGATTGAGTTAGCCGTGGAAGTTCGAGGTAAGTGTTTGGTCTAACATTAGCTTGAGGGATTAGGAGTTGTCCCTATTTGCTATTTGTTTCTTGTTGAGTATGACGTATAGGCATGGTGACGAGTATCTATATGTTGGTGTCAAGCATGACCGTGAGTCTTATATTGTGATTTTCATGATTTCGTTGTATTATTCATGCCTTGGTGAAGATTTCTATTTGTTGTGTAAAGTTGTGGAAAGAATTGTGACTTATGAACATTGAAGAGCGTTGGCTCCAGTTGTATAACGAATTGTAAAAGTATAAGTGATAATTGAAACTCTAGAGCATTGGCTCGAGTTGTGAAGTGAATTGTGAAGTAAAAGTGAGAAAGAGAAGAGATCATTATGTTTCTCCCTTGCCGGGCTATGGTTGAGTTGTAGTTCCCTTGCATTGTGTTCTTAATTGATATTACAGATGCTTAGGTTGATGATTCTGTGTGTTGGGTAGGGATTATGGTTATAGCTGAGGTAGTTAGGTGTTGTAACAAGTTTGGTTGTAGCTGAGGTAGTTAGGTGTTGTAACAAGTTTGGTTGTAGCTGAGGTAGTTAGGTGTTGTAACAAGTTTGGTTGTAGCTGAGGTAGTTAGGTGTTGTAACAAGTTTGGTTGTAGCTGAGGTAGTTAGGTGTGGTAACGAGTTTGGTTATAGCTGAGGTAGTTAGATATTGTGATAAGTTTGTTATGACTGAGGTAGTCGGATGTTGTAACAAGTTTGGGCATAGCTGTTTCTCCCTTGCCGAGAAGTGATTACTTATGCTGTCGAATCCCTTGCCGGGCTAGTGTAGACCTTATTGATCCCTTGTCGGTACTCTTGTTATGATTGTTGTTAATGTTATATGTGGATCGGGTTTCACGCCGCAACAATAATATGTGTGGATCGGGTTGCATGCCGCAACAATATTATATGTGGATCGGGTTGCACGCCGCAATAATAATATATGTGGATCGGATTGCATGCCGCAACAATATTATATGTAGATCGGGTTGCACGCCGCAACAATATTATATGTGGATCGGGTTGCACGCCACAACAATGATATATGTGGATTGGGTTACACACCGCAACAATGATATATGTGGATTGGGTTGCACGCTGCAACAATGATAAATAATATGGATCGGGTTGCACGCCACAATAGTGTTGATACATATTGGGATCGGGTTGCGTGCCACAACAATTATTGATACAAGTGTATTTATTTTGGATATTAGTTTCTTTTGTTCGCTGGGAATTCTAAGCTGCCCTTAGACTGTTACTCTGGATTTACTGTTAATGCTGGTATACCCCCGCAGCATGTTCCCCTCTCCCATCTTACTTGCTTATTCTTATTTTACTTTTCGTTGTATATTAAATAACTGCACAGGTTTATTTGATAGTCTGGTCCTAGCCTCGTCACTACTTCGCCGAGTTTAGGCTGGGCACTTACCAACATATGGGGTCTGTTGTGCTGATACTTTACTCTGCACTCTTTTGTGTAGACCCCAGTGTTGTAGACTTTGGACCGTAGTGAGATTGCTGAATTTTGTTCATCAGGCGACCCGAGGTAGCCCTGCAGGCATTCGTAGGCCTTGGTATCTCCTTCTATCTACCTTCCTGTTTCTTACATGTATTTCCAGAGACAGTGTTGTATTTAATTCTTTCAGACCTTTATTTGTAGAATTCTTAGACCTTCTGTGAAACTGTGACACCAGTTCTGGATAGTCGAGACTCAAATAGTTGTAATAGATATTCATGTTCAGAGGCTTATTGTTTTCTTCCGCTTATGTTATATTCCGTCGTTTAAATGTTATTTCTCCGTAATTGTTAAAGAGAATAAAATTAGTAAAAAGGTAGATGGTTCAAATATTGGCTTGCCTAGCTCACATTAGTAGGCACCATCACGACTCCCGAGGGTGGAAAATCCGAGTCGTGACATCAACTAAATTATGCCATAAATCTATCACCATAGCTTTTAGTAACTGAAACAATCATGTACAACTTTTTAGTTCAGGAGAACTGAAACTTAGAAGAGAAACAGAGCACATATTCATGAAGTTGAACATTCATTCATCCATTTATGAGCAAAAGATCAACACAAACGTAAAGAAAACAATTATAACACGTCAATACAACGTCGCCATAACTTTGTGCAACTAAGAACTAAACTATAGAGTTGGAAAAATACCTAGTTTGCAGAAAATAGAAGGTGAACAGCCGACACTGAACCAGCAAGCCAAAGTTGTCACGACCCAAATTCCATTAAGGGTCGTAATGGCGACGGACACCACTGTCAGGCAAGCCAACCAACATACTTAATTAAATTCTCATTTTAATAATTTTGAAAAACTATATTTTGCCTTCAATTTTACCAGTAAAAGATAGTCGTTTCAAATCAAATATGAATGTTAAGCAGTTAATACAAGATACCCCATAATCATCCCAGAACCCAGTGTCGCAAGTGCATGAGCATTTACTAGGGAATAAAATAAAATACGGTAACTGTCCGGAATACAAAGTGGATAGAAATGAAAAATACAATAAAATACTCTAAAGGAGACTCTACTGTATGCGGGTCATCTCGATAAATGCAGCTCACCTAAGTCTCAAAATCAACAATGCCACTATGCCACTAGCCAAATATGAACCTTTGCTACAAAAATGCACAGCAAGTGTAGTATGAGTACGAAAACAACGTGTACCCAATGAGTATCCCGTCTAATCATGAAGAAGTAGATACGAGAGGTCGATTTCCACGCTTGCTAATGGTCCAATAGTAATATTATTAATGCAATGAATCACGGATTTACTAAGAACAACGGTAAATTCAAATAAGTCACAAAACAAGTAAAAGTTCCTTTTTATTAAAAGTCTCCGGATTCATAATCCATTCATTATCAATTATCTCAAGTCGGGGAGAGCAAATATCAATATTAATAAATCTCAAGGCAAGCAATACAAGCATGCGCAAATCATGCCGAAGTCGTATGGCCGATTCAACATAAATGTAAAATGTGCACTGTCGAGGGTCGAACGTCGCGAACCATAGATGCATCTATTACCCCGCTCGCGAATCATACATGCGACGCAGTCAAATTTAAATAAAAAATCACCCTGCTCACGAATCATACATGCGACATAGGTACACATAGAAATACATGCTCAAACGGCCAATTAAGAATTTATTGGGGAACATTTATCCAAATAAAAGCCAATTCTCTTTTAACAATTTAAGAAAATAAAGTTTAATCCTTTTAGAAATTCATTTACCAATTTGATAGGATTTAACCAATTCAACTGTCAATAAGATTACAGATATTCCAAGTATAGCATGATTTTGGGTCCTAGACTACCCGGACCTACACATATTAGTAGCTACGCACGGACTCTCGTCACCTCATGCGTACGTAGCCCCCACAAATAGGAGCACATAACCAATTATTTCACCTATGGGGACAATTCCCTCTTACAAGGTTAGAAAGTAGACTCGCCTCGCTCCGAAGTTCCATAACCGGCATTCCACGCCCTTTCGAGGACTCAAATTGATGCACAACGCTCCAAAACTAGCCAATAATTATGTAAATCCATCAATATATGATCAATTACTCACAATAATCCAATTTATAACAATTCCTAACCCTGATCGAAAAGTTGGCAAAAAGGCCCTCGGGCCCACGGGCCCGGATTCCGAAATCTTTCAAAGATAAAGTTTACCCATAACCTCACGAACTCAAATATATAATTTACTCTCAATTTCATGTCCAAAATTGTGGTCAAAATTCAAGAGTATCAAATTTCTAGGTCTTCCTCAAAATCCTCAAATTTCTACAAATTTCCTTGTCTAAATCCATATATAAGCCTTGTATTTACTCAAAACTAGTAGAAATCACTTACCTCATGCTTGGTGATGAAAATGGCTCTCCAAAGTTGCTCCAAAATCGGCTCCCATGGAAGAAATGAAGTAAAAATAAGCCAAAACTCCGATTTTAAAATAACACTACCCAGGCGACCCTTCATCGCGAACGCGGAACATCCCTCGCGTTCGTGAAGCACAGAAATCTCATGCCCAGAAAATCCTTCTCCGCGTTCATGACCCGCTGATCACGTTCGCGAAAGCAAGCTGCCTAGACCCATCGCGTATCACGTTCGCGTAGGCAAAATGGCCTTGGGACCAACTCTCCCTTACCTTCTTCACATTCGCGTAGCCTCCCCCTGCGTTCGCAAAGGCTAAACTCAATAACCCCATCAACTCCTCTTCGTGAATGCGGACTCCCTTCGCATTCGCGAAGAAGTAAACCAGACACCAGCAAACAGCAGTTCCAAAACAGCCCGAAATGCTCAGAAACCACCTTGAAACACACCCGAGGCCCCTGAAACCCTGTCTAATCACACCAACCAGTCCTATAACATAACACGAACCTTCTCGAGACCTCAAATCACATAAAACAACATCGAAATCATGAATCACACTCCAATTCAATCTTAATGAACTTTAAAATTTTAAACTTCTAAATTCGATGTCGAAACCTATCAAATCACGTCTGATTGACCTCAAATTTTGCGCACAAGCCATATTTAACATTACGGACCTACTCCAACTTTTGGAATTGGATTCCGGTCCCGATATCAAAAAGTCCACTTCCAGTCAAACTTCTCATAAACATTCAAATTTCTATCTTTAGCCAAATGACTCCAAAATGACCTACGGACCTCCGAATTCACTTCTGATCGCGCTCCCAATACCAGAATCATCATATGGAGCTATTCCCAGACTTGTAATCTCAAACGGACATTGATAACCCTGAAATGCACTTCAATCCGAACTTATGAGATTCTTCAAAAAATGCTAACTTCCACAATAGGTGCCGAAACGTTCCCGGGTCTTCCAAAACCCAGTACGGACATACGCCTAAGTCCGAAATCATCATACAAGCCTAATGAAACCTTCTAATCCCGATTCTGAGGTTGTTTACTCAAAAATAGAAACCTTAGTCAATTCTTTCAACTTAAAGCTTCCAAAATGAGAATTCTCTTTCCAAATCAACTCCGAACATCCCGGAATTCAATTCCGACCGTGTGTGCAAGTCATAATACCTGAAGTGAAGCTACTCATATCCTCAAACTGCTGAACGATGTGCTAGAGTTCAAAACGATCGGTCGGGTCGTTACAAAAGTCTAGTCAAATGAAATAGCAACAACAGTAAAAAGAGTAAAAACCCAACAATAATCAAACCCAGAAACTCATCAACTTCCGAAGTAGAAAGAACCAAAAACGACTCCAAAACTTTATATTTTTGTAAGATTTTTTGCTCTTAGGAAATTCACTAAAAACCCTCTAGTTTTGTGTTCTTTTTCTGAATGTATAAGTTGATCTCTATGTGTGTCCTTGAATATGAAAGGAGAAGCCCTTAAGTAAGCAAAGAAAGTCACTTTTGGGCAGCTTTTGGTTTACCAAAAGTCTGTCTAAAATGACTAACTTTTATTCACCAAAAACCTGCTCAAGAGACTCACTTTTGTGTGCTAAAAGTCTATCCAAGGGCTGTCCAAAAGGGAAAGGACAGTCCAAACCAACTAAAGGGGCAAAACATGGAGGAAAATGTACTTTCAACCACTCTAGTACTAAAAAGTAAGCTGCTTTGTACCCTAAATCATGATCAACTTAGCCAACTTCATATTTAAGCCAATTAATACCAAACCTAGTGTGCTTCAAACCAAACCTAGAAACAAGTAACTAGAACTTAATTAAACTACCATCAAACATGTAACTAAAACTTAACACTAACCTTCGAATCAATCAAGAGAACTTAAAACCTAATGACTAAAATCAAACCAAGCAAGAAACATGTTAACAATGAAATAACTTAGTGAAAAAGTTTCAGTTAAACAAAGACGAAATTAAAAACTGGATAGAACACGAACTAAAATCGACCACTAACAGAATTTACATTATTCCAACTACAATAGAACAGTGGCGAAACACAATAACACCAAAATAAATTTGAAACATGGAGGAAAGGATTTGAGTTCGAGTTTATACCAAATTCAAGGGCATTTGAGGCCAAATCGAACAACAAGATGATGCCGAGGATGCCAAGTGATGGTTGTCCGACGCCAAGACGCATGTTTGTTTTTGGAAAATGCCCAACTAATAGATTCCGATGTCTTGCCAAAAAAAACAAGTGCCTTTGGGTCAAAAAAACTAAGACGAAGAAGCTGTGGTGGTGGTATAGGCGGCGAGCAGCAGTGGTTGCGGTAGTGGAGGTGGCTGGTCAGCGGTGGTGTGTTTTTTTGGGGTGAGACTGCAGGAAAAGTGTAGATCTCTTTGAGATATACATGTTCATATAGGTTTTGTAGGGGTGTAGTGGCCGATTCTCCAGGAATCAAAGAGGGAAATAAGAGGAGGCTATCTAGGGTTTCGATTTCGTAGAATTAGAGGTTTTTTTTTTGAAAATTTGGGGCTCGGATTAGGAGAGAGAGTAAATAGAGGAAGAGAATGGTGTAGGTTTTATGAGCTTTGGATGACGTCTTTCGGCGGTGGCGATTTCCGGTTGGCGTAGATGGGCGGCGAATTGATGGTCTCTAAGAAGAGAGGAGAGAGTGAGAAGAGAGAGGAAGAAGAAAGAGATAAGGGGGAAATGAGAGCAATTTTCGACCTTTTTAGGCTTTAAATAGCATAAGTGAAGATTAAATTAGGACCGTTGGATCAAAGGGCTATGGATGGATGAGATTTAATCTCTGATTCATTAAATGAAACGACGTAGTTTCGCCCTGAAACTACGCAGTTTTGCTTGCCTCCCTGGCCAGCCTTATCCGGACCGGGTGCCATTGGGCCACTGATTTGGTCCAAATTTTTAGCCCATTTCCATTTAAAATGAAACTAGCCCAACCTCTTGTTCCCTTCTTAATTAAATCATAATCAAAAACTCCTAAAACCTATACATACACACATAATAAACATAAAGGAAGAAAAGAAAAGAAAAGAGCCAAAATTAGGCATTTACAGCTGCCCCTCATTGCTCGAGAATATAAAAAGTTTTCGTGAAAAGATAGTGAATGTCATGACTAATTTTGCTCAAATATGATTTTAATGAAAGATTTTCTTGAAAAAGATGACCGTATCTTACTTCTGAGGTTGCCTACATATCCTTGGCTAAAAAGGAATCAGGTCAGTGTAGTTCTAGGAAAATTTGGTAGTTGGGACTACCGGACACTAGATTTAAGACTATTGTTGTTGCTGTTGTTGTTGTTGTTGTTGTTACCGTTACTGTTACTTGATGCTTACATCAAAAGGAAAAGAGAAGAGAACTGCATATGTCTACAAACTAAGAGTTACAAAATTCTTATCTATGTGTCTTCTAGAGTCAAATATTGATTATTGACTTGCTCGCTTGTATTGACCTTAGTATGGATCTTGATGCTCTTTGAAGAAAATATTATGACTCAATCTCAGTTGCTTGCTTTTCTGATCTGAAATTGAGAAGATGAATCTTGAGACGCCGAGTTATTGACACATTATCGAAACTAACTCCAACTATCTTATGATCAACAATCTTCTCTCTTCTAATAAGAACTGAAATTGCATGCTTTAATCGCCACAATATATGCTTTACAGCATGGTCCTGCAAAGCCATCAAAGATGAACAAAACGAACAAAATTTTTCTACCCCAATCTGGCACTAGGAAAATTTTGTGAGTTATTAGAGAAAGCTATAAACTATCTAATTTACTGAAATAAAGACAAAGAAACTAGCTATGTGAAGATATGCAACCATGGGGTAGTACCTTTGTTACTAAAGAAAATCGAATTAGAGGATAGTACCATGTATTATTGAAAGGGAACGTAACCAGGGGTTGGCACCATGTATTACTGGAAAAGAACGTAACTAGGGGATGACACCTTGTATCATTAGGAAGAGATGTAACAAAGGATTGATACCCTGTATTATTGGGGGGAAATGTAACCAGGGGTTGGCGCCCTGTATTACTAGGAAGAAAATGTAACCAGGAGTTGGTACTCTATATTACTGTATTACTGAAAGGAAATATAACCAGGGATTGATACCCTGGATTACTGAGAAGGGATGTAACCAGGGGTTGGTACCCTGTATCACTAGGAAAGAATTTAACCATAGTTGATACCTTGTATTACTGAAAGGAAATGTAACCAAGGGTTGGCGCCCTACACTAATAGGAAGAAAATGTAACCAGGGGTTGGTACCATATATTATTGTAGAGGAATGTAACTAGGGGTTGGTACCCTGTATCATTGAAAGGAATGTAACCAGGGGTTGGTACCCTGTCTTATTGTAAAGGAACGTAACCAAGGATTGGCACCCTGTATCACTAGGAAGAGATGTAACCAGGGATTGGTACCCTATATTTGTCACGACCATAAACCCAGACACGGTCATGATGGCGCCTCTTATGAAGATAAAGCCAGCCAACACAACACCCAAATCATTTTAAGAAATTAAAATAACACAATTTAAGTCTTTAACATGATTAAATCCCAAATAAACAATGAAACAATACAATTTGCGGAATAGACACAACCGACATCAGGGTGTCATCAGTCATGAGAATCTATCATAAGTCTACAAGTTTGAAAGAGCTTACACAATCTATTACATAACTAGGACAAGGGAAATAAAATAGGAGGGAGAACACTGGGCTGCGAACGCCGAACAGCTACCTAGAGGACTCCGAAAATCTGCTGGAAGCTATCAACCCTCGCTAGCAGGACCTGAAGCTCCTGAATCTGCACATGGGGTGCAGGGAGTAAAGTAAGTACTCCAACTCAGTGAGTAATAACAATAAATGAAGACTGAGCGATAAGAAATCACTTTAAAACACAACAACATGCTATAAAGAGGTAGAGTAAAACCAATAAAGTGCAATAAAACAGTGAAATCTCATAAAACACCTTAGTTCAGTATAAGCTTCTTTAAAAAACCTTCTTAACTGTTAACTAAGTAAATGCAAGGCAGACAGAAAAGATAAACACATAAAATCTGCCCCTCGGGCACAATGTCAACAGAATCAGCCCATCGGGCAATAACATTAGACAACACCAGCCCCTCGGGCTATATCTCATATCACAATGGGTACCCGCGCGTATTGGGGTGTATAGACTCCGGGAGGGGCCCCTTACGGTCTAAGCGCAATATCAAGCCATCTCGTGGCATAATCAATATGCTCTTGGCCTCATATCAAGCCACTTTGTGGCATACAATCTCAGGCCAGTGGCCTCATAATCATAAATCAGTGTATCACAGCTGTGGCGTGCAACCCGACCCAAAAGTATCCTCATAACACAGGCCCCCGGCCTTACTTAATCAGAATCTCATAAGCCACTCAGGCAACATAAAACATGATGCTCAGCCCAAAATATCATTTAATGTGTTAAAATAGAGTAAACATGGTTGAGTTATGAAAACAGTAGAATATAGCATGACCGAGTACAAGTATAAAGTCGAAATAGTGAGGAATAGTAGTAAAAATCTCCTAAGGGTTCAAAATAGTTGGCACGAGGCACAAATATGGTATTCAGCCCAAAACATGATGATAGCGAACAATTTTCAATCAAATACACAGTAAAACAGTCATTCGGGACGAACTAAGTAACAATCCCCAATGATGCACGACCCCACACTCATCCTCTAGCGTGTGTGTCACCTCAACATAGCACAACGATGTATAATCTGGAGTTTCATACCCTCAGGACAACATTTACAATCATTACTCACCTCGATCCGGTCCAAACTCTAGCCCGCGATGCCTTTGTCCTTCGAATCGGCCTCAACTCATGTCGAATCTATCCAAAATCGGAATCACGACGTCAAAATATGCTAAGGGAATGAAGCCCATGCGAAAATAATCAATATAAATCCCGAAAATAACCAAAACTCGACCCTCGGGCCCATGTCTCAGAATTTGATAAAATTTACATCAATAGATTCCTTATCTCCTCACGAGTTCAAACATATCAAAATTCCCAAAATCCGACCACAAATGTCCCCTCAAATCCCCAAGTCAAGATCTCCAATACCAAGCCCTAATCCCTACTTTTTAACCCTTAATTTCCATTAATCTTAGGCCAAATCAGTGAAATAATGCCATGGGATCGATTATTAGGTTCAAAAATCTTATCTCCAGACGTTATCCCTTGAATCCCTCTTCAAAATCTCCCAAAAAGCTCCAAAACTGACTTGAAATGGTGAAGAACAACTCAAAATCACAAAGGAATTCTTTTATACCTTCTGGCCCAGGCTTCTCGCACCTGCGGCCAATTCCTCGCTCCTGCACAACCATTTTTGCGGTCTGAGCACCGCTTCTGCGGTCATCACTTAAGGCCCTTTCCGCACCTGCGACTAGACATCCGCTTCTGCGGGCCAACAAGTGCGGTTTATGTCCTGCATCTGCAGTTTTCACTTACTTTGCCTTTGGCCGCATCTGCGGCTCCTAACTCGCTTCTGCGAGACCGCACCTGCGGTCCCCTAGCCGCAGGTGCGCTTATGACAGCAATGGGAAAAACTTCAGCTGTCAAAACCCAACTCAAATCTTCCACCAACCATCCAAAATCACCCCGAGGCCCCCGGGACCTCAACCAAAAGCACCAACAAGTCCTATACCACTATCCAAACATATACCAATCTTCGAAACACCTCAAACCACATCGAATAAATCGAAACACCTCAGATTCAAGCCAAAGGTTCCCAAAATCTTCCAAATTATGCTTTTGATCAAAAAGTCTACCAAACCACGTCTGAATGACCTGAAATTTTGCACACACATCCCAATGACACAATGGACCTACTGCAACTCCCGGAGTTCCATTCCGACCCCTATATCAAAATCTCACCTATCAACCAGAAAACGGCAAAATTCCAATTTCGCCAATTCAAGCCTAAATCTACTCCGCACCTCCAAAACACATTCCGATCATGCTCCTAAGTCCCAAATCACCTAACAAAGCTATCTGAACCATAAAAACTAAATTCTGAAATCATTTGCTCACAAGTCAACTTCCGGTCATCTTTTCCAACTTAAGCTCACTCAAAAGAGACTAAGTGTCTCAATCCTTACCAAACCCTTTCCGAACCCAAGCCAACTAACCCGGTAACACAAAATATAGCTGAACAAGGCAATAAAAAGCAGAATGGGAGAAATGGAGTGGTAACTCATAAAACCCGGTCGGGTCGTTACATCCTCCCCCTCTTAAAGAAACGTTCGTCCTCGAACGAGTCAAGAAACGTACCTGAAGCCTCAAACAGGTGAGGATATCTACTTCGCATCTCCCCGCTCGGTCTCCCAGGTAGACTCCTCTACGGGCCGACCTCTCCACTTCATTTTCACTGAAGCTATATCCTTTAATCTCGACTTTCGAACCTGACGCTCCAAAATAGCTGCTAGTTCCACATCATAAGTCAAATCACCATCTAACTGAACCGTGCTGAAATCCAGAACATGAGACGGATCCCCAATATACTTCCAGAGCATAGAAATATGAAATATCGGATGCACACTAGACAAGCTGGGTGGCAAAACAAGCTCATAAGCCACCTCCCTAATCCTCCGAAGCACCTCAAAAGACCCAATGAACCGAGGACTCAATTTACCCTTCTTCCCAAATCTCATAACACCCGTCATGGGTGAAACCTTCAACAGAACCTTCTCACTAACCATATAGAACACATCCCGAACATTCCTGTCAGAATAACTCTTTTCTCTCGATTGTGCTGTATGAAGCCTCTCCTGAATTACCTTTACCTTTTCTAAAGCATCCTGCACCAAGTATGTCCCCAATATCCTAGCCTCACCCGGATCAAACCAACCAACTAGAGATCTACACTGCCTCCCATACAAAGCCTCATATGGAGCCATCTGAATACTCGACTGGTGGATATTGTTATAAGCAAACTCTGCGAGCGGTAGAAACCGATCCCATAACCCTCCGAAATCAATGACACAATCATGCAACATGTCCTATAATATCTAAATAGTGCACTCGGACTGCCCGTCTGTCTGAGGGTGAAAAGTTATGCTCAACTCAACCTGAGTACCTAACTCTCGCTGCACACACCTCCAAAACTGTGAAGTAAACTGAGTGCCCCTATCCGAAAGGATAGAAACTAGGACACCATGCAAACGAACAATGTTCCGGATATAGATCTCTGCCAATAGCTCTAAAGAATAGGTAGTACACATAGGAATGAAGTGCGCAGACTTGGTCAGCCGATCCACAATCACCCAAATAGCATCGAACTTCTTCAAAGTCCGTGGGAGCCCAAATACAAAGTCCATGGTGATCCGCTCCCACTTCCACTCTGCAATATCCATCCGTTGAAGCAAGCCACCCAGTCTCTGATGCTCATATTTCACCTGCTGACAATTGAGACATCGAGCTACAAATCCCACAATGTCTTTCTTCATTCTCCTCCACTAATAATGTTGTCTCAGATCCTAATACATCTTCGTGGAACCTGGATGAATGGAATACTGCAAGCTACGGGCCTCTTCCAGAATCAACTCCCAAAGCCCATCTACATTGGGCACACATATCCGGCCCTGCATCCTTAACACCCTATCATCACCAATAGTCATATCTCTGGCATCAACGTGCTGAACTCTGTCCTTAAGGACAAGAAAATGAGGATCATCATAGTGGCTCTCTCTGATGCGATCATATAAGGAAGACCGAGAAATCACACAAGCCAATACCCGACTGGGCTCCGAAATATCTAACCTCACGAACCGATTGGCCAAGGCCTGAACATCAACTGCAAGAGGTCTCTCCCTAACTGGAATATAGGCCAAACTCCCCATACTCACCTCCTTCCTACTCAAGGTATCAACCACTACATTGGCCTTTACTGTATGGTATAGAATAGTAATATCATAATCCTTTAGCAACTCCAACCATCTCCGCTGCCTCAAATTGAGATCCTTCTGCTTGAACAAGTGTTGGAGGCTACGATGATAAGTAAACACCTCACAAGACACACCACACAAATAATGCCTCCAAATCTTCAACGCGTGAACTATGGTAGCCAACTCCAAATCATGGACAAGGTATTTCTTCTCATGCGGCTTCAACTGACGAGAAGCATAAGCAATGACTCTATCCTCCTGCATCAATACACACCTAATACCAACTCTCGAAGCGTCACAATACACGGTATATGAACCTGAAGCTGATGGCACAACTAATATTGGAGTTGTGGTCAAGGCTGTCTTGAGCTTCTAAAAGCTCTCCTCACACTCATTCGACCACCTGAATAGAGCACCCTTTTGAGTCAACTTGGTCAAGGGCGATGCGATAGATGAGAATTCCTGAACAAACCAGCGATAATAACCCATCAAACCAAGAAGTTGCGAATCTCCGTGGCTGAGGACGGTCAGGGCCAACTCTGAATCACCTCTATCTTCTTCGGATCGACCTGAATACCTTCACTGAACACCACGTGCCCCAAGAAAGCCACTGAACTGAGCCAAAACTCACACTTGGAGAACTTTGCATAAAGCTTCTCCTCTCTCAATCTCTGCAACACAACTCTCAAATGCTCTGCGTGCTCCTCCTGACTACGCGAGTATACCAGATTATCATCAATGAAGACTATGACAAACAAGTCGAGATAAGTCCAGAACACGTTGTTCATCTAATGCATGAACACTGCGGGGCATTGGTTAGTCCAAAAGACATCACCAAGAACTCATAATGACTATATCGGATCGTGAAAGCCGTCTTAAGAATATCTGAGTCCCTAATCTTCAACTGGTGATAACCTGAACGGAGATCAATCTTGGAGAACACCCTATCTCCCTGAAGCTATTCAAACAAATCATCAATGCGAGGCAAAGGATACTTGTTCTTAATTGTTACTTTGTTCAACTACCGGTAGTCAATGCACATCCTTATAGTGCCATCCTTTTTCTTCACAAATAGAACCAGCGCACCCCAAGGCGATACACTAGGCCGAATGAACCCCTTATCAATGAGTTCCTGAAGTTGCTCCTTTAACTCCTTCAGCTCCGCTGGTGCCATATGATACGGTGGGATAGAAATGGGCTGAGTGCCCGGTACCAAATCAATACCAAAATCAATATCCCTATCCGGTGGCATGCCCGGCAGGTCTACAGGAAACACATGGGGAAAATCCCTCACAACTGGAACAGAATCAATACTGGGAGTCTCTGCACCGACATCCCTCATAAAGGCTAGATATGAAAGACAACCCTTCCCAATTATACGCTGAGCCTTCAAGAATGAAATCACCCTACTGGGAACATAATCAGTCGAACCTCGCCACTCAATCCGTGGCACACCCCAATGTCACTGTCTTAGCATGACAGTCTAAAATAGCGTGACACGGAGATAGCCAATCTATGCCTAATATAACATCGAAGTCTACCATACATAACAACAACAGATCCACTCGGGTCTCCAGACCCCCAATAGTCACTATACATGATTGGTACACCCGGTCTACAACAACAGTATCGCCCATCGGAGTAGATACATGAACTGGTGAAACAAAAGACTCATGGACCATATCCAAATAACGAGCAAAATATGATGACACATAAGAATAAGTGAAACCGGGATCAAATAATACAGAGGCATATCTGTGGCAGACTGAAATAATATATGTGATCACAGCATATGAAGCAATAGCATCGGGTCTGGCTGGGAGTGCATAGAAATGGGCTTGACCACCACCTGATCGACCTCCCCCTCTGGGACGGCATCTAGCTGACTGTCCTCCACCCCTTGCTAACTGGGTGGGTGATGGTGAAGTAACTGGCGCTGAAGCCGATGGCTGACTCCTCTGCTAAGATGAACCCGCAAGACAACGAGGACACTGCCTCCACATATGACCCATCTCTCCACACTCATAGCAACTCCCGGGTGCTGGAGACGGGGACTGAAGGGAACCCCTAGCACCGAAATGACTAGCAGATGCACCTGGCATAGAAGAGCCCTAAACTGATGGAGCACGGGATGAACTCTAAGCTGGGAGGGCACTAAGTGATGACTGGCCCTGATGAGAACTGTAAGAACCATGACCTGATGACGCCCCACGATAACCTGGGCAAGCTGGCTGAGCATGCCTGAATGGACGGCCTTTTCCGTGCTGAAACTGACCTCTAGAAGGAGCATCACCATAACTACCAGATCCTCGAGGCCTCTTGGCCTCCCTCTCATCTCGCTCCTGGCGACAAACTGATTCAATCTCACGAGCAATGTCTACAACCTCCTCAAAAGTAGCACCAGACACCCTCTCATTGGTCATGAGAATACGAAGCTGATATTTGAGGCCATCAACAAACCTCCTAATCCTCTCTCTATCTGTCAGAACCAACCAAATAGCATGACGAGCTAACTCTGAAAACCTTATCTCATACTGCGTCACAGCCATCTCTCCCTGACGCAACCACTTGAACTGCCTGCGCAGCTCCTCTCGGCGAGACTGTGGCACATACTTCTCCAAAAGGAGAATGGAGAACTGATGCCAGGTAAGGGGTGTTGCACTAACAGGCCTACGCCTCTCATAAGCTTCCCACCAAGTGAAAGCACATCCAGAAAACTGAAAAGTAGTGAAAGCGACCCTGCTGGTCTCCAGAATACCCATTGGATGAAGAATCCTCTCACACTTGTCCAAAAAACCCTTGGCAATCTCGCCCTCTGCACCACTGAAAGTCGGAGGCTGTAGTCTACCAAGCCTCTGCAACCTACGTTACTCATCCTCTAGCATGGCAAGAGCTATATAGTCCTGAGCAGCTGTAACCGGCTGGGCTGGGTGTAGCCCCAGTGTCTGAAGTCCCTGCACGACCAGCTCAGGTGTGCGAGCGGCGAGAGTCTGAGTGCCTTCCCTATCCTAAGAAGTAGTTGTGGTTGTAGTAACTGAGACCACCCGATCTAGGCCAGTGCATACTGATAGAATCTGAGCCAAGGCCTCCGGAAGACCCTAAATCACATAGGCACAGCTGGTGCCTAAGCTAGAGATGTTGGAGCATCCATAGTTGGGACCTGGTCATGAACTGGGGCGGCTGGTGGATCTGCAAGTGTTGCCCTAGCTATTGTGCAGGCCATATCCCTGCCCCTACCGTGACCTCGACCATGTCCTCGGCCTCTAGTGACCACAATTGGTGGTACTGGTGGTCGTCTATCCTGACCTGTACCGCGTGTCCTCACCATTTGTGAGAGAATAGAATAACAGAAGTTTAGTACTCTGATCACAAATTCGCACGACAAGAATTTCAAGAATATGAAGTTTTTCTAAAGGCTCTGCAGCCTCGCGAGGATAAATACAGACGTCTCTGTACCGATCTGTGAGACTCTACTAAACCTACTCATGACTCATGAGACCTATGTAACCTAAGCTCTGATACTAACTTGTCACAACCCTAAACCCAGACCCGTTCGTACTGACACCTCTCGTGAAGACAAGGCCAGCTGACACAACACCCAAATCATTTTAAGAAATTAAAATAACACAATTTAAGTCTTTAACATGATTAAATCCCAAATAAACAGTGAAACAGTACAATTTGCTGAATAAACACAGCCCGACATCGGGGTGTTACCAGTCATGAGCATCTATCATAAGTCTACAAGTATGAAAGAGCTTACACAATCTATTACATAACTAGGACAAGGGAAATAAAATAGGAGGGAGAACACTGGGCTGCGAACGCCGAGCAGCTACCTAGTGGACTCCGAAAATTTGCTGGAAGCTATCAACCCTCGCTAGCAGGACCTGAAGCTCCTGAATCTACACACACGGTGCAGGGAGTAAAGTAAGTACTCCAACTCAGTGAGTAATAACAATATAAATGAAGACTGAGCGATAAGAAATCACTTAAAAACACAACAACATGCTATAAAGAGGTAGAGTAAAACCAATAAAGTGCAATAAAACAGTGAAATCTCATAAAACACCTTAGTTCAGTATAAGCTTCTTTAAAACACCTTCTTAACTGTTAACTAAGTAAATGCAAGGCATCCATAAAAGATAAAAACACATAAAATCTGCCCCTCGGGCACAATGTCAACAGAATCAGCCCATCGGGCAATAACATTAGACAACACTAGCCCCTCGGGCTATATCTCATATCACAATGGGTACCGACGCGCATTGGGGATGTATAGACTCCGGGAGGGGCCCCTTACGGTCTAAGCGCAATATCAAGCCATCTCGTGGCATAATCAATAGGCTCTTGGCCTCATATCAAGCCACTTTGTGGCGTACAATCTCAGGCCCGCGACCTCATAATCATAAATCAGTGTATCACAGCTGTGGCGTGCAATCCGACCCAAAAGTATCCTCATAACACAGGCCCCTAGCCTTACTCAGTCAGAATCTCATAAGCCACTCGGGCAATAGTAAAACATGATGCTCAGCCCAAAATATCATTTAATGTGTTAAAACAGAGTAAACATGGTTGAGTTATGAAAACAGTAGAATATAGCATGACCGAGTACAAGTATAAAGTCGAATAGTGAGGAATAGTAGTAAAAATTTCCTAAGGGTCCAAAATAGTTGGCACGAGGCCTAAATATGGCATTCAGCCCAAAACATGATGATAGCAAATAGTTTTCAATCAAATATGTAGTAAACAGTCATTTGGGACAGACTAAGTCACAATCCCCAATGGTGCACGACCCCAAACTCGTCCTCTAGCGTGTGTGTCACCTCAACATAGCACAACGATGTGTAATCCGGGGTTTCATACCCTCAGAACAACATTTACAATCATTACTCACCTCGATCCGGTCCAAACTCTAGCCGGCGATGCCTTTGCCCTTCGAATCGGCCTCAACTCGCGTCGATAATAATCAATTTACAACATAAATCCCGAAATTAACCAAAACCCGACCCCCGGACCCATGTCTCGGAATTCGATAAAATTTACATCAATAGATCCTTATCTCCTCACGAGTTCAAACATATTAAAAGTCCCAAAATCCGATCACAAATGGGCCCTCAAATCCCCAAGTCAAGGTCTCCAATACCAAGCCCTAATCCCCACTTTTTAACCCTTAATTTCCATTAATCTTAGGCCAAATCAGTGAAATAATGTCATAGGATCGATTATTAGGTTCAAAAATCTTACCTCCAGACGTTATCCCTTGAATCCCTCTCCAAAATCTCCCAAAATCTCCAAAACCGACTTGAAATGGTAAAGAACAACTCAAATATCACGAAGGAATTCTTTTATACCTTCTGGCCCAGGCTTCTCGCACCTACGGCCAATTCTTCACTCTTTCACAACCATTTTTGCGGTCTGAGCACCGCTTCTACGGTTATCACTTAAGGCCCCTTCCGCACCTGCGACTAGACATCCGCTTCTGCGGGCCAACAGGTGTAGTTTATATCCCGCATCTGTAGTTTTCACTTACTTTGCCTTTGGCCGCATCTGCGGATCCTAACTCGCTTCTGCGAGACCGCACATACGGTCCCCTAGCCGCAGGTGCGGTTATGACAGCAATGGGAAAAACTTCAGCTATCAAAACCCAACTCAAATCTTCCGCCAACCATCCTAAATCACCCCGAGGCCCCTAGGACTCAACCAAAAGCACCAACAAGTCTTATACCACTATCCAAACTTATACTAATCTTCGAAACACCTCAAACCACATCGAATAAACCAAAACACATCGGGTTCAAGCCTAAGGTTCCCAAAATCTTCTGAATTACGCTTTTGATCAAAAACGTCTACCAAACCACGTCCGAATGACCTGAATTTTTGCACACACATCCCAAATGACACAACGGACCTACTGCAACTCCTAGAATTCCATTCCGACCCCTATATCAAAATCTCACTTATCAACCGGAAAATGCCAAATATCCAATTTCGCCAATTCAAGCCTAAATCTACTTTGTACCTTCAAAACACATCCGATCACGCTCCTAAGTCCCAAATCACCTCTCGAAGCTATCTGAACCATTGAAACTCACATCCGAGCCCTTTAACACATAAGTCAACATCCGATTGACTTTTTCAACTTAAGCTCACTCAAAAGAGACTAAGTGTCTCAATCCTTTCCAAAACTTTTCCAAACCCGAGCCAACCAACCCGGTAACACAAAATTCAATTGAACAAGGCAATAAGAAGCAGAAATGGGGGAAACGGAGTGATAACTCATGAAACGACCGGTCGGGTCATTACAGTATTATTGAAAAGAAATGTAACCAGGTGTTGGCGCCCTGTATTACTAGGAAGAAAATTAACCAGGGGTTGGTACCCTATATTATTGTATTACTGAAAGGAAATATAACTAGGGGTTGGTACCCTGTATTACTGAGGGGGGATGTAACAAGGGATTTATACCCTGTATCACTAGGAATGAATGTAACCAGGGGTTGATACCCTGTATTACTAAAAAGAAATGTAACCAGGGGTTGGTGCCCTGTACTACTAGAAAGAAATTGTATCCAAGGGTTGGTACCCTGTATTATTGTAGAGGATTGTAACCAGAGGTTGGTACCCTATATTATTGAAAGGAATGCAACCAGGGGTTGGTACCCTGTATTATTGAGGAGGAATATTACCAGGGGTTGGTACCACATATTACAGAGGAAGTGTTGAATCCCTCTAGGTGAAAAGGTTTTACCTAAGTTAAACTACGTAAAACAACCGGAGGGAAGAGTACTTCTGCCCAGAAATATGAGATGGATCCCCCTAGGAGAAAAGGTTCTACCTGAGTTAAGTTATGTAAAACACCCTGAGCAAAGAGTACTTCTACCCGAAACTATGAGTTGGATCCCCTAGGCGAAACAGTTCTACTTGAGTTAAGCTACGTAAAACAACCTAAGCAAAGAGTACTTCTACCCGAAAATATGAGTTGGATCCCTCTAGGAAAAATGGTTCTACCTGAGTTAAGCTACGTAAAATACCATGAGCGAAGAGTACTTCTATCCAAAAATATAAGCTGGATCCCCCAGGCAAAACAGTTCTACCTGAGTTAAGCTACATAAATGGGAGGTATGAACAGTAGTGATGAATGCTGAAATAAAAGAAAATGGAGATATTAAGGAACTTATATTTGGTGATATTCGTCCTTTGAGAATTGCCTTGCACCACTTTGCTCTTGCTTCAAACAAAGAAAAATTGTGAGTTTTCAATGTGGTGGTCGGTTTGTGGCCTTGATGCCTTGTTGTAGTTTAAATTCACGGCCACTCCGCTGTTGAAGAACTAATTCTATCAATGTGGTACCGAGGTGCTCGGATACTCTATATTGCATTCTGGAGACCTCATTTTCCGACATTGCCCCTGGCTATTTCATACTTGGATGTCCATAGTACCGCTTATCCTTGTCTCTAAAGCAAGGCAATTTTCCTTTAAAATCAAACTTAGTTGTCTTGCGTCCAGTACCCGTTTGTGTCTGCAGTGCTTATCAACTTTTCCCATGAAGCAAGTCTTGCTTAGGCGACCTTTTCGGTTTCTTTGAGACACTTTGTTCGGCTTATCAAAAGAGATCACGGATGGATCCATGCCTTTGTCAATGCTGTATATGCCCCAAATTATGCTCGGTATTACGGGAAAACTATAGCCAGTTTTGCAGCAATTTCTTTGCTTCGCTTTTGATGCAATATTAGACCGAACGAGACTCAAAGGAAAATTATGGAAAAAATAGAAGAGCAATTGAAAGTTAAAAAGGATTTGTGTCTAAACAAAAGGTGTCCCTTTCGAGGAGAGGAATAAGAAGACTTATTTTGAGGTGTGTGCCGTCTTCAATGAATCATGACATGCATTTTGGACTGGACTCCTGATCCGTCTGAGCTATCTAATTTTCAAAATTCGTCACAAACGTTCATCTTGAAACTGTCTTGGTTGTGCTCATGCCGGAGTATCGAAGACCCTCATTCGGCTAGTAGCGCCCTTTGCGGGTTTTTGCTAACTGACCTCTCGCATTTCTCTACTCACTGTCGCCTTATGGTGCCCACTGGATTTTTACCAATAAGACTCTCTTATTTCTCTGCTCATTGTCGCCTTACAGTGCCTATACGGGTTTTTACCGATAAGACTCTCATTTCTTTTTTCTTCTTTTTTTTGACTAAGATATTGCATGCGGAAGGTTGCCCAACGCCCTTGGCATGGGGACTAATGCATTCTGGTCCAGGCCCGGGCCTAAATGGTCCAAACGGGCGGGGCTTAACGGGCCTAGGCTTAGCGGGCCTAGGCTCTGGCGGTCCCGGGCTTCGTGGACTCAACGGGTGGAACCAGCCCGTGACGGGCCTAAGCCCATATGGTCCTGGGCTAAACAGGTCGGGCTCGTGGGCTTAGCCGGCCTAACGGGCTTTTTTATTTCTGGGCTTTTTTTTTTAATTTTTTGTTTAAGGCAATTTCTTGTAAACCATATCATGGCTATATAAAAAATATATATATGTAGTATATATGTAGAAATCTAATTATTAAAGTGCTTGACGAAAAAGTAAAATAACAAAATAATAGTAAAACTAAATTGCCATGCATAATAAATTAATAAGAAAGTTCAACATGAAGCATAAATACGTCTAATAATTTTAAAATAACACAAATTGTTGAAAAATCTTAAAGACGAATTTGCGGATAAATACCATCAACACAATACGTTATATGCCTCCTTAAAATGCCTGTGGTACACCGTGAATGAAAATTTAAGACTCTTCCATAGTTCTTGCACTTTAATATTTGGCCTTCTTCATTTTCTTCAAGCACTTCATAGTAGTGCGAAACAAATAAGCGCACTCTTTCCGAACGAGACATGATGTAACTTGAAAATTAAGATTGAGACTTGAAGTCTTGAAAATTGGAGATTGAGAGATTGAGAGAAATTTAGATTGAGAAATGAGTATTGAGTATTGAAATGAAGAAGAGGGAGGGGGTATTTATAGTGTTAGAGAAGGTTAGTTTTGTAAATTGAAAAAAACGGCTATTTGTGCAATATGGCCGTTGGTGGTCATTGGGGGTGGGGCCCTCATTTTGAATTTTGAAAAATCTTGTTTTGTAGTATATATAGTATACTAGTATAGTATATAATATATATATATATATATATATATAGTATACTAGTATAGTATACTATATATCGTATGTTATGTATATATATTTCCAAATATAATTTCTTATAATGTTTTGTAGTATATATATATATATAGTATGTTATGTTATGTATATATATTACCTTATATATTTTCTTGTAGTATATATTGTATGTTATGTATATATATTCCCTTATATATTTTCTTGTAGTATATATTGTATGTTATATATATATATATTATAGCTTATAAATAATTGCAAGTTAAATATATTCCCTTATATATTTTCTTGTAGTATATATTGTATGTTATGTATATATATTATAGCTTATAAATAATTTCAAGTTAAAGACAAAAAAATATTGCAAAAAGATATTTAAGGACATGTCTTATAATTTTTATTACCAAAAATGACATATCTTTCTTAGTCTTCCTCCTCCCAATAGAATGAGCACAACAAGGTACTAATACCACCATTAAAAGGGAAAAAACTAAAAGAAGATGTGCCAAAGTACAAGTTACACCATAATCTACATTGTATCTCTAACAAATCTCATAAATCCTTCAAGGTTCGGAGGAGGTTGCGTTGGTGGTGGTGGAAAAGAAGCTTGTTCATCACCACTTCCGGGCGAAGCAGCATCCTCCGCAATTTCCGCCATCATTTCTTCATAAGCTTCATCTATCGTCAGTTGTGATTCGGCAATTCCAAAGTTTCTTCTTTCCGAGCGGATCCAATCTCTGAACAGTACAGATTTTTCCAAGATCTCCCTCATAGATTCTCTATAATCACCTATTTGAAGTCTTGCTTGACTGAAAGCGCTCTCTGATGCAATAGTTGAAGCTTGAATAGATAAAGTATACCGAGCCATCCTTGCAAGAACCGGAAAATGTTTTTCCCTTGCCTTCCACCATTCCAAAAGATCAAAAGTGTCGTCTGGATTCTCCTTTTCAAGTCCCTGCGACAAATAAACTTGAAGCTCATTTAGATGTGAAGTTTCATCATAATTATCACCTTGATAACCCCTGAACCCCGTCCAGGATTTAAGTGTTTTTAAGCCCGCAACTCTTTTAGACGATTGTGAACTAGACGAAGTAGGGGTTGGAACATTTGGCCTAGCATGCTCTAAGGCAAGTTGATAATCATTATAAATTGTTTGAGCATTAATTTTAATTGAGGCTTTTGCATCTGCAAGTGTAGCAAATTCCTCATTTGAAAGATCTAAAGCCTTATAAATATTTGAGTACCAAAAATGAGGACCTCCTAATTTCATTGTAGGATTTAACATTGCAGCAACACCATAAATAGGAGGGATAGGGAAAAAATATTTTTTAAACTTTTCTTTCATTGCATTTATAGCAAGTTGATAAATTTCCCCACCCTCCGAAAATTCAACAAACAAATCACATAGTGATGCAATATAAACTAAACAGTTTGAAATAGTAGGATAATATTGCCCAGAAAATGCATTTGTAGCAATTTGAAAATGTTCTAAAAAATCTATAAGAATTTTAACATTCATCCAATCTTGAGTAGTAAGCATTTCATCATCATCCTCACCACCTACCCGAGCATTAAATGTTGCATTAATTGGGTTTCTATATTCATATGCAACTACTAAACTTTCGTACATACAATTCCATCTAGTCGGGCAAGCTTTAGGAACCTTTCTTTCTCTAAGGCCATATTCATCACTTTTTTAAAATAATCTCTAAGTCTACTTCTACTGTTTGAATAAAAAATCCAATTAAGAGTCATTCTAACCTTTTCAAGTTCTAAATTTAAAATTCGCATACCATCACCGACAATTAAATGATAAATATGAAAAATACATCTAACATGGAATATATTCCTAAATGCAGGATTTAGTGTTGTTGTAAGTATGCCTATAGCACTAGTGTTACTAGAAGCATTATCCATAGAAATTGCCATTATTTTATCTCTAAAGCAAAAATATCTACAAATATCTGCAACAGTGTTAGCTATAAACTTACCTGTGTGACATGAATTAATTATTCTATACGCAATAATGCGTTTTTGCATTGTCCACTCCTCATCTATCCAATGACTTGTAACAGTTAGATAATCACAATCATTACCACTTCTACCAATATCAGTAGTAATAGAAATCCGATTAGTTATATGAGTAAATAAATACCGCAAATATTGTTCATATTCATGTTTATATTTATAAATATCGCTCTTAACTGTTGCGCGAGGCCAACCTTTATAAGTAGGATTAAAAACTCTTCTAATATAATGCACCCAATTAGGATTAGAAGGAAAAGAATAGGGTAAGCACATAACGGTAACCATCTTTGTTAATTCTTCACGATATCTATTTGGATCGTAATATAATATACCTCCGGTCACAGTGTTAATTCCTGGTTGAACTAGATTTGAACCTGTACTAGGGCTATCCGCACAATCTACACGTGTCCCCTCTAACTGCGCTTTCATTTGTAAATATCTAACTTTATCTCTAGGGTGTGTTTTTATGTGCCTAGTCAAACTACCTGTGCCGCTACGGTCTCCAGTATATTTATGCACCAGTAATTTCCCACATGTTTTACACTTAGCCTTATTTTGTTCTCTTACTTGAGTAAAAAAATTTCAAACTAATGATGTTTCTAGGCGTTTAGGAGGTTGTCTATTAAAACTAGGGGTTTCTACAGGTGGGTCGGGCGGTACATCAGTTGGGTTATTAAAAGGACTAGTAGGTGTATCATCTAAATCCGGTTGGGTTTCATCTTCATCCTCATTTTCAAAGATAGTTTCATTAGGATAAAGAGCATTCATAGTTTCATCATCTAAATTTTCACCTGGTGCAACATTATGGCAAAATTGACTATCGAAAAATTGAAAACAGGGGTTATCACTATCAAGAATAATATGAGCAACAGGACGTCTACCATGTCTGGGTCGGGGAGCCGGGGGAAGGGTAGTAGGTTGGCCACTACTTTCACCAGTTTTAGCTTTTCCCTTACCACCAAACATTTTTATCAAAGATGTCATATTAATTACAATTATGCAAACTAAAACACACAAAAATATATTCTTAAAACTTAAGAGTTGAAACGAGTTTACCGAATTGCCGAATTCTTGAAAATTGAAAATCGTTGAAGACTTGAATACTTCAATTCACCAGCTTCACAATTTTTCACGAAATTTCAACAATAAAATAAGCAATTATAGTAGAGAGCTTGAGAGAGATTGAGAGAGATTGATGAATTTGTGAGTAAAAATGAAAGAATGAGGGGGTATTTATAATTGAGAATTGGGAAAAAGTGTAATTATATAAAGTTTGGGGTTAAAATAATGTTTGGGGGCCAAATGGCTATTTTTGAAAGTTCCAAACGGTCAAAATTGCAGCCCAACGGCTACTTTTTAAATTTTTGACCGCTGCTATTTTTTAAAAAAATAATAAAAGTAGCCGTTAGAGGCCCGTTAGGCCCGGTAAGACCGGCCCAGGCCCGCCAGCCGGTCCCGGGCTGGTGGGCTATTTTATGTGACCCAGCCCACCTCAGGCTTTTTGCACCATTAAGGATCGGCACACCAGGACCGGCCCGCCAGGCCCGTTTAGCCCGTTAGGACCGCGGGCCCGGTCTGGTCCCGGTCCCAGCCCGGCCCATCATACAACATTAATGGGGACTTCAAACATTCTCAAATATCGATCAGAAGTTCTTAACAGGGAAAAGGCAAAAAGAACCTTGAACTGAATTACAACTTTTGCAGCTGTTTTTACATAAAAAAACGTAAGATAAACAAACTTCTGCCCCAGTTTTGGAGTATTGGGAATATGGATTTTTTGTTGTGATGAAACCGAACTTAGGGTAAGGCTGCCTAAGTATCCTTTCGGAATTAGGTCGGATATAGTTCACTGACACAGAAGATTTGCTATTTGACTTTTTTTTCTTCTTTCTTTTTTTTTTACAAGTACACAAGTTCCAAAAAGGGGAAAGCAAAGAAGACAAATATAGCTCAAAAGGGTGACACCTATTTGGGATAGTGAACAATGATAGCCCTCGTCATCTTGATCTAAGAAAACCATGCGTGAAAGTTTCGCAATGGGTATATATCAAACATAATATCTTTTGACTGCATCTGTATTAATAGTCATGTCTGGTACCTGTCCTTCCTCATCTACCAAGTGCAAGGCCCCTTTTGGTAATAGTTTCTTGATGATGTAGGGTCCTTGCCAATTTGGGGCAAACTTTTCCTTAGCTTCTACTTGGTGTGAAAGAATGCATTTCAGAATGAGTTGGCCTACCTCGAAATGCCTTGGATGCACTTTCTTGTTGTAAGCGTGTGTCATTCTTTGCTGGTATAGTTGGCCAAAACATATTGCTGCTAGCCTTTTTTCACTAATCAGTATTAGTTGTTCTAATCGGGTCTTGACCCACTCAGTGTCTTCAATCTACAATTCCACAATGATTCGGAGAGAGGGAATTTTGACTTCAGTAGGTATTACAGCTTCCGTTCCATATACCAGCAGATAAGGAGTTGCGCAAATAGACGTGCGAGCAGTCGTGCGGTATCCCAAAAGAGCAAAAGGCAACTTTTCATGCCATTGCTTGGACCCTTGGATCATCTTTCTGAGAATCTTCTTGATGTTCTTGTTTGTTGCTTCAACGGCTCCATTGACTTTTGGCCGGTAAGGGGTAGAATGGCGATGCATAATTTTGAATTGCTCGCACACCTCCTTCATTAGATGACTATTTAGATTGGCTGCATTGTTAGTGATAATGGTCTTTGGGATACCAAAATGACAGATGATGTTGGAATGAACAAAGTCTACCACTACTTTCTTGGTGACTGCTTTGAAAGTAACTGCCTCCACCCATTTGGTGAAGTAGTCAATGGCGACCAAAATGAATCTATGATCATTTTAAGCCTTTGGCTCGATTGGCCCAATAACATTCATTTCCCAAGTGACAAAAGGCCAAGGAGAGGACATGGGATGCAGCTCCGATGGAGGTGAGTGAATCAGGTCACCATGAATCAGGAATTGGTGACACTTGCGAACAAAACTGAAGCAATCTTGCTCCATAGTAAGCCAATAATGCCCTGCCCGTAGAATCTTCTTCTCCAAAACGTATCCATTCATGTGAGGTCTGTATACCCTCGAATGCACTTCACTCATGATCCGTTCAGCTTCTATGAAATTTATGCATCTCAATAAGTTTAATTTTGGGGTCCTTTTGTACAAAATTTCTCCATTCAGGAAGAATCCACCAGCGAGCCGCCTTATAATTCTTTTTTGATCTCTCTTGGCATGCTCTAGGTACTCCCTTGTTTTCAGGAATCATTTTATGTCATGATACCATGGTTGACCATCTGTTTCTGCCTCAACTGTATTGCAATAACTGTGTTGATTTTGAACTTGGATTTGCAATGGATCAATATGAGTGTTACCTAGATAAGGGAGCATCGAGGCTAAGGTAGCCAAGGCATCAGCAAGCTCGTTGTGAAACATGGGAATGTACCTGAATTCGATGGATTTGAATCTTTTGCCCAGGTCTTGCACATATTGTCTGTATGGAATTAGCTTGATGTCTCGAGTCTCCTATTCACCCTGGGCTTGGCGGATAAGCAAGTCGGAATCTCCTATAACCAATAGTCCATGCAAATCTAAATTGAGGGCCATTTTCATACCCATGATACAAGCTTTGTATTTTGCCGTATTATTGGTACAAAAGAACCGAAGTCAGGTCATTGTAAGGTAATGCTATCCAATAGGTGGGATGAGGATTGCCTTGATCCCAACTCCTTTGATATTGACAGCCCCATCAAAATTCTTTTTCCATACAGGGTTGTTGTCTGGAACTACTTCCTCTGTTGAGTTGACCTCTTTGTCTGGGAAGTATGTGCTAAGTGGCTTGTACTCATCATCAACTGGATTCTATGCCAAATGATCTGCCAAAGCCTGTGCTTTCATCGCGGTACAAGTGACATAGACGATGTCAAACTCTGTGAGCAGGATTTGCCATTTTGCGAGCCTGCCAGTGGGCATTGGCTATTGGAAAATGTACTTTAAAGGATCCATTCTGGATACGAGGTAAGTAGTGTAGGCCAAAATATAATGCCTCAGCTTTTGAGCGACCCAAGTCAAGACACAACATGTCCTTTCTAGAACGGTGTACTTAACCTCATAATTGGGGAACTTCTTGCTCAAATAATAAATTGTTTGTTCCTCTTTGCATTTCGCATCATGTTGCCCCAGAATGCATCCAATGGAACTATCCATCACCGATAGATATAAAAATAAAGGCCTACCAGGTTCAGGTGGGATTAGTACAAGGGGTTTTGACAGATAATCTTTGATCTTGTCAAAAACTTTTTGGCAATCGCCTGTCCACTTGATAGCAGCATCCTTTTTCAACAACTTAAAGATGGGCTTGCACCTGGTTGTGAGATGATCAATGAACCTACTAATATAGTTCAACCTCCCAAAAAAACTTATGACTTCCATTTTGTTCTTCGGGGGTGGTAGCTCTCGAATGGACTTTATCTTAGATAGATCCAATTTGATGCCTCTCCGGCTGACTATAAAAATGAGGACCTTCCTAGATGGAACTCCAAATTCACATTTGGCTGGATTGAGTTTAAGGCCATACATTCGCAACCGTTCGAAGAACTTTTTCAGATCGCACACATAATCAGCCTGTGTCTTTGATTTTATGATGACACCATCGACATATACTTTCAATCGCTTTGTGCATCATGTCGTGGAAATTGGTGGTCATAGCCCTCATGTAAGTTGCCCCTACATTCTTCAAACTGAATGGCATGACCCTGTAACAACAAGTACCCCCATGGAGTGGTGAAAGTGGTCTTTTCTGCACCATCCTCATCCATTACAATCTGTTGGTATCCAGCATAGCAATCCACGAACGACTGTGTCTTATGCTTTGTGCAATTATCTACAAGAATGTGGATATTTGGCAAAGGAAAATTATCCTTTGGATTTGCTTTGTTCAAGTCTCTGTAGTCGACACAGACTCTAGTTTTTCTGTCCTTCTTTGGAACAGGCACAACATTTGCCATCCAAATGGTGTATCGGACGGCTCTGACTACATTGGCGCTCAATTGCTTCATTATTTCCTCTTTGATTTTATCACTCATGGCTGTTTTAAATTTTCGTTGCTTTTTGTTGGACTGGTGGAAAATCAGGATATGTGGGAAACTTATAAACTACTAGATCGGCACTTAAACCCAGCATATCATCGTAAGACCAAGCAAACACATCTCTGTATTCAAATAAAAGTTGAATCAAGGCATCTCTACTTTTTTGTTCAGTGTGAATGCTTATCTTCGTTTCTCTAACTTCTTCATGACATCCGATATTAATTGGCTCAGTTTCATTGAGGTTGGGCTTAGGCTTGTTTTGAAATTGTTCCAACTCTCTTTTTATTTCCTCAACAACCTCATCTTCATCATATTCGACCTCTTGATGCATTATTTCGAAATTAGATAGCTTTTTAAGATCTGGGCGCAAATTCCGCATGCATGTCATGTTATTAAAGCCGGCATTAACAAAACTAAAATGGAAATAAAATGATAGGAATTAGGAAAAGCAAAAGATACAAAACGTAATACAAAACTGAATTGCATTTCATTGAATTTGAAAGGATAAAAGGGTTAACATCAAAACAAAACAATCATACTGAGATGTTTGGATTACAACCTGAAAGTAACCCAAAATACAAAAAAGAAGCTGCAAAAGCAAACAATCAAGACTCCTTCCTTGGGGAAAGGAGTTGCTTCCCAGTTGTTGAGCACGGTGTCTGGGCCAATTAGTTGCATATCGGCACGACGAGTGCCTTCACCAGCCTGGATCATATTTACTTCAGGAAACATCTAGCTAAGTCCATGGCAAATTTCATCAATATTTTCCTGTATCGAGGAATTTTGACCCTCTTGAAGTCATGGCTTGACAAAAGTGTAGAAAATATGAGGGATGGGCTACTGCAAGACCCAACCATGCTTTTTGCGGTGCTTAGCTTTATCTTAATCTACTTGTGTTGGCCTGAAACCTAAGCCAAAAGTACCATTGTTGCTAAAGGGAAAGATGGGTTCCAAAATTCCTTGTAATAATGCCCCCAGGCCTTTTCGTGGCTCATAGCCCTGTCTAAGCATAAGTGCATCAACCATTATAGATGTGGCGGAAAGACGAGGATGCATAATGGGCTTTCCCTCCTCGACATGGTCCACATCAACCATTTCAAAAGCTTGATAGACAATGGACTCGCACCCTTCCTTGGCCTCAATACACTGAATTAACAGATCTTTATAAATGGATGATTCGTCTTCTCCGTGAACAATAAATCTCTTGTATGTCATGTTCGAACTTGAGTATCTGATGTAAGGTGGATGGCAAAGCTCGAGCTGTATGGGTCCATGGCCTTCCAAAAAGAAAGTTATAAGAAGTTTTCATGTCCACTACTTGGAAGATAATTTCAAAATCAACCGGCCAATTATCATGGTGAGGCTGATCTCCCAAGTGGTGTCTCTCGTTGAGCCATCAAAAGACCGGATGCGAATGTTACTGGGTCGGATTCTGTCTGTATCGATCTTCATGTTTTACAAGGTAGAGAGAGGGCATACATCTACACTTGAGCCTCCATCAACCATGACTCGCTTTACATAATGCCCCTCATATTTGACAATCAGGTGCAAAGCCCTATTGTTCCTGGCTCCCTCCTCGGGAAGTTCATCATGAGTAAAGGAGATTCTGTTCACCTCAAAAAATATGTTGGCCATCTTCTCTAACCGATTCACTATGGGCTTCTCTGAGACATGTGCCTCATTTAGGATCTTGATTAGTATATGGGCATGCTCTTCTGAATGTATGAGCAGAGATAATAGAGAGATTTGGGCAGGAGTCTTTTTCAACTGGTTAATGATTGAGTAATCTTGGACTTTCATCTTTTTCAAAAACTCTTCCGCCTCTTTTTCAGTGACTGATTTCTTTATTGGCATTTGGCCTTCTCTGATTTGCTTGGTCTTCCTCAACTCTTTTGGAAAGTAAGACCTCCCCGATCGAGTCATACCTCCAATTTCCCCTACTTCTTCTAAGATTTCCTTGCTTTTGTAGGTCATCACAGTTTTATTGTAGTTCCAAGGAATGGTTTTTGTGTTTGTCACACGGGGTTGTATGGTAGGCTTGATTATGATCGGCTCTGTTATACCCTTCGTACCGCCCTGATTCTGCCTTGTGATGGGGTAGCCTCTAAGGACATACAACTTTGGGCTTGGAACATTGGAGCAAACTTCCAACCTCGATATTTTTGGAACATATAAAGTTGCCTTCTTTGAGCTCTGGCCGCCTTTCATAATTAACGGCACATCTCAGCTTGGACTAACTTCCAGTCTTGTTCCTTTTTGAGCCATTCCCACTGTCATTTCTGCTCGACCAACCAGCTTGTATTCTTGATCTCGGCCAATCATTCCCACAAAATGAACATCATTATGTGCTAGAAACGTGTTGCTTTTCACATTAGGAGGGTCTTCCCCTTTTGTTACTACAATCAACTTTTTAGCGATGAGTCTTTTTATGGCTCTTTTTAGAGTCCAACAATCATCAGTGTTATGCCCTGGTGCACCTGAATGATATTCACATCTAGCATTCGCTTGAAATCCATGTGGATCAGGATGCATATGGTGGGGATCAATAGGTCCAATCACGCTCATCTGCCTCAGCTTCTGGAATAGACTAGAGTGTGATTCAGCCAATAGAGTGAATTTTTCCATCGGCCTCTGCTCTAGACCATAATCCTGCCTGGGATGAGCATTGTAGGGTGCCCGAAAATTTTTCTGCTGGGATCGGGGGTTCTTTGGAGCTGGTGCCCATACCTGCTGATTGGGAGGCCGAGCATAGGATTGAGAATTGAATACTGTATGTTGTGGTGGGCCCACAGAGTATTGAGGAATTGGCGGGGGATAATGATGTAAAGGGTAGTTGGATTGCCTTTGTTGAACTTTCACATAAGGGTGTGATGCCCCTCGTTGAACTTCCCTGGATCCCGAGGTCAACATGGACCCTTCATCTCTCTTCTTTCTATTTGCCAAACTTCCTGACCCATTTTGGATTGCTTGGGTGGTCCCTTTGAGAGCAGCTTGACTTACAATTCTACCAGTCTTGAGGCCATTTTCGACCATCTACCCTATTTTGATTGCTTCTGCAAAAGATCTACCCATCGCGGACATCATGTTTTGAAAGTAATCAGGCTCTTGTGCCTCCAAAATAATAGTGATCAACTCGTGGTTATCCATGGGTGGCTTGACTCTAGCCTCTTGCTCCCTCCACTTAATTGCATACTCCCTAAAGCTTTCGGTCAGCTTTTTTTTCATATTGGACAGGGAATTACAATCTAGCGCAATATCAATGTTGTATTAAAATTATTTGACGAAGTCCTGGGCCATATCATCCCAAACATGCCAGTGAGAGATATCTTGGTCAATGAACCATTCAAAGGTTGCCCCCACAAGACTTTCCCCAAAATAAGCCATCAACAATTCTTCTTTTCCACTTGCACCCCTCAGCTGGTTGCAGTACATTTTCAAGTGGGCGATAAGGTCGTCGTGTCCATCATATTTCTCAAAATTTAGGGTCTTGAACCCTAGTGGCAAATGGATGTGAGGGAACATGCATAGATCACTAAATGAAATACTTTTGTGACCACCTAGTCCTTGTATGTTCTGCTCGAGACTTTTTATTTTTCTGGCCATCTCATCTGGATCACCCGTCTTGGCAGCCTTTTCAGTTTCCACCGGTGACTCGTACTAAGGAGTCTGATTTTATGGAACCGAGACCCTGAAAGTCATATTTGGAGAGTAGTATTGGCCATCATAAGCATGAGATGGTGGCTCATTATTTGGCTTTGTCACAGGAGGTAGTGACAGGATTATATATGTCAGCGTGCAACACACGACGATGGGGGTATTCCTAACCGGTGCGGCTGGAGGTCGCACATTAGAGGTACCAGGGGCAGCAAGAAAGCTGTAATTTGGCACATACCCTGGTGGTAGAATGTGATCGCTCGTTGCATGGAGAAGTGGTTGAGTAGCCAGGGGTATGGTTGAAGTTCCCTCTGAAGGACCCTGAGGCGGAGGCTGACCAAAGACCCAAGCCTGATACACATCAGATAGTTGTTGTTTCAATCTTCTTACTTACTCCAAATCTTGCTCAACTGACTGACCCTAGGGCTCGTCACTAACGAACTCAATTTCATCATTGTTAGTCATTGCTACTTTTCCCTTAGATCTGGTGAAGTAATAATGTGTTGCCAGTTTCACTGCAAACAAACCACCTTAAGCTTACTATATCAGAGGCAACAAAAGTGTTAGGGTTAAGCATTTTACAGATACGAATCACACGTAAATATGCTATGCTCCTAAAATTATAATTGTCTCTAACATGCTTTTGGAAGGATTCATGTTTCATTCCGGCTTAATAAGTTGTTGCTTATTGATGTTCTTATTTCCTTCTCTTTTTTTCGTTTTTCCTTTCACTCGTCTTAGTTTGATCCATCACTTTAGAGTCATTGAAAAATATTTGATCGAACCTTTTGGGAGTTGCCTACATATCATGTTGCCATATAAACCAGATCATTACGTAGCTCAGGGACATGACTATTGGTTGTGTGTTTCTATAATTTTTTTACAAAAACAAAAATCTTTTTGGTTCATTTTCGAATTTTTCTAAAACAAAATCTTTTTCATTGATTTACAAATTTTCCCTTTTTTGTTTTGTTTTGATACAAGACTAGAAAAACAAAAATTTACAAAAAGTCAAACATTTAAATGAAGACCGAACTCAACTCAAATAGACGTTTTAAGATTAAGTCCATAAAACAAGACTCAAAAACCAAAAGACTCATACATACTCAAAGACAACGAAAGAATAATCAAAAGACTGCTAACTAAAAGAAGACTCTGATATCTGCAGTAGAATCTACCAGCATAACTGTAATCAAGGCGTTTGTTCCTGCAGCTGACCCCCAACATTGTGGTATATCCTCTCCAAGTCTGCAGATGTATGACAGGCGACGTTTAATGATACTTCTATAAATCGCTCAGGCGTCATTCCCTGACAACTCTTGCATGCTCGTGAGGTATATGTGGCTACCTCGAGGATCTTTCCCTTAATGTGTTCCTGAGCCAAATGAAACTCTTGATTTCGCTGACTACAGGTCTCAGCTAGATCCAGTGCATCACGCTCGCGCTCCAAGGCCGTACCTCTCTGATGCCGAATTTCTAGTGACTCCCCCTGCAACCGATTGATCATACTTTGGTAGTAATGTCTTTCTATTTCAAACTCCGCGATCTGGCACTCCTTGCTTGACTCAACGCCCGTATCTGATCCCTCAAACCTTGGATTAATGGAGCAAAACCTCTGAGCTCATGATCACGGACCACCTTGAACTAAGCTTCTCTTTCTTCTTCTTGTTGAGCAGTAGTGATCAATTTTTTTGTCTAATTTGAGCTTTGAGTGATCACCTCTCTTTTTCCTACTGAGCCTTTTCCTGCTCGAACTCAACATGTTTTATGTCCATGGTTGTCTCCAAAATGCATTTATCCTCTTGTAAAATGCCAATACGAGATTGGAACTCTTGTGCCACTTCCCTTCCGGTTTCTCTAACTCTGTCCTCGATCTTCTCCTCCCAATCAACTGCATGCCGTATGGATCTTTCTGGCCTTTGCTCCGAAATAACTTGTTGGTGAAACCACTCAAGGTATGCGAGGCTAACCTCCCCACGTTCACGATCAGCTACCATCTTGTCCAAATTGGAAAATCGACCACCAAACCAAACCTTTTGTGCATATGACTCCCTTGGAGGTTCCTCTCTCTTGAATTCCCACACGAATGGACGCATGTCCTCAATCGGGGGCCTCTTTTTCTCTCTTCCTAACTAGCACATGATGCGCATGGGTGCGTCGGGTTGGAAACCTCTGAAACCCATGAGTATGAAGAACGGGTGATACGTCGACATATACATGACCCTAGCAGAAGGGAACCAATAATAGTTCCAAGTGATTCTATCAGCACTCAATGAACCAAGAAATGTCCGCCAGGCCCTCACCCCCTCTGGAAGATTACAACTCACGGCCCTATCTGGGTGACATCCAGTATAATTTAGCCAATTGTCATTGAAATTTATTACTATTGGATGATGATAAAGGTGCTCTATGAACTACATCTGCAGCAGAATGTTGCATCCCTCGAAGTAATCTTCACCCTCTTGGCAGCGGGCCAAAGCTCGAAAAATGTCTCTAAGAATCATGGGAAGAATGGTATGATCCTCGTTACTTTGTGAAAACAAGAGTACTGTAGCCATTCGAATTCTGATGCGCCCACCACGCTCTGGAAATAGCATGATCCCCAAAAATGATATCATGAATGCGAAGATTCTCAACTCCCTCCAGGAGTCGTAACTCAATTGGTTGACGAATTCCATGTCCGAGAAGTTCTCAAACCCTTTCTCGTCCCCAAATCTGTCATAGAAATGTTCCAATGGAACCCAACCTTCATCCAAGCAACCCGTTGGAATTCGACGGAGGCATAACTTCTTCAAAAAGTTATCCACACCAACTTTTCTCGGAGTAGCAGGCTTTTTCCCACGAAGGTCTCTCCCCAGTTCGATAAACCCACCTATTTCTTCCAATGTAGGTGTCATTTCACAATCTTTGAACCTGAAGAAATTGTTTACAGGGTCCCAAAAACCCACTAGGGCCTCGATTAAATCTTTGTTAGGCTTAATTCCCATGATGTTTGGGAGGAACTTGAGGTGCTTAAATACTTGATTTCATTCTCATGTAGCAAAAACTAGCCCACAAATTACAGAAACTACTCTGGGTTTTATCTCTGATCAAGAACATAGGAGGTGTCTCTTCCCCTACCCTTTTCTGACTGCTTCTTTATGAAGAATTCATGGTGAACCTAAGAATAAGATAAGAAAGGGTCAGGACTTACCTAAACTATATGAAATTCTGATTATTGTTTTTTTAATGCTAGTTTAGGACTCGTTCTATTTTTCATTATTATTCTTTGAAATAAGCAGACACAAAGAGTAAGAAAATGGCTATTATTACAAAAACGGCCCTTTGCTACTTTCATAGAAGGCTTAAAGGATTTCTCGGCAAAAACGGCCAAGCATAGGGACAAAATAATAAAAAATAGACAAAATAAACAAAATGGCAAAACAACCCTTCAGTACTCCCGAGAGAGGTTCAAAGCCTGTCTCGGCAAATATAACCAAACAAAACTAGATAAGATGGTTATTTTTGCAAAAACAGCCTTTTGCCACTTCCGTAGAAGGTTTTAAGCTGTCTCAACAAGCAATGGCCAAACATAAGGGCAAAATGATAAAAGGTGAAGAAAGATGGATAAAATAACTATTTTTACAAAAACGGCCCTTCAGCACTTCCCGGGAAGATTTTAATGATGTCTCGGCAAAACGGCCGGACAAAACTAGATAAGATGGTTATTTTGCGAAAATAGACTTTCGGTATTCCGTAGAAAGTTCAAAGCTGTCTCGACAAAAATGGTCGGACATGCATAATTTTTATGCTTTTTTTTTTTTGAAAAATATGTGCTGAACCCTATGGAGGTTGCCTACGTATCTCACGTCCGGTGAGAATCAAACCCGCGTAGTTCGATGAAACCGAGTATTTTTCACTTTTAATTTTTATGAAAATTAATCTTTGCACCTCACGCCAAACTACTAAAAATCTTAGTAAAAAGGGATTATTTTGTACTAAACTAGGAGAATGATTTTTTTTTCTTTTTATAATTCCGTTCAACTAATTTTTTAAAGCCATTCAACTATGAAAACAAGCCTTCCAAATGATGTAGCAAGTAGCACATAAGTGAACATGATGGTCTCAAAGAGGATACATGTCTTATACGGACTCGGCCCCTGTGCTGAGCTTCGCTAAGTCAAAAACATGTGATGCAAATAAACCGAACCTACTAGGGATATCCGGCATGAGGTTTGTTCTTCTACGTTTAAATCCTATTGGAGAAGCTATCTAGACTGGCTTACTCGAGCGGACAACTCGAGCCAAGGAGGGTTAGCGTAACGGTAGCATTGCTTTCCGGCTTAGCTGGTGGTGCTCCCCACCTAAAACATGTGTGACTAAAATCCTTAATCGGGTGACTAGCACCTCGGCTATCTCAAAGAAAGCAGGCTATGTCAAACAAATGCCCAATTTTTAATATCAAGAAGACTCAGAGAGGGTGAGTGAGAAGATAGTTTATATGTACAATTCAACAATATCAAAGCAGTAAAAACGGACAGGTAGCACATTAGGCTCAAATAAATCACAATATATACAAAATTAATAAAGCCAAATAAAAAGTCAACATATACAAGCTCGAATTCTTATTTTTCCCAGCAGAGTCGCCAGAGCTGTCACACCCCTTTTCTATCCCAAAAAGGTATGTGTCATGGATTGTTGTGGGTTAAAGAGTTTTTCCACTTAAGTGACAAATTTGAGTAGGAATTATTTTATTTATAGAGTCACCAATTGGAATTGATTTTTTGGTGTTCCAAGTCATATTTTATTTGAATCCCTAATCAAAGGAATGTTTGATTCTATATTTATTGGTCCGTAAAACTAAAGTTCGGGTAAGGAATTTTGTTGACCGGGAAGAAGGTGTAAGGCATTTCCCGAGTCCCGTGGTTCTAGCACGGTCGCTTTATTGACTTAAAACTTGGCTTGAATATATTTTTGACAAACTGTGCTTTATATATTTTCATGTTTTACCTATCAGTTTTTATTTCTTGATTATTAGAACTATCAAAAAATAATTTGGATAAATTAAGTTGTCATAACGACGCTACGCAAGCGAATGCGTGATTGACTAACAAAATTAATTAACTTATCATAATTGTGCCTCGCAAGCGAATCCGAAATCATTACAATCAATTATTTGTAGTACTTTTGAGAAATTACTACATTTGAGAAAGTTAATTCTTAAAAATTATTAAAAGTCAACTATCGCGCTATGCAAGCGAATCCGCAATTTTAGCAAAGGATTAATTAAATTAAAAATTAACTAAAACTAATGGGTATAGTATGAGATTATTGAATTAACTTATTGAATGTTAAACATCATGCTACGTAAGCAATTCAATGAATAAAAAACGGTTAAAAGCGTTCCTACTAATTGCCTAGTCCTTAAATTAATTAAAAAAGAGACTACGTTATAAAGTTATTTAATAAAATAAAAATCTGATTTTTATTGAGGCTATTCAATTAAATAAAAATATAAAAGTTGGACCAACTAGTTATTTTAAAGAGTGGGAAATCCTTCTTACCAAAAATGGGCTCACTTTTAAGTATTCCAATTTAAAAAGGAATGGGCCAGCTATTTAGGTATTTAAACTACTGGCCCGTTATGGGCCACTTTGGCCATTGGGCCAGCCATTGATTTAATAAAGAATGGGCTAGCTATGCTATTAACTTAAAACTGGACTAGTTCATGGATTTTATTGGTGTTGGGCAACTAGAAATTATTTAGCCGAAAGTGATATCTTGAACCAAATCCAAAAACCCATACTGTTGTCACGACCCTAAAACCGACCCGATCGTGATGGCGCCTATCGTTAAACTAGACCAGCCGACACAAACCCCAAATCCAACCAGTATTTCATAAAAGTTATTTTTTAAGCTAATAATTTAACAAAATCTCATAACATAAGTCTAAATAACCAGTGCGGAAGAAAATGACACAAGCCCGACATCGGGATTCCACAAGGCACGAGCAACTACAAGGTTTATCTAAATACAATAAGGCTACCAAAGATCAGAAATAAAGATACTAAGAACAGTCTGAGTAAGGTAAGAAGGAGAAGTGCAGGGCTGCGAACGCCAAGCAGCTATCTTGCCAACTCCGAAGACCTGCTGGAAGAACGATCAGCACTGACTATCGCTACCCGCAACTTCTGGATCTGCACACAAGGTGCAGGGAGTAATGTGAGTACGTCAACTCAGTAAGTAATAAAAGTAAATGAAAGATGAGCAGTAAGAAAGGAGAAAATTCCACATCATAATACTACAGCAAATACAGTACATTTCCAAAATAGTACAGAAATCACTTATCTCGTAAAACAAACTTAGTTTCAATAAAACCTTTTCTTTTAAAAACATCTTTCAATAGTTTCAAACAAGTGATGAAATAGTGAGTAAAAATGATCGAAACGTAAATAGCCCCTCGGGCAAGACATGTACAATAAATCGCCCCTCGGGCAAAATATCAACTGAACCAGCCCCTCGGGCTACCTCACAATCACTCATAATCAGTCTCTCGGGCAACAACATGAATCAACAATAGCCCCTCGGGCAACATCACATCACTCACACTGGGTACCCGCGCTCATTGGGGGTATTCAGACTCCGGAAGGGCTCCTACAGGCCAAGTGCTATAACAAGCCATCTCGTGGCATAATAAATCAGGCCCTCAGCCTCTCATATATCACAAATTAGTACAACATGCTGCGGCGCGCAACCTGATCCCATGATATCCTCACAACACAGGCCCTCGGCCTTACTCAGTCAGAAACCTCTCAAGCCACTTGAGCTAACAGTAAAACAGGGTGCTCAGCCCAAAAATATCATTTATAACATCAAAATGGAGTAAATAAGGCTGATTTAGGAAATCAGTGAAACACAGCATGACTGAGTACATATATTAAGTCAAAATAGTGAGGAATAGTAGCAAAAAGCCCCTAAGGGTCCAAACAGTTGGCACGAAGCCCAAATATGACATTCAACCCAAAACATAGTAATACTTTCCAAAACATAATAGTATCAAATAGTTTTCAATCAAATACGCGACTTAATAGTCGTACGGGACGGACCAAGTCACAATCCCCAACGGTGCACGCCCCCACGCTCGTCATCTAGCATGTACGTCACCTCAAAGTAGCACAACAATGTGAAATCCGGGGTTTCATGCTCTCAAGATAACATTTGCAATCATTACTTACCTCAAACCGGACAAAACTCTAGTTCGCAATGCCCTTGTCTCTTGAATCGGCCTCCAAATGCTCAAAATCTAACCAAAATCAGTATCACATCATTAATACGCGCTAAAGGAACAAAGCCCAAGCGAAAATAATCAAATTAACTCAAAAATCTCAAAATTGGCTCAAACCCGGCCCCCGGGCCCATGTCTCGAAATCTGATAAAAATCACAAAACTGGAAAACCTATTCGCTCACAAGTCTACCCATATCAAATTCACCAAAATTCGACACCAAATGGTCGTCCAAATCCCCAAAATCAACTCTCCAACTTTTCTTCCATTTTGCCCAATTTTCATCCCAAATTCCCAAATTAAATGATAAAAATCAAGGCATAATTATTGGATTTAACCAAATTTAAGTGAAGAACATTTACTCCTATCAATCCTCTGAAAATCCCCTCCAAAATCACCTTCTCCCGAGCTCTCTAATGAATTTTGAAATTATGGACCAAAACCCTCGTTTTTGAACTTAAACAATTTGCCCAGGTGTTTTCTTTTTCGCGAACGCGGTAGCTCCCTCTCGTTCGCGAAGCACAAGATTCCTCAGACCGAAATTCCCTTCTTCGCGAATGCGAAGGCCCATTCGCGAATGTGAAGACCATTCAGCTCGACCCTACGCGAACGCGGAACAACCCCTCGCTAATGCGTAGGATTAATTGCTTGAACTCTACATGACCATTGACTCTACGTGAACGCGAGGCTCAGGTCGCGAACGCATAGCCTTAAACTCATACTCCTTCACTAATGCGGAACCTACATCGCAAACGCGATGAACAACTCGACTGCCCCTCTCATTAACCCTTCGCGAACGCGAGAGCCCTCTCGCGAACGCGAAGAAGGAATAACAAAATACTAGAAATCTGCCAACTTCTAAAGCCAAGAATTGATCCGTTAACCACTCGAAACTCACCCGAGGCCCTCGGGACCTCAAACAAACATGCCAGCACATCCCATAACATCATTCAAACTTGGTCCAACCTTTGGAACACTCAAAACAACATGAAAACATCAAATCAACATCGGATTCAAGCCTAAGGATTTCCAAACTTCCAAATTTCGCAAACGATGCAAAAACATATCAAACCTAATCCGAACTACCTAAAATTTTACTCACACGTCACAAATGGCGCAATGAACCTACTCCAACTTCCGGAATTCCAATCCGACCTCGATATCAAAATCTCCACTATCGACCGGAAAACGCCAAATTTTCAATTTCGCCAATTCAAGCCTAAATCTACAACGGACCTCCAAAATACATTCCGAACACGCTCTTAAGTCCCAAATCACCTAACAAAGCTATCCGAACCATAAAAATTAAATTCCAAGATCATTTACTCACAAGTCAACTTCCGATTGATTTTTCCAACTAAAGCTTCCAAATAAGAGACTAAGTGTCTCATTCCTCTACAAAACCACTCCGAACCCAAACCAACCAACACGATACGATGAAATACAGCTGAACAACACACAAATAAGCAGAAATGGGGGAAATGGAGTGGTAACTCATGAAACAATCGACCAGGTCGTTACATCCGCCTCCTCTTAAATAAACGTTTGTCATCAACGAGTCAAGATACATAATTGAAGCCTCAAACAGGTGTGGATATCTGCTCTGCATCTCCCACTCGGTCTCCCAGGAAGCCTTCTCCATAGGCCGACCTCTCTACTGCACTTTCACTGAAGCTATATCTTTTGATCTTAACTTTCGGACCTACTGCTCCAAAATAGCCACTGGCTCCACATCATAAGTCAAATCACCGTCTAACTGAACCGTGTTGAAATCCAAAACATGAGACAGATCGCCAATATACTTCTAGAGCATAGAAACATGAAATACCGGATGCACACTCGACAAGCTAGGTGGCAAGGCAAGCTCATAAGCCACCTCCCCAATCCTCTGAAGCATCTCAAAAAGCCCAATGAACCGAGGACTCAATTTACCATTCTTCCCAAATCTCATAACACCCTTCATGGGTGAAACCTTCAATAGAACCTTCTCCCCAACCATGTAGGATATATCACGAACCTTCCTATCAACATAACTCTTTTATCTTGACTGCGCTGTACGAAGCCGCTCCTGAATCACCTTCACCTTGTCCAAATCATCCTGCACCAAGTTTGTACCCAAAAGTCTAGCCTCACCCAGCTCAAACCAACCTACTAGAGATCTACATTGTCTCCCATATAAAACCTCATATGGAGCCATTTGAATACTCGACTGATAATTGTTGTTATATGCAAACTTTGCGAGCGGTAGAAATTGATCCCATTAACCCCTAAAATTAATAACACAAGCGTGCAACATGTCCTCCCATATCTGAATAGTGCGCTCGGACTGCCCGTCTGTCTAAGGGTGAAAAGTTGTTCTCAACTCAACCTGAGCATCCAACTCTCGTTGCACGGCCCTCCAAAACGGCAAAGTAAACTGAGTACCTCTGTCTGAAATGATGGAAACTGGGACACCGTGCAAGCGAACGATCTCTCAAATATAAATCTCTGCTAATCGCTCTAAAGAATAGGTAGTACACAGGAATGAAGTGCGCGGACTTGGTCAGCCGATCCACAATCACCCAAATAGCATCGAACTTTCTCAAAGTCCGTAGGAGTCCAACTACAAAATCCATGGTGATCCGCTCCCACTTCCACTCTGGAATATCTAACCGCTTTAGCAATCCATCCGATCTCTGATGCTCATAATTCACTTGTTGATAATTGAGACACCAAGCTACAAATCTCACAATATCCATCTTCATTCTTCTCCACTAGTAATACTGTCTCAAATCCTGATACATCTTCGCGGCACCCAGATGGATGGAATACTGTGAGTTGTGGGCCTCCTCCAGAATCAACTCCCGAAGCCCATCTACATTGGGCACACATATCCGGCTATGCATCATCAATACCCTATCATCACCAATAGTCACATCTCTGTCATCGTCGTGTTGAACTCTTTCCTTGAGGACAAGCAAATAAGGATCATCATACTGGCGCTCTCTGATGCGATCAAACAAGGAAGACTGAGAAACCACACAAGCTAAGACCTGACTAGGCTCCGAAATATCCAACCTAACAAACCGATTGGCCAAGGCCTGAACATCAACTACAAGAGGTCTCTCCCCAATAAGACTATACGCCAAACTGCCTGTACACACCTCCTTCATACTCAAGGCATCGGCCACTACATTGCCTTCCCCTGATGGTACAAGATAGTGATATCATAGTCGTTTTGCAGCTTCAACCATCTCCGCTGCCTCAAATTGAGATCCTTCTGCTTGAACAAGTGCTGGAGGCTACGATGATCAGTAAACACCTCACAAGACACACCATATAGATAATGACTCCAAATCTTCAACGCATGAACAATGGCAGCCAACTCTAGATCATGAACAAGGTAGTTCTTCTCATGGGGCTTCAACTGACGAGAAGCATAAGCAATCACTCGACCCTCCTGTATCAACACACACCAAATACCAACTCTCGAAGCATCACAATACACTGTATATGAACCTGAAGCTAATGGCAAAACTAACACTAGAGTTGTGGTCAAGGCAGTCTTGAGCTTCTGAAAGCTCGCCTCACATTCATCCAACCACCTAAATGGAGCGCCCTTTTGAGTAAATTTGGTCAAGGGTGATGCTATAGATGAAAATCCCTGAACGAACCGACGGTAATAACCTGCCAAACCAAGAAAGCTGTGAATCTCTGTGGCTAAGGACGATCTGGGCCAACTCTGAACCGCCTCTATCTTCTCGGATCATACTGAATACCCTCGCTGGACACCACATGCCCCAAGAAAGCCACTGAACTGAGCCAAAACTCACATTTGGAGAACTTTTCATAAAGCTTCTCCTCCCTCAACCGTTGCAATACAACTCTCAAATGCTCTGCTTGCTCCTCTTGACTACGCGAGTACACCAGAATATCATCAATGAATATAATAACGAATGAATCGAGATAGGGCCGAAATACGTTGTTCATCAAATGCATGAACGTTGCTGGGGAATTGGTCAGCCCAAAATACATCACAAGGAACTCATAATGACCATATCAGGTCCTGAAAGCTATCTTAAGAATATCCGAGTCCCTGATCTTCAACTGGTGATACTCCGACCTGAGGTTAATCTTGGAGAACACCCTCGCTCCTTGAAGCTGGTCAAATAAATCATCAACACAAGGCAAAGGATACTTGTTCTTGATTGTGACCTTGTTCAACTGCCTGTAATCAATGCATATTTTCATCGTGTCATCCTTCTTCTTCACAAATAGAACAGGCGCACCCCACGGCGACACACTAGACCGAATAAACCCCTTATCAATGAGTTCCTGAAGCTGCTCCTTCAACTCCATCGGTGTCATGCGATATGGTGGAATAGAAATGGGCTGAGTACCCGGCACCAAATCAATACCAAAGTCAATATCCCTGTTCGGTGGCATGCCCGACATGTCTACAGGAAACACATCCGGAAAGTCCCTCACTACCGAGACTGAATCAATGGTAAGAGTCTCTGCACTAACATCCTTCACAAAGGCTAAGTAAGAAAGATAACCCTTTGTAACCATCATTGGCCTTTAAAATGAAATCACCCTACTGGGAACATAATCAATCGAACCTCGCCACTCAATCCGTGGCACACCTGGCATGGCCAACATTACTATCTTAGCATGACAGTCCAAAATAGCACCATACAGAGATAACCAATCCATGTCTAATATCACATCAAAATCGACCATACAAAGCAATAGAAGGTCCACTCGGGTCTTCAAACCCCCAATAGTCACCACATACGACTGATATATGTGGTCCACAACAATAGTATCGCCACCGAAGTAGATACACGAACATATGAAACAAGAGACTCACAGGGTGCATCCAAATAACGAGCAAAATATGATGACACATATGAAAAAGTGGAACCAGGATCAAATAATACAGAGGCATCTCTATGGAAAACTGGGACAATACCTGTAATCATAGCATCTAAAGCAATAGCATCGGGTCTATTTGGGAGTGCATAGAAACATACCTGACCACCACCTAATCGACCTCCCCCTCTAGGGCGACCCCTAGCTGAGTGTCCTCCACCCCTAGCTGGGTGGGTGGGTGGTGAAGTAACTGGTGCTGAAATTGATGGCTGACTTCTCTACTGAGATGAACCCCCATGACGACGAGGACACTGTCTCCACATATGCCTTAACTCTCCACACTCATAACAATCCCCTGGTGCTGGAAACGGGGACTGAAGGGCACCTCTAGCACCGGGATGACTAGCAGAAGAACCTGGCATGGAAGAGCCCTGAACTGATGGAGCACGGGATGAACTATGGGCTGGAAGGGCACTAAGTGATGCATGGCCCTGATGAGAGTTGTGAGAACCATGGCCCAATGATGCCCCACGGTAGACTGGGCGAGCTGACTGAGCATGTCTGAAAGGACGGCCTCTGTCGTGCTGAAACTGACCCCCATGAGGAGCACCACTAAATCAACCCTGACCACGAGGCCTCTTAACCTCTCTCTCAACCTTCTCCTGACCACGAACCAACTCGATCTGTCAAGCTATGTCAACAACCTCATCAAAGGTAGCACCAGATACTCTCTCCCTCTGGTCATAAGCAATCGAAGCTAAAAATCAAGGCCATTTATAAACCTCTTGATCCTCTCTCTTTCTGTGGGAACCAACCAGACTGGATAACGAGCCAACTCAGAGAACCGCATCTCATACTATGTAACAGATCTATCACCCTAACAAAGCTGCTCGAACTGCCTGCGCAGCTCCTCTCGGTGAGACTCAGGTACAAACTTCTCTAGGAAGAGAACGAAGAACTGCTGCCAAGAAAGGGGCATTGCGCCAACCAGCCTACGCCTCTCGTAAGCCTCCCACCAACTAAGTGCAGCCCCGGAGAACTGGAAAGTAGTGAATGAGACCCCATTGGTCTCCAGAATACCTGCGGTCCAAAGCATCCTCTAACATTTATCTAAGAAACCATGTGCATCCTCACCCTCAGCACCACTAAATGACAGAGGCTGAAGTCTACCAAACCTCTCCAATCTGCGCTACTCATCCTCTGGCATAATAGGAGCTACATAGTTTTGAGCAGCTACAACTGGCTGGGCTGGAGGTGCCCCCGGTGTCTGAAGTCCCTGCACGAACTGCTCAGGTGTGCGAGCGGTGGGAGTCTGAGTGCCTCCCCTAGCCTGAGAAGAAGCTGTGGTAGTAGTAACTGAGACCGCCTAAGCCAAGCCAGTGCACACTGATAGAATATGGGTCAGGGCCTCTTGAAGGCCTAGGATAACAATAGGCACAGCTCGTGCCTGAGTTGGTACTGCTGGAGCGTCCGCAATTGGGATGATCCTGAATTGGGGCGGCTGGTGGATCTGCAGGTGCTACCCTAGCTGTTGTGCAGGCTACACCCCTACCACGGCCTCGATTGTGTCCTCGGCCTCTATTGGCCCCAACTGGTGGTACTGGTGGTCGTCCACCCTGACAAGTAGCACATGTCCTCACCATCTGTGAGAGAATAGAATAACAGAAGTTTAGTGACCAGAATCAATAGATTCGCACAACAGGAATTCAAGAATGTGAAGTTTTTCCTAAAGTTTTTGCAGCCTCCCGAGGATAAGTACAAACATCTCCGTACCGATCTGTGAGACTATACTAAACTCGCTCATGACTCATGAGACCTATGTAACTTAGGCTCTGATACCAACTTTTCACAACCCTAAAACCAACTCGGATGACGCCTATCGTGAAAGTAGGCCAGCCGACACAAACCCCAAATCCAACCAGTATTTCATAAAAGTCATTTTTTAAGCTATTAATTTAACAGAATCTCATAACATAAGTCTAAATAACCAGTGCGGAAGAAAATAACACAAGCCTGACATCAAGGTGTCACAACTGACGAGCAACTACAAGGTTTGTCTAAATACAATAAGCCTATCAAGGTTCAGAAATAAAGATACTAAGAACAGTCAGAGAAGGTAAGAAGGAGAAGTGAAGAGCTACGAACGTCACGCAGCTACCTTGCTGACTCCGAAGACCTGCTGGAAGAACGATCAGCACTAACTATCGCGACCCGCAACTCCTGGATCTGCACACAAAGTGCAGGGAGTAATGTGAGTACGCTAATTCAGTAAGTAATAAAAGTAAAAGAAAGCTGAGCAGTACGAAAATAAATAATTCCACATTATAACACTATAGTAAATATAGTACATTTCAAAAATAGTACAGAACTCACTTATCTCCTAAAACAAACTTAGTTTCAGTAAAACCTTTTCTTTTAAAAACATATTTCAATAGTTTCAAACAAGTGATGAAACAGTGAGTAAAAATGATAAAAACGTAAACAGCCCCTCGGGCAAGACAAGTACCATAAATCGCCTATCGGGAAAAATATCAATAGAACCAGCCCCTCGGGCTACCTCACAAACACTTGTAATCATCCCCTCGCGCAATAACATGAATCAACAATAGCCCCTTGGGCAACATCACATCACTCACACTGGGTACTCACGCTCACTAGGGATGTTCAGACACCTGAGGGACTCCTACAGCCCAAGTGCTATAACAAGCCATCTCGTGGCATAATAAATCAGGCCCTCAGCCTCTCATATATCACAAATCAGTATAATATGTTGCAGCGCGCAGCCCGATCCCATGATATCCTCACAACACAGACTCTCGACCTTACTCAGTCAGAAACCTCTCAAGTCACTCGGGCTAACAGTAAAACAAGGTGCTAAACCCAAATATATCATTTATAATATCAAAATAGAGTAAATAAGGCTGATTTAGGAAATCAATGAAACACAACATAACTGAGTACATATATTAAGTCAAAACAATGAGGAATAGTAGTAAAAGGCCCCTAAGGGTCCAAACAGTTGGCACGAGGCCCAAATATGGCATTCAGCCCAAAACATAGTAATACTTTCCAAAACACAATAGTATCAAATAGTTTTCAATCAAATACGCCACTTAATAGTCATACGGGACGGACCAGGTCACAATCCCCAACAGTGCACGCCCCCACGCTCGTCATCTAGCATGTACGTCACCTCAAAGTAGCACAACAATGTGAAATCCGGGGTTTCATACCCTCAGGACAACATTTACAATCATTACTTACCTCAAACCGGACAAAACTCTAGCTCGCGATGCCCTTGCCTCTTGAATCGTCCTCCAAATGCTCCGAATCTAACCAAAATCAGTATCACATCATTAATACACGCTAAAGGAACAAAGCCCAGCAAAAATAATCAAATTAACTCAAAAATCTTAAAATTGGCTCAAACCCGGCCCCCGGGCCCACATCTCGGAATTCAATAAAAATCACAAAATTAAAAAACTCATTCACTCACGAGTCTACCCATATCAAATTCACCAAAATCCGACATCAAATGGACATCCAAACCCCCAAAATCAACTCTCCAAATTTCCTTCCAATTTTCACCCTAAATTCCCAAATTAAATGATAAATATCAAGGCATAATCATGGGATTTAACCAAATTTGAGTGAACACTTACCCCTATCAATCCTCTGAAAATCCCCTCCAAAATCGCCTTCTCTCGAGCTCTCTAATGAATTTTGAAATTATGGACCAAAACCCTCGTTTTTGAACTTAAACATTCTGCCCAGGTGTTTTCTTCTTCGTGAACGCGGTAGCTCCCTCGCGTTCGCGAAGCACAAGCTTCCTATGACCGAAATTCCCTTCTTCACGAACGCGTAGGCTTAATTTCCTGAACTCCACATGATCGTCGAATGCGAGGCCCAGGTCGCGAACGCGTAGCCTTAATCTCATACTCCTTCGTAAACGAGGGACCTACATCACGAACACGATGAACAACTCGGCTGCCCCTCTCATTAACCCTTCGCGAACGCGAAGAAGGAATTCTCTGCAACAAAATACCAGAAATTTGCCAACTTCTAAAGCCAATAATTGATCCGTTAACCACCCAAAACTCACCCGAGGCCCTCGGGACCTCAACCAAACATGTCAAAACTTCCCATAACATCATTCAAACTTGTTCCAACCTTCAGAACACTCAAAATAACATCAAAACATCTAATCACCATCGGATTCAAGCCTAAGGATTTCCAAACTTCCAAATTTCGCAAACGATGCAAAAACCTATCAAACCTCATCTGAATTACCTGAAATTTTGTACATACGTCACAAATGATACAACGGACCTACTCCAACTTCCGAAATTTCAATCCAACCCCGATATCAAAATTTCCACTACCGATCGAAAGAGGCCAAATTTCTAGTTTTGCCAATTCAAGCCTAAATCTATCACGGACCTCCAAAATACATTTCGAACACGCTCCTAAGTCTCAAATCACCTAACGAAGCTATCTGAACCATAAAAACTAAATTTCGAGATCATTTACTCATAAGTCAACTTCCAGTTGACTATTCCAATTAAAGCTTCCAAATAAGAGACTAAGTGTCTCGTTCCTCTAGAAAATCACTCCGAACCCAAACCAACCAACATGATACGATGAAATACAGTTGAACAATAGATAAAGAAGTAGAAATGGGAGAAACGGAGCGGTAACTTATGAAATGACCGACCGAGTCATTACAAATGCTTAACAATCCAATACCTTATCTTTCTAAACTTAAGCATTTGTATTTACATATAAGACAAACTAAGACAAAAAAGAAGATATTTTTTAGTTTATCATATAAACATTTAAAAGTCACGTGCAAAAGCTTAACTTGATAACTTACTATCTAACCCGGAATTTCTTAAAATATATATAAAAGAGCATTCTTTCTAAACAAACATAATTTTACTTCCCAATCCACTCTAACATGAATACTAACTCAACAATGATACACAATTTTCCAGGCTAAAACATGTTTTTAACAACCTTTTAAAGATATTAAAATTAAGGAGGAACTTCTAAATATCCATTCTTATATTGGAACTGAAGAACAAATAAATAAAAAAACATGCTTTATCTACTTAAATACTTTAACATGTATTCGAACTTATTTGCACAAAATTCTACCAGTACAAATGAAAATGTAGGAAAATAAAGGTTACGTCAAACTTAAAGAAAAATCACTAAAAAAACTAGAACAAATTAGTAACATTTCATAGTCACAAAAAAATAAAGAAACTTGGACCAAAGAATTTCAATACAACTGCTCTTAAGCTTAAACCCCACCATACACAAATCTTCGACTTAAACACTTAACATTTCTCTAAGTCATCGACCATCGAAAGATTTCAAATGTATCTTATATTTACTTGCTCCTCAACTAAACTATGTCATAATTCTATCACCATAGCTTCTAGTAATTGAAACAATCATATACAACTTTTGAGTTCAGGAGAACTAAAACTTAAAATAGAAACAGAGCACATATTCATGAAGTTGAACATTCATTCATCCATTTATGAGCAACAGATCAACACAAATGTAAAGAAAACAGTTATAACACATCAGTACAACGTCGCCATAACTTTATGCAACTAAGAACTAAACTATAGAGTTGGAAAAATACCTAGTTTGTAGAAAATAGAAGGTGAACAGCAAGACAATGAACCAGAAAGCCAAAGTCCAGCCAAACAAAATAGCAACAGCAGTAAAAATAGTGAAAAACCCAGCAATAATCAAACCCAGAAACTCAGCAACTTTCGAAGGAGAAAGAAACCAAAAAACGACTCCAAAACTTTATATTTTTGTAAGATTCTTTGCTCTCGGGAAATTCACTAAAAAACTCTCTAATTTTGTATTTTTTTTTAGTGTATAAGTTGATCTCTAAGAGTGTCCTTAAATACGAAAGGAGAAGCCCTTAAGTAAGCAAATAAAGTCACTTTTGGGCAGCTTTTGGTTTACCAAAAATCTGTCCAAAAGGACTGACTTTTATTCACCAAAAAACTGCTCAAGAGACTCACTTTTGTGTGCTAAAAGTCTATCCAAGGGTTGTCCAAAAGGGAAAGGACAGTCCGAACCAACTAAAGTGGCAAAAACATGGAGGAAAATGTACTTTCAGCCACTCTAGTACTAAAAGGTAAGCTACTTTGTACCCTAAATCATGATCAACTTAGCTAACTTTAGCTTTAAGTCAATTAATACCAAACCTAGTTTGCTTCAAACCAAAACTAAAAACAAGTAACTAGAATTTAATTAAAATATCATCAAACATGTAACTAAAACTTAACACTGACCTACTAATCAATCAAGAGAACTAAAAACCTAATGACTAAAATCAAACCAAGCAAGAAACATGTTAACAGTGAAATAACTTAGCGAAAAAGTTTCAGTTAAACGAAGACGAAATTGAAAACTGGATAAAACACGAACTAAAATCGACCACTAACAAAATTTACATTATTCCAACTACAATGGAACAGTGGTGAAACACAACAACAAAAAAATAAATCAAAAACATGGAGGAAAGGATTTGAGTTCGAGTTTATACCAAATTCAAAGGCATTTGAGGCCAAATCGAATAACGAGACGATGTTGAGGATGTCAAGTGGTGGTTGTCCGACCTCGAGGTGCATGTTTCTTTTTGGCAGACGCCAAACTAATAGATTCTGACGTCTTGACAAAAAGAAACAAGTGCCTTTGGGTCGAAAAAACTAAGATGAAGAAGTTGTAGTGGTGGCAGAGGCGGTGAATAGCGGTGGTCGCGGTAGTGGAGGCGGCTGGCGGCGGCAGTATGGTTTTTTTGGGGTGAGACTGTAGGGAAAATATAGATCTCTTTGAGATCTACACGTTTATATAGGTTTTGTGGAGGTGTAGTGGTCGGCTAGCCGGGAAATGGAAGAGGGAAATAAGAGACGGCTATCTAGGTTTTCGATTTCATGGAGTTTAGAGGTTTTTTTGAAGATTTAGGGCTCGGATTATGAGAAAGGGTAAAGAGAGGAAGAGATTGGTATAGGTTTTATGTACTTGGGACGACGTCCGCAGGCGGTGGCGATTTCCTACCGGCGGAGATGGGCGGCAGACGGCTGGTCTCTAAGAAGAGAGGAGAGAGTGAGAAGAGAGAGGAAGAAGAAAGAGATAATGGGGGAAATGGGGGCAATTTTCGGCCTTTTTAGGCTTTAAATAGCATAAGTGAAGATTAAATTAGGGTCGTTGGATCAAAGGGCTATGGATGGATGAGATTTAATCTGATTCATTAAATGAAATGACGTAGTTTCGCCCTGAAACTACGACATTTTGCTTGCCTCCCTAGCTAGCCTTATCCGGACCGGGTCAGTGCCATTTGGCCACTGATTTGGTCCAAATTTTAGCCCATTTCGATTTAAAATGAAACTAGCCCAAACACTTGTTCCCTTCTTAATTAAATCATAATCAAAAATGCCTAAAACTTACACATACACACATAATAAACATAAAGGAAGAAAAGGAAGGAAAAGAGCCAAAATTAGGCATTTAAAAAACCTTTCTTAAAAAAGGTAAACCGCTCCACCAAGTCGGTAGCAATGATATTTAGGGCGTGGCAGTCACAATCCTCCTTCACAGTAAGAATACTGAAAGGGCGAATAGAAGAAGAATATTTACCAACAGCCCAAGTTCGAGGGTTTGACGTGGGAAACTTCTCTTGGAAGTCGTAGGCGGTGTTCAGATGTTTAGGAATGATGTGCTCACGGTGGGAGGATCAACATCAACATTAATTTCCTTGATTTTGCTCCTCTTCGGGCCTCCACCGAAGAGAAGACTAGAATTCTTGGAAGATTCAGTAGGAAAAGCCATAATGATAAGAGGAAGATAGAGTTTTTTAAAGAAGATCAAAGAGATAGAAAGCAGAAGAAAGTTAAGTGCAAAAAGGTTAAGGAAGCTTATGAAGTTGTTAAAAGTGAAAGAAGAAGAATGAGGCGTATAAATAAAGGTACAGACAGCTAAAATCGTGGTCATGATTACCTCGAGAACTGGCAAAAATATTACTAAATCGTGGGGTAACACGTGTTTGGGGTATTAAATACGAGGAGACATGCGTCTTATCAAGCCTTAGAAACTTTCAAAAGATTTCAAAAAGTTTCCCGCCAAGAAAGGAATCTTCACCAACTTTCCCATGACATAAAGATGTGCCATCGGAAAGCAGGGAGACTATCTGTATAGTGTGAAATTGGTTTATATTAAATGCCCGAGTGATTACATGACACTTGGAACCAGAGGCAGACAAAAGATGAATGGAGTGAAAACCAAGACTGAGGACAATAGCTTCGGTTAGTATCGAGTAGATCCCGAAGGGAAAGCAATCAACGGAAGCAAACGAATGTTTGTCACCAGATGGCATTTAATGAAGAATATTCCCCAATATTAAATATGCAACCATTGCAGAGAATTTTAGCCTTCATGGCCTGCCGTTACATATCTCATTAATGGCCCCTCATTATTGTCATTTAAGAGGGGCTTAATCCTAGGATCGTGTTCCCTAGGTATAGCTATAAATAGGAACTTCAACAAACATTGTAAAAACATGAAATCTCTGACAAAACTTATGCTATATTTTATTTTCAAGCTAAATAATACAACTTTACTTTCTGTCTAATATTGCTCATATCGCTGTCCTCGAAAGCATTGCTCCCTGAGCTAGACTTGCTATTTCCTTTGATTTTAATGCTAAATATTATTTTTAATTTAATTTGTTTATCATTTTGGATCAAATCTGTTCGCTTGCATATAAACCACGTAACAAATTCAACTATACAGTTTTACGGGTAAATACCTGGTATTATTTTTTATTGACTGTTTGGATATATTGTATTAATCCTGAGATTGTCAATTTTACTGCTTTCCGATACTAATTTTTAATCAAAGATTAGTAACCAAATTAGGAATAAAGCAATAATATTTTATCCCAAAATTATTTTTTTTATCCATCCTATTATGTAATGTATTTCTCTAGATCTAGCTAGAGGTCTTCTTTCTTGTGTGATGGTTGTTTAAGCATGTAACCAGTAACTCTATCAGTCAGCTGGCGTATTGTATAACTTATACTCCTTCCGTTTATTTTTACCTGGTACGTTTTGACTTTTCACGTCCCTTGGGAAATAATAAATGAAGTGCATAATTTATCATGATACCTATATTAAATAATGTATATTTTATTGGATTTGAGAAAATGATTTGAAATGAGTAATAAATATTGTGGGTATAAGAGGGAAAAAAATTGTCTTCTCTTGATATGCATAAAGTGTCAAGTAAAAATGAAAATTTATCTTTAATATACATGCCAAGAATCTATCTTTTCCATGTAGTATTTTTCTTCAATAAAATAATAGATCTTCTTCATGATTCTAGCAACTTTCCTTTCAAGATGTTGAAAAACTTTTCATCCATAATTTCCGTAGATTCTTCTTCTAATATTATAGTAAGTCATTCAATATTTGAAATTCACTTTCAAATATTATTTCTTCTATGACGCTTGGAGATTAAATCTCTGAAAATAATTTTCTTATGAAATTCTTCACATGATATTCTTTTTCCCATATTTGTTTGGATCTTTACCAGCATCTTCTTTCTTGAATAAACCTGTACAAAAATAAGACTACCACAAGTAAATGTTCTTTGATTAATAATTGTGTTGGTTTGTTATCATCAAAATTAATACGTGAAACCTTGAAGCTAATCTGACACATGTAACCAGTAACTCTATCGGTCAGCTGGCATATTGTATAACTTATACTGATAGTTTGTATTCCACGAGGGGAAAAAAGGGTAAACGGAGTTTAACTTGATTTCCAAAATCGGAATTGCAAGTTTCGATAATCTTCTCCCTTCCCTTGGCTTCCCGTCGTTTCTTTTTCACACATGGCCCTATTACCTTTACAATGGTCTAAATCAAACATATAGCGACAGTTCATGCAAGATCTAATGCTAGATGATTCATCTATTTATTTGTCTTGTGTTTGGAAAAAGCACAGTATGAAAGATTACAAAGATTAATTAGTCTCAGTGGCTGCTAGCTAAACTACGATTCTTTGCTTCAAAGTTTGAAAAGAGACCTACTTTTGGGAAATGAATCGCCAATGCAGTAAGATTATGGGCCAAATTAAAAGATAGATGCCTTCTCAGCTAAATGTGAGATGGAATTAATTTGCACCCATTAGTCTCCTCAAACCTTATCGGAATCCTATTCTTTCTTTTTTTCCATTTTAGATTAGGAAAATGCGATTTATTATTTGTACTCCGAAAATCTGGTCGATTCTTTAATTGAGTATTAGGCTATATCAAAGTGCGACGTGAATTCTCTGCACAAGTAGTACTGTAGTTGCTTTGCACCATTGTAGATCGAGCGATGGGTATGTCAATATCTAAGTTTGTAAAAATGCTAGTATTTGCAAAGAAAGAAATGAGAATATTGATGGTGGGACTCGATGCTGCTGGTAAAACAACCATCTTGTACAAGTTAAAACTTGGGGAGATTGTCACTACCTTTCCCACAATTGGTATTTGCTTCTCAACTCTTTATGCGTTTGATTACTAAAAAGTCTTTATGTTCAATTTCAAAACATATATAAAATTGAGAATTGACCCAAAAACAATCTGGATGATTTGAATATTTTTTTGGCCTTTATGAATTTATGTTATCTGCTCAGAAATTTCATTAAATATATAAAAATTTGTTATATTGTTAGTGTATGTTACATTATGATATATTAATCCGTAGGATTTAACTTGGAGACGGTGGAATATAAGAATTCGAGCTTCAAGGTATAGGATGTAGGAGGACAAGATAAGATATTTAATACGTTAACACTCGAAAAATCCGAATCAAAGCTAATTACTTGATTAATTGAGTTGTCTAATTTGTTACTTTGTTGTACTAATTTTACAGATCCGGCCTCTATGGAGGGAATGCTTTCAGAATACTCAGGGTCTAATCTTTGTGGTCGATAGTAATGATCGAGATAGAATTACAGAAGCCAGAGATGAGCTCTATCGCATACTTAATGAGGTAATGTCAAAACTGATATAAAAATTACAAAGTATCAAATTTGCGTTAACTGAAATTAATGATGATTTATACAAGGAAGAATTACGAGGCCCTGCTATTCTTGTGTTTGCTAATAAGCAAGACCTTCCGAGTGCTATGAGTGTTGCAGAAATTACTGATAAACTTGGTCCACATTCGCTCCGTCAACGACGCTGGTAAAATCTCCGGTTCATATTATACACCTTAAAAAAGATATTTGATAGCCTTAACCATCGTTTATATTTCTCTCGAATGTTTCACTTAATTAACATTTCACCAATTAGAGCAATAAGATGAAACTGGAAAAGAAAGTAGTAAATGGTTCTAGTGTTTTTTTTTTCAATGTCAAATATTTTAACACAAACTCAATTTATAAAACGACTAATATTTGGGACCGGATAGAGAAAACCATAGCCTTAAGCATAATATCATTTTGCATTTGTGGACCTTCTTGTATTTTATGCAAACAGTTTCCAACTAAAATAGCTGAGGAATTTGCCTGTGCGTTGTCTATGTCTTTTCGGTACATCCAGAGTGCTAGTGCAACATCTGGACAGGGGCTTTATGAAGGTCTTGATTGGTTATCAAATAATATTTCTGGCAAGGCAAGAACACTTTGGCCTTTTAGTTATCTCTTCTCTTTCATCTTTTCCAACCAAAAAAAAACTAACTGTAATTTTACTTGGTTAATAAATCATCATTGCAGGCATACATTCAGAGCTACATCCAGCGCAAGCAGTTCCAAGTCTTTAAATAAAAACGCGTCGGTTGAAATTAATATGCTATGGCTATACATTCTGTTGCAAGACTTTTCATATTTTCTTTTACCTATAGTGATTAATGACCATACTTTTGCTTACTTATTTTTTACTTTCTGTTTGTAGAATAATATGGGGCAGGGGTGACTGTATGTTACGTTTGAGCCCTTTTTTTACTTGTGGTTGAAATCTTTCTTTAGTATATATAATTTTGTCACAAGAGGAGTTTTAGAAAAGAGGATATATTCACAAACGGGTGTGTTTTACTAGCATATAAATGTGAGAAACTACTAGCATACCTGTATCATGCATGAAAATGGATGAGGTATCATCCAATGATATATATTGATTGGTTGGGTCTTTTAATTTGTAATTTAAGAACTCCTACCTGAATCCTTAAAATGCCTTAATCAAATAAGTCCCACACAGCCACCATTTTTACTTCTATTGTCTGCTGAGTATGTTTTATTTAATCCAAGGCCATAATTAGTTCTTGTTGACCTAATATAAACTGTCTTTGGAACAAATAGTTATTGACCACCAATGATTTTTATTAAAAGAATGTAATGCATAAATATCAAACTGAGACATAAATGTAAGGGAAGCTGCTAGTCATTTATTTCAAAGCTTCAACAACACTATAACCTTCCAACAATACATCTCCACAAACATATTACTCCCTCCATCTCATATTATCAGTCGTGGTTACTAAATATATATGTCTCAAATTATTTATCATTTTAGAAGTTCAAGACAAAATTAATTATTTTTTTCCTTTTCTACCCTTAATAATAATTATCCTTGAAGACTACAAACACCTCAATTATGAGTAAATATTAAATGAAGAGAGATTATATCTTAAAATATAATTAAAGATAAAACATTTAAAAACTTATCATATTTAATATTTTCTTAAGGGACATATAAAAGAGAAATACGACAGATAATTTGAGACAGAGGAATTAATAATATAGTGGCCAAAATCAAATTTGGACCAGGCCTACTAATTTTTGGTATTAGATTCAATCTAGACGAATCTAATTGGCTGATACGACGCTCCACCATTGACGCACTAAACTTTTTTGACCCCCTGATGACAAACCTAAATCAAATCAAACCTCAGCGAACATATCATGACACAAAGCTCTATTTGATTTTTTTTTTCCCCATTAAAAATATTGCTTAAGTTTAGTCTAGTTCTTTCTTTCTCTTAGTAATTGCTGCTTCGATGCACCATAGTAACTCTCCAAACTCGGGACATACCAATAAATAGTATGTGGAGTCAGGATTTGAAGGTTATGCGTTCAGAATTTTAAATTAATAATTTATACTAATAAAATAAATTTTTTAGACAAATACAGTGTTTGGACCAAGGTTACTGAATTTGACTGAACACGTACCTTGGTCTCTAGCTCCGCCTGTGGTACCACTAAATAGGACTTTACTGCTTTTTCTTTATAATTTGTCCATTATTACCGTTCTTACTTTGTTGATCTATACATTGATATCTAACTAGTGGATTTTTATGATGAGACATCTCATACATTTTGGACATAGTCAGGGGTCGTGGAAATTTTTTGGAAGAGCCATAGAGCAATTAGTGCAGGGCCTCTAAGGAATTAGTTACGACTTATGAGTTGTATGACACTTGTGCTATAGCACCACAATTAATCCTCTTTTGTTTGGTCTTGTTTTTTGCAAGGATTTATAGTACACAACGTGAAAAAACAGACAGTTTCTGAAAATTTGACTAGAGCCACCCGAAAAACATTTGGTACTCAACCTATTTCATCAGGGCATTAATAGAAACAAAGGAGTACTGAGGAATTGAATCATTTCTCAAAAATGATATAAGAAACAAATTCACCCTTAGCTGTTCCCAACCATAATTCCTCTTCTGTTTGATCACATGAATTCTGTGGATTCACTGTTTTGCCTTTTACATCACCTTGTTTCTGATTCTCTAATGTTTTATCATCTTGTCTTAAAATAGGGGGTTAGCTTAATGTGGATCAAGACAAAGAGTTGATTAAAATGAAAAGTAATAATTTTCCTCAGTCTTCAATGCTACTACCCTACAGAGGAGAGGGTCATGTCAATGCTACTACCCTACAGAGGAGAGGGTCATGAAATTGCCTAAACCTTAATTCAAGCAGTTTTTCCTTTTCTTGGTTATCCACAAATGCATACCGAATCATATATGTATATGTCTCCTTGCTTTTAAGCCTGGTTTATTTTGCACCCTTTAATTCGTTGGTGATTTTAATATCCACTTTATTGGGGTATCAAGATTTTCATCTGTTTTGCCAAAATATGGTGTATGGTAGGTAGCACGTTGGACCATTATTTCTAAAGCTGTGACATAAATATTGTATTAGGTATACCATTACAAAGTATTTCTTTTAATAAAAATATTGTATTAGGTATACCATTACAAAGCCTTAAGGAAAAACAAAAAGAAATTCCCAGAATGTAGATATAATCTTCCCCACCCCAGGATCTCTCTCATCTCTCTGAGACCCCTCTGTTTGTCTTGATTCAAATTCTATAGAAACTAGCAAACAGTTAACCAGCCTCATTTGTCTTGGCCATACAGCCAATTTAGGGAAATATTCAAAACACGAGCTACTTTTTCTTCTTTTTTTTATTTTGGTTGAAAATTATGTATTATACTCTACTAACTACTGCAGAAGGGAAACGAGGCGAAAAAACAAACTCTACTATCTAGGAATTGCCAGCGGGGTTTACTCCTAGAGTTGTGGTCAAACTTGTAAGGTTTAACGTACATCATAGTGTTATTCTAGAACTGAATTATTGGGTGGTCCAATGTGAATTAGCTCTTCCCTTAAAATACTTACACTGCTGCTTCCTAGCGAAACATTATGCTGACTTAAGAGTATCATAACATAACCACTTTAAAAACTGAAAATGAAAAAAAAAAAAAAAAAAATTGGGGCAGAAGGCCCGACACCGAGGACCCAAAGATTGGTTACGTCCGTGACAAAAAAATGTATTCTCAGTAGTTGTGCTGCTTGAGGGAATGGCACGTTCCACTTCCACTATTGTACCACGAAAGGAAATCATAGTACTGTAGTATGAAATGTGGCAGCTAGAAATCTATTTAGTAGTCACACCAATCATTTTATGCGTTCAGTAATCTAACTTTTCCACATGATATATTAGAACGTCGTATTCCTGTTTTATATGTTACACTCATTATATTACAATCTTCAATTATTTATAATTTACTTTGAAATAACTCAATATGTGATGCAAATCGAGCTTGTTGCATTTAATATACATCAAGCAATTTCGCTTTCCCCTATCATTGACATACTGAGAGGGTAAAATTGAACTTTTATATAATAAGACATTTAAACATGAGTTTGTTTCTTAAAAATGTAAAGCAATAGTACTAGTGTCTAATCCTAACGGTACCTACCACTATGTTTCTTCGAGTTCATCTTTTTTATGAATTTGTAACAATGTATACACCAAACATGAACACCATTAAGCAGCTAAAGAGTATGCATAAAACTTTCATCACTATATAGATTATCATATAGACAACGCAGACATAGTAACTAGAGTTGTATTATTTCCTTGCTTAGGGACAGTGAATTCAAAATGTTGCACCTCCTATTAGTCCTTCTGGATTAGCTATAGGTAAACAAGAGCATAGGAATGCTTTTGTTTTTCAAAATAAGGTCAAAGCATAGGAGAAAAGTCTATGCAACAACTACTGAAATCCCACTGGCCGACAATCTATTCCTGCCCTCGAGACATATCTCTCTACATTCTAATTTAATATACTACGTAGTTCAGAAGCACATAGTCCACTGCCAACCTGTCCTACTTTGAAAACCTTTCTCAATACATATAATATCTGTTTTTTGAAATAGCAGAGAAACTAGGGACATCCATCTCTATTTATGATCCCACATCCAAGAATCAGATCAAAGTTATGGCTACTGCAGCATTCATCTTTGATAGACAAAGGATCATAAAAAAGCATAACAACAGACAAGAAATGAATCTTGAAATCATAAATTCATCGATGAAAATGATCGTATTCGACATAATTTAGCAGCATTGATTCAACTCAAGGGAAAACTCCACCAATCCCATTTCCTATGGAAGAGGGGGTGGAGTTGATGTTCACATCAGTCTAAACCATCCGACGAATAAAGTCCAGTAAAACATAATGGAACATCAGAGCATTGTGCAACTGCAGTTTAAGAGAACATACCAAAAAGGAGAGATCATATAGTAACCATAGCCGAAATACTAGATAATCTAGAGACTGGGATACTGATCAACGAGGACTACTGCCCACAACAACAGAAACAGAACTCAGTGGAGCCAGTGTCATTGTCTGATCCTGAGTTTTAATCCTCTTATACTGAGGTTTTGGTGAGGATGAAATCGAAGATGCTACTGACCACGAATCATTAGAGCTGTCGCAACTAAAATATGCATCGATAACACCACTTGGACTGCCAGGTACAGATTGATGTTTGCGCTTGACGCCTTGGCAGATTTTGTAGCCAGAAGTGCCTATTAGCTCTAGAATAAGGTCACGGCATTCTTCAAAACTATCCTGTTAATTGATCAAGAACATTAGTGACACAATAGAATCAAGTTTAGATATTAAGATGCCAGAAGAGGCTAAAATTCAAATGTGAAAGAAAGCAGACCTGTTTGACTTTAAGAACACTCGTGAGCTGATTCTGGTATTCCATTGCATTGCAAGGCTCAATTTCATTGATCACAAAATACATTGCTGCAGTTGCAATAACAGATGGAGGATAATGCAAGAGCCTAGAATCTGCATTTGATAATCAACCAGTGGAATCAATTACTACAAGAAAAATGTGTATTATAGTACCAAGATAATCGAAAGCAGGCAGATATCTCACCAGTGATAATACCAAGAATGAGGCGTTCACATCTCCTAAGAAAATCCAAATGTATATTGCTCATGAATCCAAATCTCCTCATGATATGATCAATGAAAGATAACGGTGTCACAGGATTCATTTTCCACTTAAGAGTGGAGAGCACCAAGAGTTCCATTCTCTGAATAGTCTTTGCCTCAAACACAAATCTTGAATCAGCCACCTGAACAATAAAACAGAACCAGCATTAATCATTTAGACATTTATACAAACAGAAGGACTGCACACTTGAATAGAGACATTACTTGAAGGTCTAAGAGAAGGGGGACTTGGGTCTCTTCCACTTTAGCAGCAATAGAAAGACAAGCCACAGCCGCAAGTTGACTCATCCAAGGCTTATCTTTCTGAAAGCAGAGTCCAGATACAAACCTATCAAAATAATTCACAGCTAAAACAGCAGTCATAGCAGTGAAACCATAGTGAGCAATGACCCTCAACATCCAATCTAATGCATCTTTTCTAACCTCTACTAAAAACCCATCTCCATCTGAGATTAAACAATCAAAACCCAAATGGGACTCTTTTTCCTTAGCTAAAAGAGTGACAAGCTGGTCATCTTCCCAAAACATGTCACATTCTAATAAAGGTAGAGTCTTTTTCAAATTATTTTCTACTTGTTCTAAAGTACAAGACCATTCTCCTAAATCATCATGATCATCCAAAAACCGATCTTCCTCACAGTAAAGACCATCAAAGATTGGATTTAGGAGCTGAGTATCTAAAGGGAAAACCATCTTCTTCTTCTTGATGGAAGAAGACAATGGAGGCTCTACTCATTATCTTTAAGGTAAGCCAAAACTCAATCTTGGACCCAGTAACATATCTGCTGCTTTGCTTATACTTTTTTTCTCTCTCTACAGGACAGAAAATAAAGAAAGAGAAAGAGAGAATGGGAAGAGCCAAAAAGAGAAGAGAGTAAAGGGGAGGGTAACCAAAGAAGTAAGCAGAGGAGGGATTTTATCTGAGATAGCTTTCACGCCTGTCCTTTTTTCCAAAAATTCGTAGTATATATCTTTTTCACAGAGATATTTTAATCCTTATTCTATGTTTAACGTATTTATTTCAAAGGGTTTTTGGTTGGGGGTTTGCCGCGCAGGGGAAAGAGCGCACATTCACTCAAAATCCCTATTCCTGTAATTTACCCCCACACAATAATTACAGCAAATCTATGGCATGTGTTTGTATTCTTTCACTTAACCATAATTAATTATTGTATATTTATATCTAATTAAATTATTTATCTATGATAAATTAAATATAATTTGACGTAAACACATGATGCAAATAAGTTTTTATCTCCCTATTCCTAGTTGTAATTTCTTTTCTTTTTTTTTGTTTATGCTCATGTATCAAGAACCTAGATTTATACCTATTCAGCAAAATACTCCATAATGTAGTTATATAAGTATGGTACTAAAATTTGTTTTATAACTTCGTTCTTGGATCTAAAAATGCGAAATTTAAGACACTTAATGAAGGATTAATACTGAAGACCTCATTAATTTTTGTAATGAATGTGGCTGATTAGATCTAGGAGGAGTTCTTACAAATGGTAGACTAATAATTGCAGCAACAAAATTGATTAGAAACGCCGAAGAGGAACAATAGGCATACTATAATTACTTGACTGAATATCAAGTTAATACGATCTTATAATTTCATCGTAGAAGAAAAACAAATTGAGTACTAGTAAGACCCCTAGATTCTTTTCAATGTTTAAACTTCAAAATGAACTAAGTCTTTCCTTTTCTAAGTTAAGACTCCAAAGAATAAATAATTGTCAAAATAACGCTATTTTAAAACTAATAAATCAATATTTCTATTCTCACCTACCATCTCATTGTCATATGCGTAACTTTAGATTTTTCTGTAAAATTTAATTAGTACATTTTTTTCAATCCTTCTGTCGAGATTAAGAGTGAAGAGAGCTCTGAATCAGCTCCATTGGAGGACATAGAAGCTTCTCGAAGAGAGAAGAAGAAGAGCCGTTAGAGAGCTCTCAAAGTCGGTTAAGCTGAGAATATGAACATTTATTGTAAAATTCTAACATTGTTCACTATATATACAACTAACTTATTGCAATACTAATCACTAACAAAACGTGCTGACTTAGCACTATTACAAGAATAAATACAAATACACAATATTGATTCATTACTATATTCTTAATACCCCCCCCCCTCAAGTTGGATGTGAGGAAATCACACCCAATTTGCCAAGTACAGAACAGTGTTTGATCCCAGTGAGAGCCTTAGTGAGCACATCTGCAAGTTGTTGGCCAGTACCAATGTGATGTAGTGAAATAAGCCTCTCATGAAGTTTGATACGCACAAAGTGACAATCGACCTCAATATGCTTAGTCCTTTCATGAAACACAGGGTTCCTAACAATGTGTAGTGCAGAAAGACTATCACAGTGCACAGGTATTGGCAGATTGACTGACACAGTAAGTTCTTCAAGTAGCCTGGACAACCAAACAAGCTCACCAACAACTTTTCTAAGGGCTCTACATTCTGCCTCTGCTGAAGAAAGAGATATGGTTTCTTCTTTCTTGGATTTACAACTAATGGGACTTCCTCCCAGGAACACAACATACCCAGATACTGATCTTCTGGAGTCTGGGCAGGCTGCCCAATCAGAATCACAATAGGCAGCGAGGGAGAGATCATCCTTATTGCTGAAATAGATGCCCAGAGTAGGATCTCCCTTCAAATACCTTAACATGTGATAAGCTGCCTTTAAGTGGGGCTCCCTAGGATCTTGCATAAACTGATTGAGATGTTGGACTCCATATGTTATGTCTAGTATAGTATTAGTGAGAAAGTTCAATTTGTCAATCAATTTTCTATAGAATGTGGGGTCAGACAATGGTGTTCCTTCTTTGGCTTTCAATTTGACCGTGGAATCAAGGGGAGAAGTCAGGGATGGACAGTGAAGATATCCATAGTCCTTTAATAAGTCCAAAACAAACTTTCTTTGGGAAATGATGATGCCCTCTGGTTTATAGAGAATTTTCAGCCCTATGAAGTAATGTAGTTGTCCTAAATCCTTGATTCTGAACTTATCATACAAAAAGGCCTTAAGCTGATCAATATCTTCAGAATCAGTCCCTATGAGCAACATATCATCCACATACACTGCTATAAAGACAATGGAGGAATTTTGTGTTCTGTAGAATAAGGAATAGTCATGCATTGAGTGTGCATACCCTCTGGAATATAGTACCTCAGTTAGCTTATCATACCATTATCTACTGGACTGTTTTAGTCCATAAAGGGACTTATTCAGCTTGCACACTAACTGTGGGGAAGTCACTTCAAGGACTGGAGGAGTCTGCATATAGACCTCCTCATGCAAATATCCATGGAAAAATGCATTATTTACATCCAGTTGTGAGATTTGCCATTTCTTCTTTGCTGCTATGGCAATGAGAGACCTGATAGTGGTCATCTTGACCACTGGAGAAAGGTCTATGTATAGTCTATACCAGCCTGTTAGGTGTATCCTTTAACAACTAACCTTGCTTTGTATCTTTCTACACTACCATCTGCTCTATGCTTGACTTTGTACACCCATCTACACCTAATAGCCTGTTTTTCTTTAGGTAAAGGGACCATGTCCCATGTCTTATTAGCATATAAAACCTCAAATTCCTATGTCATGGCATTCTGCCAGGCAGAATATACAGCAGCTTCTTCATATGAAGTTGGTTCTATATCATTGCAAATGTTCTCTATAATGTGTTGATTGTTAGGATGTAGGGCATCAGAAATAATGTGATTGTTATAAGAGAATGTGGCATGTAAGGAGAAGCTAGTGTTGGATTTTAGGTTTGGTATCTTGTAAACATAATCATTCAGATGTGAGGGTAGTTTATGTTCCCTGTTGGATCTTCTAAAGCCTAATGGTTCTGCTAGTGACTGTTAGGATGAGACCATGTCTTGTAATTGTTCTACTGGAATATGTGGTTCATGTACAGAAGCTACAGGTGAGGAAGCAACAGGTGGTGTACTAAGGCTTAAAGAATTAGTGTTTTCCTGATTAGTGGTGTTGTCACTAATGTTGTGAGACAAATGAATGTCAGTGTGATCAGGTGGACTCTCAAAATATGGTGTATTAGGAAAAACATATGGAATGTCAGATGTAGTGGAGTTAAGATTGAAGGGAAAGACTAACTCATAGAAGGAAATATCTCTGAAAATGTGTATTTTCTTAGTGGCCAGACTTAGCACCTTGTACCCCTTTGTTCCAAAAGGATACCCTACAAATACATGTGTAGTGGCTCCTGTATCAAGTTTATCTCTGAAAGGCTTTGGCACAATAGGGTAGCATAGACACCCAAAACTCCTCAAGTGAGAGTAATTGGGCTTCCTTTTGTATAGAAGCTCAAAAGGGCATTTGTTCTATAGGGAATAGTTGGAAGTCTGTTGATTAGGTATGTTGCTGTAAGAATACACTCTCCCTAATATTTCAATGGCAATTTGGATTGAAAAAATAGTGCTCTGACTACTTCAAGGAGATATTTATGTTTCCTTTCCACCATCATATTTTGTTGTGGTGTGTAGGGATAAGTCTTTTGGTGGTTAATTCCTTTGGATTGAAAGAATGAGGTTGCCTCATTGTTGGAGAACTCTAAACCATTATCAGATCTTATACATTTGACAGTTGTTTTGAATTGATTTTCCACCATAGTTGTAAAAGCCTTTATTATTTCTAGGGCATTGCTTTTGCAGCTTAGGAGATGTGTCCAAGTGGACCTACTATATTCATCTACCAAGGTTAGGAAGTATTTGAAATTATTGTGTATGGTCACATGATAGGGTACCCATAGATCTAAATAGAGTACTTCAAAGATTTTAGTGGTTTCAGTTGTTCTTTGGGGGAAAAAGAATCTAGATTGTCTGGCCATGGGACAGATGTTGCATATGAAAGGTTGTTTAATAGAAAAGGTTGCATGTATAGTAGGAATCCCTCTCATTTTACTAAAGGGTACATGGCCAAGTCTGAAATGCCACAACACATCTACATTAGCAATAGGGATGGATCAGAAAACAAACCAGAATCGATGTCTTTATTTTTGCTATTGCAGATGGAACTATTTACAATTGGAAGTGAATTGAAAGAGTGGGATAGACAGTGCAAAGTATTTACATCATCAATGTGAATAGAAAAACAAGAAGAATCACAGTTTTGTTTGAGACTACCTTTCTCCAGGCACTTGGAACAAAGGAAGTACAATCCTTCCAACAACTTACCAATCTCCAGAGGCCTCTTAAATGAAGGGGCCTGCAATAGACAAGAAGTGTCTGAGAATGATGCAATGCATTTCAAATGAACTTCTAGGGAACTAATGGACACTAGGTTAAATTTGAAAGATGGAATGAACAAGACTCTATATAGGACAATTTCAGGTGTTAAGAATACACTTCCAACTTCAGTTACTTTAACTTTGTAACCATTTGGAAGTTTAACCAATAGAGGATATGGTAGTCTTACTATGTTTTGCAAGTGAGTTTTATTAAAAGTCATATGGTGTGATGACCCGGAATCTAATATCCATAGGTCAGCCTTTGCACTAAAACACTTGCATGATGGATTATCAAAATCAATTGAAGAAGTGCAAGCAATCATACCTGCAAAGCTCATTGATGCTCCACTGGTCATGTTTGCACTAGTTGAACCTTCTCCAATGTTTCCTGTCTGAAAATGTTGCAACAAGCTAACAATTTGTCCATATTGTTCCTTTGTAAGACTGACATTCTGACTTTGACTTTCTCCTTGAAGCTCCAGCTTTTCTCCTTCCTCTACATTTATGACAACATTTGCCATGACATTTCTTCCCTTGTTAAGCCTTGTATTGTTATTGTACCCTTGTGTACCTTGCATGCACTATTATTGTGGTCCTTGATTAAAACTTTAAGGATATCCATGGAGCTTGTAGCACTTGTCCTTAGTGTGATCTTGTCGTTTACAATAATCACAAAATGGTCGAGGTCTATTGTTTGTAGCTTGATTTCCAATTCCAACAGAGTAGTTAACTTGATTTCCAGCTCCAGTTGAATAGTTTGTCTTGAAATTTTTTCCTCTTAGGTTGACATTTAGTGCCGTGGAATCGATATTCAGCTGGTTCCTAGGCCTAAATTCGCTCTGTTTCTCCTCCTGTATTAGGAGGGCAAATGCCTGTGCCATGTTTGGTAAGGGATTCATCATAAGTATGCTTCCTCGAACAACCGTATACACTTCATTGAGCCCCATTAAGAATTGTATGAGCCTCCTATCCTGTTCTGCCTTATGCATGTTCTCCTTCACTCCACAAGTACATACACAACTGCAATGAGCTTTGACACTGAGAGTGCTCAATTATTCCTAGAGTTTCTTCATCTTCGTGTAGTAACCGGTGATATCAAGCACACCCTGACTTAAATCGTTGATTTCTTTCTGAATTTGGTATAACTTAGCCCCGTTCGTCTGATCATATCAATCCTCTAGCTCCTTCCACAATTCAACGGAACCATTTACATACTCAACACTATCAGTTATGTCTTTTGACAAGGAATTTAAGATCTAGGAGGTGACCATATCATCGCACTTTTCCCATTGACGAAAGAGTGGAGACGTTACATCAGGTTTCCCACTATCTCCATCAATGAAATCTAACTTGTTCTTTACTGAAAGGGCTCTGAGCACACTCCTCCTCCAGGAACGATATCCAATCCCAACATCGATTGCCATCTGTGTCGTTGCTGCCGCTGTGGTTGTGGCTGTGGTTGCTTCATCAGTTTGATTTGTAACCACCGTGGAAATTTTGTGAGAGATTCATGAATAATAGTTGAAATAGTCTTCGTATAGTTGAGATTTATTCGGTTCACTGACGAATCGTCACTGCACGTATCCGATTCAAATTTTCCCCAAATTGTGATTGTTGAAGAAAGTCAAACGAAACCCTAAATCACTTCGATGATCAAAAACAGTAGAGAGGGATGAAGTGTGGTCGTTGATCGGACCTACGCTCTGATACCATGTCGAGATTAAGAGTGAAGCTCTGAATCACCTCCAATGGAGGACACAGAAGCTTCTCGAAGAGAGAGAAGAAGAAGAGCTGTTAGAGAGCTGTCAAAGTCGGTTAAGCTGAGAATATGAACATTTATTATAAAATGCCTTACACTGTTCGCTATATATACAACTAACCTATTGCAATATTAATCACTAACTAAAGGTGCTGACTCAGCACTATTACAAGAATAAATACAAATACACAATACTGATTCATTAATATATTCTTAATACAACAGACATAATGACCACTTCACTCCCGTCCATCTCCACTATCCATGTTTCGATTTGAATGGATTCTTTAAAAAAAAATCAAATCAATTAATTCGATTTTAAATTAATTTTTGTCAATTTTTTATGTTTAAAATAAATATGTTGATACACTGGCAAGCACATATTCCTGTGACCGTACTCGAGCATAACACTACCAAGCCTCGCAAGAAAAAACTCAAGCATATAGTTGTTTAAAAGAAAAAACTATATATGTAATTATAAATGTAGCTCCAGCAAGAAGATTGTATGTGTTGTCTAAGAATTTAATCATTTCCTGAGAACTTTATAAAATTCCTGTAATGATTTTTATTGTGCAAAAATTTGACGAGTTGTCATTTGCCAAGTTATTTCGATTGTAAATGAATTCAGCGGTAAAATGATTTAAGGACTCAAGACAAATTATCTTTAGCATGTAATAGATTCTTGGACTTATTAAATAAGGACTACAAATCAATTTATAATATATAGGCAAATAACTAAATTAACGGTAAAGCAAAAAAACAAGACTAGTGCAGAAAATTAATATGTAGTATAAACTATAAAGCTTTAAGTCTCTCTCTCCCTCTCTTTATTTTTTTCTTAAAATAAAAATCAAACCAACAATTATTACTATTTTCAGTTTGATTCCGGAGAACACCACATATCTCATCGCTCGCATATCCTGTAAAAGTTATATCTCATTGGTGTTACTGTACGAAATTTGACGGGACTTTCTTGATATTTTTAGTTAAATCTTTTTCTTTTACAATTTAATTTTAAATCTTACATCTATACTTTGTTAAATATATGATGGGGAACCAAAAGTTCTCACTTTTAGCAAACTTAAAGGACCAAACTTCTCATAGGTATATTTAAATAACTATTTTAGAAAACATAAGGGGCCATTTTCTCATTTTATTCTCTCTTCCTCTCCCTTATCCTCCTTGAAGGTAGGCACCTCATCTTCATTATACTACTCTTGTATTACCTTTTCTGTTTTGTGCATCCTTTTGTATTTTAAGGTCACCCAAGTGGAATTGCCAAGAACAAACAACAACCTCTGAAATTCAACAAGAATTGGTGAACATTTTTAAATAAAAAGCCTGAAAAAAAAAATGCAGTATAAGTTTCTGAATATTGAAAGTACTTATGCCTAAGTTGCGAGCTTGCGAGTGGTCAGTGGGTGACAGAACTGTGTATGCAATTTTTTGTGTCCCCTTTCGGCCTCCCTGTCCATATTGTTATTTCACGTCACCCTACTGTCCAAAAGAAAACATCTAAACCTTCATGCTTAACCAATTTAATTCAAATAGAAAAACCCATAGTTCAGCCATCAACACGGATATTCCAAAAAAAATAATATTCGTAACAACTATTTTTCTAATTTAAAACTTATAATTTCATTTACGCAACTAAATAAAATTTGCATGTAACTTAAAGGCCAAGTCTATGATGTGTAAAACAAAAAGGTAGTAATGGGAAAGGAACCAAAGCAGCAGAATTATATTGCAAATCTCTGTCTTGTACCTTCGCTTATAAATATTAAGTACTCATTATGTTTAATAAGTACCATCCTTGTAATGCTTATTAAGTATTCGAGTTTCTTTTCTACTCAAAATGTCTATCGTACTTGCATCGGGATGAACTTAATTAATTGATAGATTAGTAAAGGTGGAATGATTTTATAAACCTAAATTGTACGACACCTATAATTTAACCTAATTTGTGGTATAAATTCTTTCTGAAGAACATCACATCGGGCTTTTCCTTTTCCTATCTCACATATTAGTAGTGGAAATAAACCGAAATTCGTTCCTCGTGTATTTGACTAGTAAAGTTAATGAACCACTTTATTTGATCCATGCATGTGATTCTAAGTCAGCTAAATGTGGCTAAAAGTTATAAAAAAAAAAAGAAGAGCTGAGCTAGCTAGTTTTACAAGAGCCTATCTATAAATAATGCAAAGAAGGAAGATCACGACAACAAAATATAGTAGTAATAATTAAATAATATTATTGAACATTTCATAGGATACTCAAATAAATACACAGCCATACAGTGAAGAAGAAGTAATTGTCTGAAATGAAGTGCGAATTCCATTGATTCCAGTCTTTCATCTGTTTCCCGGATAAAAAGGTCTGAATTACGTACTGCAAACGGTGTTGTCATTTCAAGAACGTATGACTTCTATAGACTATAGTCTACCAGCATATTAATTATTCATGTCTATTATTCATTCTATTTATCTTACTAATATTTCCCCGTTATGTTAATAAAACTAAGGCTACTGTGTCATGACCATGCAAACATACAATAAATAGGTTGCTCTTGAGAGGATCTAGAACAAGTACTATGGATTCAATTGTAACTTATTGCTTTTTTTGGTCTATATATGAATGTATACATATACGGAAAATATTTGAAAAATATACATATAATTACACCCGACTCGTTTTAAACATACTGATTCTATATTCTAAATTCGCGTATAGTGCTCTCTGTATTTGCTCTAATTGTAGTTATTTATTTATTTATTTGAAAGTTTGTAATTGGAAACCTAGCAAATGGGAAAAGTAAAGAATGAGGGGCATGAAAAGATGGGAGCATGTGTATATAGGTCGGTGATTCAAATTTTCTGAAAGGTTAGAGCTAGGGATGGGTCAAGGGAAAAACTTTGTGTGTTAATGTGGTCCTTGTTTGAAGATGCAGATCTCTGCTAGTAAAACCAAATTTAGGATTTTCGGGAAGGAAAAAAGCATCACATTCGCTCTTTCCTTTTAATACTACCTTTTTCTCTTCCTCTATTCTATAGTTCCAATTGCCAATTATTTTATTTTAACTCCATTTTAATTTCTTCATTCTGAATAAAGTCGTTACGCATTATTATGCACTTTTATGTCGTTTCCAATGTCTTCTTATATTTAAACGGTCATGTTTCTCTTTCTCTCCTGTCTTTGTTTAGTAATTTGGAAGAAAATGAAGAAGAGCCTATACATAAATGTATATGTGTGTGTGCAGTGCTAGGTATCCATCTTTTTTCCTTATAGGAGATTTAAGTAATATATCCATTAACATTGTGACTTTATAAGGATTTTTCTTGTACTATCAATTTAGTTTAACTTGTAACAATTTGTTAGTTACTTTTTTATTAGCTTGCCAATTATTACTACTTCCTCCGGTTCACAATAAGTGACCAGTTTACTTTTTCATTTTGGTTCAAAATAAGTGTCCAGTTAGGTAATCAAGAAAAAATTTAATTTATTTTTACTCTTTTACCCTTACGTGCATATCCCTAAAAAGTTTTCTCATTCCTCACTATAACTATGTGACCAATATATAATAAGGGTAGTTTAGTCATACTAGGTCTTTTGTATAAAATTTAGCATTTTCTTAATGACCGTGCTAAAAGAAAACTGGTCACTCATTGTGAATCGGAGAGAGTAATACTTATCTTGATAAATACTTGTGGTTACCATACAGATAATTAACCTGGTTGTATGAATATTTTTACATTGTCAATCCATAAAAGTTAAACCCTTCTCATATCTCTTCCTCCATAGTGGCGCCGCTATTTATAACTTATTTTAGGGTTTAGATCACAAAAACTGGAACGGAGAAAGTATATTATGATCCTCTTTTTTATTGCGCTGAGTACGATAAAGTTACTGAATCACCTCCAATGCATTGCCAGCTGCAAGTCATTGAACCAACATAACAAAGAAGAAATAGAAACACACTTCATTTTCTTTCCTACTTACACATCTCTTTCTCTTTCTTTTTCTTCTTATCCTTTTGAAAAAGGAATCATCTGCGTAAGATGCAGATATTCACCATGCATGCAGATTCCAGAAATTAAAGCAAAATTTCAGATTCAACGGAATTGTGTTAGTGAACTGTTTCAAGTGTTTGGGCTATGAATTAAAGCTTTTCTCTGCTTTAGTAATGGCTCGATTTGCGAGGAAGGCATGAAAGAGAAGACGATTTTAAACAAGTTGGTTTTGGAACGTAAACTTTTTACTCAGCACGGCTAGAAATCCGGAAAAAAACGACCACAAAAAGCGATCAAATTTGGTCGTTTACAGGTCAAAAAACGACCAAAAAACGTCCAAACAGCCTTGGTCGTTATTTTGCTGATCCCTTTATATTAGGAATAAACAATATACCGACCAATTTTGGTCGCTTTAATATTTTAATAATATAAATTTAGCGACCAAAGTTGGTCTCTATAATTAAATTACGTTTATTTATTTATTTATTATTAATCAAAATATAGTGACCAACTTTGATCTGTAAACCAAATATTATATTTTAAAATCTAGAAAATAGCGACCAAAGTTGGGCGCTTTTTTTTAAATTTTTTAAATTTTTTTAAAACATAAGCGACCAAAATTGGTCGCTAATTTCAAGAATTTAATTATTTTTTAAACATAAGCGACCAAAATTGGTAGCTATTTTCCAGAAATTATTTTTTTAATAGAATAGCGACCAAGGTTGGTCGCTTTTTAAGAAAGCTGGGTTAATTAGCGACCAACCTTGGTCGCTATTGCCCAGAAAATATTTTTTTAAAATAGAAAAGCGACCAAATTTGGTCGCTTTTCTGGGTATAATTTTGGCAGAAACTGCCTGTTTTGGCAGCTACACCACCTGCCAACATACCAAATTCCCTATTACAAGCAACAACAATAATAATACCAACAACAACATCAACAACAACATTAACAACAACATTAAAACCAACAAAATATAAAGTTCAATAGAACTAACACTTTAAGCTAACCAAACTAAGTTAACTCTTATTACAAGCCCATTCGAAAACCGGTTCTATTTGTTTAGTTCAAAGTGTATAAAAGTCAACGAGTGTTTTGTACACCATTATCATCACCGTCTGATGAACTTTCATCACCAAGACGGTATCCAGAAGGGTCTACTTGTCAAGGACAGAAAGAACGATCACGGGGAGGACGAGAGGAACGAGCACGGGGAAGTCTAGCCTCTCGCGATGACTCACGAGACCGGGGAATCGGAATACCTCCAGAAGCTAGGAGAGATTTGAGCTGCTCTTGCATGCCCTGACACTGAGCTTGCATGCCAATGTACTGAGCATCTCTAAGCTTTTCTCTTTCCTTGGCCGTTTCTAGCTCGGATGTAAGCTTTGTCACAGTCTCCCGCATAGCGGAGAGGCTCTTCCCATCAAGTTGCTCGGCTTGCGAGGAAGTCCCTATTCTTTGAATTCCATACTTATAACGATGGAATTTCTTAGTATGAAGCCCGTATACCTTCCCCCATTTTGGACCGCCAGCAGCCTCCGTCCACATTCTGTCAGCATCCTCCTCCGAAGGTTGGATTGGCTCGCCCGACTCATTAGGTGGCTGGCTGCGTATGAATTCCTCCACTTCAGCTGTGAAGTGACCATATAAGAAAAATTACATTGAATTAGTATTTCAAAATTTATATAAAAATAAATTAAAATACTTAATGAAAAGTGAAAACTTACATGTACAGTCGAGGCTCGGCCATCGACCCACCTTTCTTGATCCGTCTCTTTCTTCTTCTTTACAATATGAGTCTCCTTGAATAGCTCATCTTGGTTCATCGGACGCCCCAACTTCTTTTTCTGAAAACTCATAAATTTTAGTTAATAAACAGAATAGATATACTTTGAAAATTAAAATAAATTAAGCAATTATGTACTGTTCTTCTTTTTATTGTCCCTAGGCTGATCGCACCTCCAGTGTGCAAGGATCCTCCCTTCTCAGATGCGCGAGCTTTCTTTCCTTTTTCGCTCTTCTCTAAGAACTTTGCGGTAAGCCATTGCCTTTGCAAATCCTCCCATAAATTCTAAAGCAACCAGTCAGACTTCTGGTTCAACTTTCTAGCTTTGGAGAAACTATGCGACAACCGCTTGCGAGCTTTGAGATTAAAATTTGCAGCCACGTCCGCGCTATACTGGTGTTCCCATACACACTTGCTCTGTATTTCAAAAGTTAAATATTATATGGAAATATCATAAATATAAATAATTATACTGCTTAAAAGAACATTTATACCTTAAATTGATTGAAAATTTGCTCCTTCAGCGAGAATGGGAATTCACTCCGAGTCGCATAAGGGCCATCATAAAACTTTCTGGTTGCTTTGGTGATTATCCTTGTAGTAATATTACTCGGGATGAACCTGCAATTTAATAAAAAAATATATTAATATCTTAGTAAAAACTGTACAAAACAATAAACGTAAAAATAACTAATAACTCTTACCCATCACCCTCAGGGACTATGATGATCCTGCCATATTGGTCATAATACACCTCCTCGTCATCATCAGCCTCACCGTCTGAAGCATGTATATCAGAGGCATGTGTGGAAGGTGTAGGGGGGTCAGAGCTAGTATCTCACAGGCGAAGGCCTGAAATAGATGGAGTCCCTGATAAAGATGGATGCAATCCTTGTGACTGCGACATAGCTGGATGGACCGCAAGTGGCTGTGATACTGATGGTTGTGACCCGAGTGGCTGTGACACTGATGGCTGTGATCCATGTGGATATGACATGGATCGATGTGATCCATGCGATGCAGATAGCTACGATCCACGTGGTCGTGAGGCAGGTGGACTGTATGTCGGACGTATAGTCCTATGGCCCTGTGACGAAAGACCTGGTGTCTTCACGAAGGTGTAGGGCTCGTGATGCTGTGGCAGCTTAGAATAGCCCTGGGGTGGAGGCAAAGATATAGGCATAGGCATCTCTGAAGAGGGTGGAAAAGATTGAGTATTATCTTCTACCCTCCTCTTTGGTTTTCTAGCCTTTTCGCGACCCCGAGAACCAGTAGGGTCATTGTTACCTCGACCCTTGCCCGTCATCTGCATAATATAATACATATTTAGATTGAAACATATAAAGAAACTTTATAAACGAGAGTTATTAAAGAAACCAACTTTTTAAAGCTCATCGACGTATTGTTCCTTGTCGGAGAATTCTTCTTCCTCACTAGTTTGAGCTTCATCAGTTGATTCTTCTTCCTCGTTTTCTATAATTCTTACTTCATTTATATCAACTTCTTCCAATATGTTTTCAGGATGTTCCAAATCATTTTCTAAAAGTTCGTCCACTATTTGGTGAACACTAGAGATATCGTTTTGATATGCAACATCTAACACATTCTCGGCTTCCACCCTACCTAAAGGCTTAGTTTTGATTACAACCCACCAATCGGACTTATTCCACCGCAATGGATAAGGAGCATAATACACTTGCCTAACATTATGTGCAATTATGAAAGGATCATAGCGATCATACTCCCTCGTATGATTAACCTCAATTATGTTGTATTGATTATGTACTCTTGTACCTCTTGTTGGATTTGGGTCAAACCGCTTGCATCTAAATAGTATCAATTTCTTAAATGGCCAACCTGTATATTCTAGTTCTATTATTTCTTTGAGCACACCATAATAATCAATATCTCCAACTTGGTTGTCATCACCTTGAACCCACACCCCACTGTTGTTACTATTTTTATTTTTAGAGCAATCCTCTATATGAAACTTATAACCATTCACAACGTACTTAGACATTGTTGTGACCTCAAGCCCAGGTTCCCAAGATATATCTTTCAAAAGTTGATTTACACCATTATTTGGATCATTTACCTACATATTGTTAAAAAAATTCATAAGTTAGCACAACTTCCAAACATTGTTTACCTATATAGTGTTAGAATATTTTAAGGATAAACTTACAAATTATTTGAACCACGTATCAAATGTCGTATATAAAACATCATGGCCAAATTGACCCACGAAGTGACTGTGACACCTCAAATATTTTTAGTAGTTGCATTGAGATGTAATCACAGTAAATTTTATATTTTGATAACTACTAAATCAATACTTACTTGAGAAATGGTACAACTTCGGAACAATTTAGCAACACATGAAGTGTAGCTGCCTTGTACTCCATATCACTCAAACTTCTCTTTCTAACATCCTTAGAACATCGGCCTGGTTGATTGAATATGGACATAGGTGGATATAATGGATCATTCACACATTTGACCGTGTGCCTATTGGGCACACTAAATCAATCCTAGCACATAGCACATTACTCTCAAAATAATAAGAACAAAAATGAGCAGTTTTCTTTGCAAGATAAGCTTCGCATATAGATCCTTCAATCCTATTCCTCTGCTTAACAAATTGTTTACATTTTCCAATTGTCCTACATAATTTCAGGTTAGCCAAGATTATTCAAATAAAACAGAAAATTACATCAAACTTATAATATTACCTCTCAAAGGGTTACATCCATCTGCATTGAACATGCCCTCCAAGTCGTGCCTCGTGTACAAGGTAGATTGGAAGGTGTTCCATCACATCAAAAAACCTACATGGAAATATCTTTTCCATCTTACTAGAAGTTACACGAATGTTCTGATCCATCCGGAGTAGGTTTTCTTCCCTTAATGTGGAAGAACACAAGTCTTTGAAAAACAAACTAATCTTTGTGATGAGTTTCCAGATTCTTTCAGGCAAACCACAAAATGCAATAGGCACTAAGGTCTCCATGAAAACATGACAGTCATGACTTTTCAAATGGCTCAACTTCCCTACCTCCATATCAACTTTTTCCCCAAGATTCGACGCATAACCCTCAGGCATCTTCAATTTTGTTACCCAATCACAAATTTGCCGTCTTTCCTCCAAAGTGAATGTGTAGCTTGCTTTGGGTTTGAATATCTTACCATTGTTTGTTGTCTGCAAGTATAATTCAGGCTGCCTGCAATATTCTTGTAAGTCCATTTTAGCCTTCGGGTTATCCTTTATCTTACCTTTAACATCCATCACGGTGTTGAACAAATTATCAAAATAATTCTTCTCAATATGCATGACATCAAGGTTGTGATGGAGAAGATTATCCTTCCAATAAGACAACTCCCAAAATATACTCTGTTTCGTCCAATTATGAGTAACACCGTATTCGGGGAATCTATAAGGTGGAGCTTCAGTAACTTTATTGAAGTTTTGGACCCTCTCCCAAATTTCCTCACCTGAAAGTATCAGAGGTGGAGAATCATATTCCATTTTATTCTTTTTCAATGCATTTTTTATCCTTCTAAACTTATGATCAGGAGGCAAGAATTGACGATGACAATCAAATCATGATTGCTTTCGGTCATGTTTCAAAGTGAATGCTTTACTATTTTCCATGCAGTAAAGACAAGGTAGCTTCCCAGCAGTCATCCACCCAGACAATATTCCATACGCAGGAAAATCATTAATTGTCCACATTAAATTAGCACACAAATTGAAATTCTGCTTGGTTGATATGTCATATGTTTCAACACCATCGTACCACAATTGTTTCAGCTCATCAGTCAAAGGTTTCAAATAGACATCTATCAAACCTTTTGAATTATGTGGACCGAGGAAAATACAATTTAAGAATATATATGGACTAGTCATGCACAACTCGGGTGGTAGATTATAAGGTGTAAGAAAGACAGACCAACATGAATACGGTGTCGCAGATACAGAAAAAGGCATGAAGCCATCCGCACACAGACCTAACCGAATGTTCCTTGGTTCACTAGCAAAATCTGGATATGTCCTATCAAAGTGCTTCCAAGCTTATCCATCCAAAGGATGACACATAACACCAGGTGGTCTTCTATTTTTAAAGTGTCATCTCATATGAGGAGCAGAACTCATCGACGCATATAACCTCTTTAACCTAGGTATAAGAGGTAAATAATGCATCGTCTTGATAGCGACCATATTCCCGCTGGAAAGTCTCTTGAAATGAGGTTTTTCGTAAATTTACAACTGCTTAAATTTGCATCATCTTTATAATATAACATGCAACCATCTTCACAACAATCAATTCTCATCTTCACAACAATCAATTCTCATTGACGAAAGTCCTAACTTAGAAACTAATCTCTTTGCCTTATAGAAATCACCAGGTAATTTGATATTAGAGTCAACTAGTTCACTCATAAGGTCAATGAAAGAGTCCATGGCTTCTTGAGAAATATTCCAATCAGATTTGATACTTAGTAATCTTACTCCAACAAACAGCTCAGAGTGCGGACTTCCATTACGTAGTGGACGACTAGCTTCCTCTAACTGTTCATAAAAATGTTTTGCATCATCATTGGGAGTTTGTTCAACATTTTCATTGGGCTCACCCCCTAAGTGCATCCCTAAAGCATCCGCAACCATATCATGAATTCTAGAATCACGATTTGTATTCTCCACCGACCTACTACTTTCACCCACAACCATGTTATGAAATATCTCATGGCTACTATCGATCTCTCCATGATTAATCCACACAAAGTAATTTGCTATAAACCCCTTCCTATAAATATGATGCTTAACTTCCGCCGGTTTTCCAAACTTCATACAGTCGCATCTAACACAAAGGCACCTAATTACTCCTTCACTTAGGTATGGTGGAAGTGACATTGCATGTCTAATAAAGTCATCCACCCCTTCTACAAAATCCTCCCGCAATCCCTGTCGATTAGGGTAATTCTTGTTGTATATCCAAGTACGATGTTCCATCTATACAAATAAAACAAGAACAAATTAATTTAGTTAATTCATATCCTAATCTTTTTTTAGTTAACTAAAAGTCCAATTCATATCCTAAAAGTCCAATTTATATCCTAAAAATCCAATTCATATCCTAAAAGTCCAATTCATATCCTAAAAGTTCAATTCATATCCTAAAATTTCAATTTATAAACTAAAAGTTCAATTCATATCCAAAAAGTTCAATTCGTAATTTATACCTTAAATCAATTTATAAATTAAATAATTTAAATACATTAATTTGAGTTCTATTAAGAACCATAAGTTCATAATTTAAGGTAGTTCATAATTTCTACCTTAAGTTCATAATTTATATATTAAATAATTTAAATGCATTAATTTGAGTTCTATACCTTAATTCTAAATCTAATGTAGTTCAAACCAAAAACCCTAATACTACATAGACAAAAACTCTAAAAAATTACATAAAATTATATAGCAAAAATTAAAAATTAAAAAGCTAATAAGGTAGATTACTAACCTTGAACAACAATGGCAGTGGTAGTGCTGCAAAGGAGGAGAATGGCAGTGGTGGTGTGTGGACAATGATAGCAGCGACAGTGGTGGCACGCGGACAGTGATAGCAGCGGCTCCGGCGGTGGTGGCGCGGTCACAATGGTGGCGCGGGGATTGATTTGTGTGATGAAAATAGAGAAGGGGAGGGGAATGTATTGAGAGAGAGTTTGGGGAAATTTTGGGAAGAAAATAAGAGAATGGGAGGGGGAAACCCGTTTTTGAGTCTGGATTTACAAAAAGCAACCAACGTTGGTCGCTATTTTGGTAGCTAATTTTGACTGTTTGACCAAAATAGCGACCAAAGTTGGTCTCTATTTCTAAAAAAAAATTAAATAACTTTTTTTTCTATTTTGGTTTTTTTAAATATATATATATATATATATATATATATATATATATTCGATATTAAATATTGAATATTAAAATTTAGGATTTTAGTTCAATTTAAAATTATGTACATATATAGTATAGTATAGTATGTATGTATGTATGTATGTATATATATATATATAGTGTATTATATATACTAAGTGCATAGTATACAAGCTATATTCGATATATATATATATATATATAGAGAGAGAGAGAGTATATTGATTAAAAACAAAATGTCTTAACTTATATCAATTAATCTGTTATAATTACTTCATCGGCTTATAACCTAGTGATGAATGAATGTAATTCATTAACTCTGTTACAATACAAATAATGAATACAGTATCATGTACTATAACATGCTATATATGTAGTTAAAGTAGCACGAAGTGTGTGTGTTATATATATACACACACTAACATATACTATAACAAGTTATATAAACGTTATAGTATTATAGTGAAGTATGTGTGTGTGTGTGTCTATATATATATATATATAGTATTATATATAATACTATAACGTATATATAACTTGTTATAGTATATGTTAGTGTGTGTGTATATATAACACACACACATTTCGTGCTACTTTAACTACACATATAGCATGTTATAGTACATGATACTGTATTCATTATTTGTATTGTAACAGAATTAATGAATTACATTCATTCATCACTAGGTTATACGTTGGTGAATCAATTATAATAGATTAATTGAAAGACGTTTTGTTTTTAATATTCAACGATGCATCTGAGTAGGTTATAAGTCGATGATTCAATTTACATACATATATATAACACGCTTCGTTGTACTACTTTAAATACATATATAACATGTTAGAGTATATTTTAGTGTATTCATCCCTTGTATTACAAAAGTGTTAACCGATTACATTTATATTATTTAGATACTAAATACAAAAGTGATTTTTAATTTTGATCAATATTGACCTGAAAAGAGACTAACTTTGGTCGCTAATTATCCAGAAATTAAAATTAGTGACCAAAGTTGGTCTCTAATTATCCAGAAATCTGGTCGCTAAATTTAAATAAGCTTTATTTATATTTTATATAATATTTAAAATAATAATATAATTGTTAAACTTTAGAACTGGGTCCCAGATTAGCGACCAAAGTTGGTCTCTATCTGCTTCCCCTTTCGTAAGCGACCAACTTTGGTCGCTAACTTTGAATTATATTTATTTATATTTTATAAATTTTTTTAAATAATAATATAATTATTAAAATTTTATAACTTGGTCCCAGATTAGCGACCAAAGTTGGTCTCTATCTGCTTCCCCTTTCGTGAGCGACCAACTTTGGTCGCTAATTTTAAATTATATTTATTTATATTTTATAATTTTTTTAAATAATAATATAATTATTAAAATTTTATAAGTGGGTCCCACTTTAGCGACCAACTTTGGTCGCTAATTTCAGTATTTCTTTGACCAAGCAAGTCTGACCAGTCCGGTCAACATTTTGACCAAATTATCGACCAAAAAGCGACCAACCTTGGTCGCTAATGTATTTAGAATAATTATTTAATTATTTTATCCAATTTAGCGACCAACTTTGGTCGCTTTTCTTGACAGATCAATTTTGATCGCCAAATTTTGGTCGCTTTTTTTCGGATTTCTAGTAGTGTCAGTTAATGCTTCCTACTACTTCTCTGCTATTTGCACGAAGCAAATATTCCTTTTCATCTTTCTAGTGCTTTATTGAAAGACTGTTTTTGCCTTCAGAATTCAGTCTTGACTACTATTTTTATCGTCGACTTATTCTTCTTACCTTACAAAGTTGGTTTTTTTCATGCAATTGGAGATATGATATGATTTTTATTCAGCCTTTTCAGAAGTACACAAGCAATTCCTGACCATTTCTAACATTAAAAGTGGCATCAAATATATATTTTGGCAAAAGGGTCACCTGCTAACTTCTCCTCATTGAACACACTTTTGATTCGGACTCCCTACGATATTCTAAAGCAACTAATGCGGGGGTGGGATGGGGGGAGGTCATATTTTAATGCTGAGAATTAATGCTTATTGTACCCCATGCAAGGGTAGAGCTACATGGTGCTAGACGTGTAGTGGTAAAAGTGACTCAATAGTCTTTTTAGGTTACAAGGTCTAATTTCAAGTGTCATTTGTCTTTTTTTTTGAATCCCTTATTAGAATTAGAACCAGGGTTCAGGATTCTTAATCTTTTAAGTTATTGGATTTTTAGTTAATAATTTATACATATTAGTTAATAAATTTCTTAAGATAATAAATATATAATTTGGACCAACAGTAGCTTCTACTCTCTATCATGTTGAGTTTTTAAGCTTATTTTAGCTTAAAAGGAGCTGAATGAGAAATGGAAGGAAAATGAAATATTTGAGTTTTCCTCCTTGACAAAGGGACATTGTCCCATATTAAAGGAGAAAAAGATTTTTGATAGGTATATATACAATTGCTCTTCTTTTAGCTTTTAAAGAGTTAAGAAGAAGGCAAGCCTTGCGCCGCCTTCATCGCTTGCTCGGCTTCATATTCGGATTCGGATTCAGATTCAGATTCGGATTTGAATTTGGTCAAATGATCGATTGATTGATTAATTTTTTGGCCCAAATTTATTTATTAATATTAAATAGAGTTTATCCGTTTTATTGACTCTGTCGCTACATCAGTGTGTAATTCGTTCTATCCTGGGAGAAAATAATTCACAACCTTGGGTACTAGGAGGGGATTAAGTTCCTTAAGGAGAGACACTGTGAATTCAGTGGGCTCGGATTAAATTTTATTTTTCTACGTTTTTGTTTATACATTATTTTCTCCAGAATTATTTTACAAATACAGTTTACTAACAAGCTTAAGGGACTTAATTATTTTTTGTATTTGTGTTATTCTCACTGTTCTGGAGACTAAAACCTTTGTTGTTTTCTACTCCATTGGAGATTAAAATCTACGTGATTTTAACGTTTGTTTGTGTTATTCTTTTACAGAAATGACAAATGACAACGAGAACCAGACTGTTCCTATGGTGACTGCCAATGCATCGACAAGCCGAACAACATCGGCATTTGCACCGGTAGAAAAATCCGAAAATTTTTCTGGGATTGATTTCAAGTAGTGGAAGCAGAAGATATTCTTCTACTTGACGACTTTAAGTCTATAGAAGTTCATTAAAGAAGATGTTCATGTTCTACCTGATGAAACTCCAGACAATGAACACTTTCTCCTGACTGAGGCATAGAAGCATTCTGATTTTCTGTGCAAGAATTACATTCCTAGCGGGCTGGAGGAAGATCTGTATAATGTCTATAGTAATGTGGAGACATCAAAAGAATTGTGAATTGCGCTTGAAAGGAAATATAAAACTGAAGATGCCAAATTGAAGAAATTCGCCGTCGTTAAATTTTTGGACTAAAAAAAGGGAAAATAGCAAGTCTGTTATTACCCAAGTCCAGAAAATGCAAGTGATTATTCACGATCTCCTTGCTGAAGGTATAAGTCAAATTAATACTACGTTGAAAGTGTTAATTATATTGTTTTTACGATCATAATTTTCATTGAAGGACTTGTCATCAATGAAGCATTCCAAGTTGCAGCGAGGATTGAGAAGTTGCCTCCTTTGTGGAAGGACTTCAAAAATTACTTGAAACACAAAAGCAAGGAGATGTCGCTTGAAAATCTCATTGTTCGATTGAGAATCGAAGAGGACAACAAAGCTGCTGAAAAGAAAGGCCATGGAAACTCAATAATAATGGGAGCAAATATTGTTGAGGATGCTCCTCAAAATAATAGAAAGAGGAAGAAGGCTTCTGGATTGAAAAGCAACCCAAGCAAGAAGCGGTTCAATAAAAATTACTATAACTGTGGAAAAGCTGGACACAAATCTGCAGATTGTCGTGCTATAAAAAAAGACAAGAAGAAGGGTCAAGCAAACATGGTTGAAAAGTACGAAGATGTTGATGACTTGTGTGTTATGCTTTCTGAATGCAACCTGGTGGGAAATCCTAATGAGTGGTGGATTGATTCTAGAGCTACTCGCCATGTTTGTGCTGTTAGAGAAGTGTTTGCTACATATGCTCCCGTTGGACCCGAAGAGACGCTTTTTATGGGAAATTCTGCAATGGCCAAAATTGAAGGATGTGGCAAGATATTTTCGAAAATTACTTCTGGCAAGGTGGTGACTCTGAACAACGTCCTTCATGTTCCTGAGATTTGGAAAAACTTAGTCTCTGCTGGACTTCTCGTTAAGAACGAGTTTAAGTATGTCTTTGTATCTGATAAGGTTGTAATAAGTAAGAATGAAATCTTTGTAGGAAAATGTTACCTCACTGAGGGTCTTTCAAACTAAATGTAATGGTCGTTGAGAATAATAAAACTTCAGTTTCTTCTTATTTACTTGAGTCAAATGAATTATGGCATATACGTTTGGGACATGTCAATTATAAAACCTTGCGAGAAATGATTAATTTGGAAGTATTGCCTAAGTTTGAATGCGACAAATCAAAATGTCAAATATGTGTGGAATCTTAGTATATTAAATATCCTTATAAGTCAGTTGAAATGAATTCAAATCTTTTAGACTTAATTCACACAGAGATTTGCGATATGAAGTCAATACCATCTCGCGGTGGAAAGAAGTATTTTATAACTTTATTAATGATAGTACTCGATATTGCTATGTTTACTTACTTAATAGTAAAAATAAAACAATAGACGCATTCAAGCAATACAAAAATGAAGTTGAAGCGCAACTTAACAAGAAAATCAAAATGATAAGAAGTGATAGGGGTGGTGAATATGAATTTTCTTTTGAAGAAATATGTTTAGAATATGGAATTATTCATCAAACAACGACCCCTTACACGCCCGAATCCAATGGGATTGTGGAAAGAAAGAATCGTTCATTAAAGGAGATGATGAACACATTCTTGATAAGTTCTGGTTTGCCACATAACTTGTGGGGGGAAGCCATTATTCCGGCTAATCGGATACTAATTCGAGTATCTCATAGCAAAACACAATCGATTCTATATGAAAAATAAAAAGGAAGGAAGCCCAACTTGAATTATTTCAAAGTGTGGGGGGTGTTTGGAAAAAGTGCAAGTTCCTAAACCCAAAAGGGTAAAAATTGGACCGAAAATCGTTGATTGTGTTTTCATGGGATATGCGACCAATAGTAAAGCATATCTATTTCTGGTTCATAAATCAGAAAATCCCAACATTCATAATAATACGATTATAAAATCAGATAATGTTGAGTTCTTTGAAATATATATCCGTATAAGGAGGAATGTGAGTCGATTGGTGAAGGATCTAAACGACCTCGGGAAGAAACAAAAGAAAGTACATTTAATCAGGAGGATCCAAGACATAGTAAATATCAAAGAATGTCTACTTCATTAAATTTTGTGACTTTCTTATTGGAAAATGAGCCTCGAACAATTAAAAAAACTATGTCTTCTTCGGAATCATACATGCGAAATTTGACCAAATAATATTGTCAAATAATTTTAAGATAAATGAATGTGATAAATATGTATACATTAAAAATGTTCCAAATCACATAGTCATTGTTTGTTTATATGTGGATGATATGCTGATAATGGGTAATGATATTGCCAACATAAATGTGACTAAGTGTATGCTAACTAGCAAGTTTGATATGAAGGACGTAGGAGTTGCTGATTTAATTCTGGGTATTAAGATCCATAAAACTCCTCAAGGTCTGACATTGTCACAATCTCAATATATTAAGACAGTACTTGAAAGATTCAAGCACTTAGATTTTAAATTTGCGAAGACTCCAATTGACGTGAATCTTACACAAGCAAAGAACAAAGGCCAAAACATATCACAATTAGATTATGCTCGTGTGTTGGGATGTTTAATGTATATCATGAATTGTATATGACTAGATATAGCTTGTGCTATAAGTAAATTGATCCGATACACGAGTAATCCAGGTCAATCTCATTGGATGGCAATGAAACGAGTTTTGGGATATTTAAAATATACTCAGGACTTTACTTTGCACTATAGTAAATATCCTGTGGTGATTGAGGGATACTGTGATGCAAATTGGATCACCGGTTCAACTGATTCTAAGTCCACAACTGGATATGTATTCACTATTGGTGGAGGAGCGGTATCTTAGAAGTCGTCCAAACAAACTTGTATTGCCCGCTCTACAATGGAGGCTGAGTTCATAGCCTTAGATAAAGCCGGTGAAAAAGCTGAATGGTTCCGAAATTTCTTGGAAGACATTCCATTTTGGCCCAAACCATTGGCACCAATATGCATACATTATGATAGTCAAGCGGCAATTGGAAGGGCTGGAGTGTTATGTTAACGATAAATCTCGTCATATACGACGAAGACATAAAATCGTTAGGCAATTACTCTCTAAAGGAATTATCACGATTAACTATGTAAAGTCAAGTGATAATGTGTCGGATCCACTTACAAAAGGCCTAATTAGAGAGGTAGTTGAGAAATCATTGAAGGGAATGAGACTATGGCCGAGAACAAGTCATTGTGACAGTAACTCTACCTAGAAGACTGGAGATCCCAAGATCTAGGTTCAAGGAGATCAAACAAAGTCATTAATGACGGTTCAACATTGTCAACTAAAATTTGGTCCATTCTCGTGATGAGACAATGTTCAGTACCAAGGATAAAGCACTAAGGCTTTTTAATGATTTCTAAATTTGATACGGGATATATCAAATAGTGTCTCTATGGGATGACACGTTTAGGAATCACCTATGTAAGTGTGAAGTGTTAGCCGCTTCAAGGAGAATTTCGTAAGGCCAGTTCTCTACGCATTTATTAAACCAGGCGGTGTTCATGGCTGAAACGAACACAACAATGAGAACCAAAGAAGGTTAAGGGTTGATTGTGTGACTTTTGGTTGTCTAGGTATACACCAAAGTTCGACGGATCAAAGATATCAAATCCACCGATTGACCGAGTATATCCAACATAAGTTCACTACAGAAAGTTTAAAGGGAAACCACTTATCTAGATGCGATTAATCCTTACTTGCGAATCACACAATTTTCATGCATATTTTTGTGATATAGCCATTACCCATTCATGTGGGGAATTGTTGAGTTTTTAAAACTAAAATAAGCTTAAAGAGGGTGAATGAGAAATGGAAGGAAACGAAATATTTGAGTTTACTTCCTTGACAAAGGGACACTGTCCCATATTGGAGGAGGAAAAGATTTTTGATGGGTATATATACAATTGCTCTTCTTTTAGCTCTTAAAGAGTTAAGAAGAAGGCAAGCCTCGCGTCGTCGTCGTCGCTCGCTCGGCTTCGACTTCGGATGATTGATTGAGTTTTTGGACCAAATTTATTTGTTAATAGTAAATATTAACATAATATTATTAAATATCCGTGTTTGTAACGAAAACTTAATATTAAATCCAGATTTTCCGTTATATTGACTATGCCTGTCCGTTTTTTGTAACGGAAAATGTTTCCTCTGCCCGTTTTAATTTGCGTAGGCCATTTACGTTATGACCGTTTTACGTAACTGACCTTTCTTCGTTTGAACTCAACAGGTTGGAGCTATAAATAAGTAGTCCATTCTCTCAGATTTTCCATACGAATTTCTGAATTCTCCTCCTTTCTTCTGCATTGTTTTAACTATAAAGAAAGTAACAATAAGTGTGATTTGCTACCGATCATTGTATTCGCTGAGACGCTGGGGTTTGAAGTGCCGCTACACCAGTGTGTAATTTGTTCTATCCTGGGAAGAAATAATCCACAGCCTTGGGTACTAGGAGGGGATTAAGTTCCTTAAGGAAACACTGTAAATTCAGTGGGCTCGGATTAAATTTTGTTTTTCTACGTTTCTATTTATACGTTATTTTCTCCAAAATTATTTTACAAATACAGTTTACTAACATATCCACCCCTGATTAGAATGGCTGATTTTGCCACGGAGTCATATAGTTATTTCCCCAGTATGTAACACGATTGATCAATACTTGAAGATGTAAAATATAATTAGAAATTCTGGAAATGATAAGAAATATGACATGATAGTAACAATTAGAGTTTTAAATGTAGTATAACATAGTAGTTAATGTACTATTCAATCTTTTGACTCTTAAGAAACAAACTGTTGTATCTATGTAACAAAAGATGCTTGAAGTTACTTTTGTTTAGTTTTATTTTGGAGTTTGAAACTATTAACTGCTTTAACGGGTTCCAGAAATCCTCTGATAATTAAGGCTGCGACCATGTCATCATGAAGAATCAATCTTAATCTGGTATTGTTGACTTGAAGAAAAGAAGAAGGACAAAGTAACTAAAGACTTCTTTTAAGGAACAGTAAGCTTTTTATAACAGAAAAGATGTAGTGATCACGTTCGTCTTCAATACTTTTTTGAAGAGCAATGGAAATTTAGTACAACCAAAGACTTGGTCATCTAGCTTAAGCCTCATATTTTAGCAAAGGAACAGGGGAAGTCAAGTCTCCATTATTTGTCAATTGGACATTTCCTTACTATGTGCCAAATTAAAGAAAAGGGAGAAAATTCGCTAGGAAGGTGGAAACGTCAATAGGATATAGTAGCAATTAGCAACCTAGGAATACCTTGTGCATAATAAAAACTTGCGAATATATGCTAGCAAAGGTAGAAAGTCAATAAGAAAAAGGTGGAAAGTCAATAGGACGTTGGAACCTAGGAATACAAATTGTCACGGTATTATCACTTTTAGCCCGTACCAAAAATTATTTATATTTGCTAGTCGAAAAAGAATATAAAATTTGTATAATCTTTGTATATAACATACAATATATATATTTTATATATTTTTTCAGCTATTATTTTTATAGTGGCTATACAGTATCATTTTTCCATTGCTAACATCTATTGGGCCCAAGAACTACTTCTGATGGGACCTTCTTTCTGGACCTATCATAAAAAGCCCAAAATTGAAAATATTACTACTAAGGTCTGGTAGCAACAAACCCAACATTTATATTGGACATCTGGTTTATCATACAAAAATTTCGAATATAAGGTGTATTATTGGAAAAAAGAGAGGATAACTGTCGTTTTAAATTAGGCAAAGACATTTTCTCAATAACATTGAAGTCAAACATGGTGAGACTTATTAAAAATATACATACAGTGCAGAATCATGCCACTTTTTGATGCTACAGGGACTATGTTATTAATTAAAGAAGTAGTTTGATAGTATGAAAATTTGTATTGAACTGTCCGCAAATAAGTTAAATCTATTAGACAAAAAGTCAAAGGAAACTCCAGAATGGTGGATTAAGATTCCGTCTAAGAAGTGGTAAAAGGACTAGCAAAAGCCAGCGCTTAGAGCACTTGTTGTCGTCTTCTTCAGCAACAACGTAACCACTTATTCGTAACCAACATTAATTGGCAGCAAATTTTAATTTTATCGTTTCAATTTCTTAGCTTTAACAGTGGAAAGAAGAAAATTATCAAGCCGACAAATTAAATATCATGAATGAATTGCCAACTAAAAAGGTATTCCCTTCAATTTCAGGTACATGTTGTTTGGGATATATAAAAAAAGATGGTCAAACGAGAAACTATGATGTCTACTCGTCATCAAACTACGAAATGCATATATTTTAGCTAATAAAAAGATAAAGAGTTAATTGCATATATTTTGATTGCTTGTGCCTTTCAATACAACCCCTCCTACCAAATAACTGGAACTTTGTTTTTTGGCTATGCTTGAGACTTGAGTCATGACATTTAACCTCTCCTACCCGTTTCATTCCGTTTTGGAAATTAACTATTCATCAGGGGTATAGCATTTTCCTTTTTCAAAATGTTCTGATTCAAGTCATGACCCGGGTCAAAAAGTAGAAAGTCTAATTTAAGTTTGGGCCTCTTTGAATTCTTCTCCAATATGTATCTTAGCTTCTTTCTTCCTTGGTCCGACGTATTTGAACCATTAACAAAACCGTGAATTGCTTTGCAATATACTACTCCTAGTATTATTTAATAACACTACTGGTTTTGGCGCAAAAACAATGAATTGAAATTAAACAATATGGTCTACATACTTCTTTCCCTTTTTATATCACTACTAGAAATTCGGCAAAAACCGACCAACTTTGGTCGGTTTTCTTTGGTGCAAAAATACGGGAAACTATTTTTGAGTCCCGTGAAATTTATTTTTCAAGAAGCTGACCAACTTTGGTCGGTAAATTCGGCCGATCATTTTAAAAGCCCGATCAACTTTGGTCGGTTATTTTCGTGCAAAAATATAATTAAAGAGTATAAATAAAAAATAAGACAATCTTAAAACAAAATGCACCAATGGTCTAGTGGTAGAATAGTATCCTGCCATAGTACACACCCCGGTTCGATTCCTAGATGGTGATTTTTTTGATTACATAATTAAAATACTGACCAACTTTGGTTGGGTTTTTTTGCAATATTTTTTTTGAATTTAACGTTGGTCGGTAATTTCCGACCAACTTTGATCGGTATATTAAAACGACCATCAAAATACCATCCAAGCATATTTGATCGCGTTTTGGTCGGTAATTGGCCATAACCGATCAAAGTTGGTCGGTATTTATCGGATTTTTAATAGTGTTATCCTATTCTTTTTCTTTCTCATCAAATGAACTGAAAACATAGCTACGTCACATTTTAGTATTTTACAATATGAATATTTGGATAGATTCGCGATTTGTGAATAGGAAAAATGATTTAGAGTATAAAATAGATAATTGTTCTTTATTGCTCGACTAGTGGATACTTGGAAATAAATTATTAGTTCTACTCACTTTGGTCAGCAAAAGGGAATAGAGAAAAAGGAGGAAAAAAAGTGCAAAGAATAATAACACATTTGATGGAAACAAACTGTCTCCATTTTACAAATCTTGTATATGTTCACCCAATAGCTGAACAGCGAAGACATTATACGAGTTCAATTGAGAAATATTTTTCCTCTAAGAATTGTTAACACGCTTTAGCTAGTTGTTTTTTGACGAATACGGTGAGGGGCGTGTCCCTAAATAACAATATGTTTCACATTTTGAAAGCTCAACTAATATATTAGGTCAATATTAGTCTGTTTGATAAATAATGATCACTGATTTTCTTCCACGAGGCGGATCTATAATTTTTATAACATGGAAAAAAAAGAAAAAATAAAAGTATTAAGTGAGAATTGATCTCAATTCCTCTAGGTAAATAACTTAGCATTCAATCAAGTGCATTATTTAATATTTTTTAAGCATGAGTGTCAGCATATAATATTTTATCAGTTCTAAAAATATGTACATAAAATATTTAATTTGACAGAAAGACCATATGTTCACGTGTCCGGGCTATAGATCCACCCATGCCCGCCTTACGTCTGAAAGTAAAGAGAGTATGACAAGAAAGGAAACCTATCGACTACACTAATTTCCAAATATCAGATAAGAAAGGCTACCAGATGAGAATATAAACAACTATGATTTGTTAGTTTAGATAACAGCCTCATGCATAAAATTTTGAAAAAAAGGGATAATCTCCATCACTAAATTAATGTTGTCTTCGTTATCTCAGAAAAAACCATGTAATAAGTCGTAATTATCTTTTGCCAATTATTATATTAGACATCTATACGTTGAAACAGTTGGAAGTAGTACACGTTCTTTTCTGTTTTATTTTAGAAAGACGTGAATATCACGTCCTGTGCAAGTATTAGAAAATGAAAGTGTAGGAAGTATTCTCGGAAAATGGACTCATCTATCAGTCTATCATTGCACACCGAAGAGAGAGGTTGAAAACATATTGTTGCCAACAAGAAAAGAAAAACAAAAGAAACCGTGGTGCATTTGAATATTTTTATGTTTAACTATATATATATATATGCTATTTTAAACTTACTAATTCTAATAGTATAGATTCATATATCATAGAGCCTATTAAAAGAAAACCTCTTCTAACAAAAGTCTTTGCGTGTGAAGGTTTCGTTCATTCCACTTGCATCTGAGTTAATCTATAGCATTCTCTTTACAACTCTTCCTCCTTTATGGTGATTATTAGCGGATAGATACTGATTCATATGAACCCAACGTTTTCGAATACGGAATATCAAAAATCAAAATATACATAAAAAATATATAAAATTCTAATAAATAATAACTTTTGAATTCATAGTTTTAAAAATTAAAAACTTAATGGTTTAATGCTAGACATTTAAATATTGAATTCATTAAATTAAAATCATAGATGAGAAGAAGCATGTAGTATTATAGATAACTCATCATCGTCCATTAAGCAGAGAAGAAGAATAGTGCATGTCGTGTTAATTCTGCGTTTCATTCACCCGAGAAAGACACGTAAAGGCATACATCTGGAACAAGTCAAATACCACTAACTTGTCTAATTTTACAAATAAAATATTCTACGTGGCCAATTAGCGAAACAACCGGCCGCAAACTCGGAATCTTCCGTTCACTCCCCCAGTCTCCACTCTCTCTTTCTTCATAGGAATTGGTCTCGTGGGCATTCATTCCTCCGTATACACCTAAGGGGCGGATCCCACACTTATAATATCGGGTCCAATTAATACCACTACTTTTGACACAAATATAAAATTATATATGGGAATTTGTTAAAATTATAACAAATACATAGTACTTATGAACTTATAAGTATATATGAGTTTAATAGTAAAAACATTAAAGTTAGAACCCAAAAATTTAAAGTCTAGATCCATATTTGTACCCCAAAGAGGTAGAGATCATATATAGATGGAAAGACTTTAAGCTCTTCCACAAAAATAATAAAAGTAGGTAGGTTGGGTTGGGTATGATTGGTGATTATGTTGCTACAATTTGAATTACTGCGAATTTCAGTAGTTTGTGAATTTGGCATCATAGTGTAAACATTCAATTTATTCCATTTTATTTGACATTGTTTACATTTTTTAATGTTCTCATAAAATTCAGCACTTTTTAATAATATTATTGTTTACACTATTTTCAAAATTCTAAATTTTTTTTTGCTTTATGTCCTCAAGGGATATGGTTGAAAAAGGCTGAGGCATATGAAGAATAACCTGAAGATCGCAACTTTATTGAATCACAACTATAACATTGAGTATGAGAACATATGCTCCAAGTTTGATACATAGATTTACTCAATATATCTACTTAATTATAACATATTACTCTTTACTTATAAAATGGTACATTTGAATTTGTTGCGTGGTTTATAGACAAGCGAACTGATTTGATCCCAAAAATAATAAATAAATTAAATAAAATATAAAACTTAGCATTGAAATTGAGATAAATAGCAGATAGTCTGGTTCCGGGAGAAAGGCTTTCGAAGGCAGCAATAAGAACAATGTTAGACAGAAAATAAAGTATTGTTTAGCTTGAGGATAACATGTAGCATAAGTTTGTCAGAGTTTTTCGTGTGTTACAATATTTGTTGAAGTCACTATTTATAGTTATACCTAGGGAACAAGGTCCTAAGATCAAACCCCTCTTAAATGATAATTATGGGGTTCATTGATGAGCATGTAACGGCAGACCATGAATGCCAAAATTCTTTGCAATGGTTGCGTATTTAATACTGAGGAATATTTTTCATTAAATGTCATCTGGTGACGGGATCTACCCGGTGCCAACTGAAGATGTTGACCTCAGTTTTGGTTTCCACTCGCGTCATCTTCCGTTTGCCTCCGGTTCCACGTGTCATGCTATCATTCACGCATTTAATATAAATCGATTTTATCCTATATAGATAGTCCCCCTATTTTCCGGTGGCACATCTTTGTGTCACCGGGAAGTTGGTAAAGATCTCTTTCTTGGTGGGAAATTTTTTGAACCCTTTTGAAAATTTTCTGACACTTGATAAGACCCACATCTCCTTGCATTTAATACCCCGAACACGTGTTACTCCACGATTTAGCAATATTTTTGCCGGTTCTCGAGGTAATAATGGCCACGACTTTAGCCGCCTATACCTTTCCTTATACACCTCATTCTTCTTCTTTTCACTTCTAACAGTTTCATAAATTCTCTCAACTTCTTTGCTTTTAACTTCCTGGCTTCTTATACTAACTCTTCCAAGAACTCTGGTCTTCTCTTCGGTGGGGGCCTGAAAAAGAGCGAAGGCAAAGAGGTTGATGTTGATGCTGATCCTCCCACGGTGAGCACCATCACCCCAAACATCTTAACACTACCAAGGACTTCGAAGAGAAGTTCCCCACTTCAAACCCTCGATCTTGGTCTGTTGGTAAATATCCTTCTTCTATTCGCCCTTCCAGTATTCCTGTTGTGAAGGAAGACTATGACTGCCATGCCCTAAATATCATTGCTCCCGATCTGGTGGAGCGGGTAACCTTCACCAAGAAAGGTTTTTGTATATTTACACGTACCCCTTTCACTTTGGGTCCGTTCTTTTTAACGGGGGAACTGACCCAGTAGTTTTGGAATTGTGCCCCCGGTAAAAGGTCTGTTTGGCTCAGGTCGGTCCTTCATATGGCGAACGGTAGCCTATTTGCGGCGACTATGGCTGGAAACGAAAGAGCCCCTCACCCTGGCATATATGATGAACCTTTATGCCCCTAAAATCTTCGGTGGGGGAGTAATTAACTGCAGTAAGTGTGGCCATCATGCTTTGCATACCAGTTTGGATGATGAAAAGAACCATGGATGGATGGAGAAATTTATCGTCATTGCTACCCGGGATATTATTCCGGCCACAACTTCATCTTTCACCGAATCCTAGAATCGTTCACTTAAGTTCGAAGTTTATCTCTTTCTCTAAAAATAGGCTATTTCGGGTCATTGTTAACCTTTCTTCTTTTATTATTTCAGCAACTTGGCGGATACCACCAAGGGTTAAAGGCCTGGATCGGTGGATTCAGAAGATTCTGGACATCATTACACCAGAGACCCACCGGTGGAAGACATTGGCCCCCCAAATACCGGTGGAGGCTCAAGAATCACGGTAAACTAACTCTTCATTTAGTCCATCTTTGTACATGAGTAAACTTGCTAACCCTACCTTCTTGTTTGATTCAGGTCTCCCACATAGTTCTATTTCTGTCCCTGAGGAAGATGTTTTGGTCGATCCCACAGAGGCTGTGAGGTTGTTGAAGGAAGCACTCATCCGGACTGATGCCGTTCGGCCTGCTTCCGATGCGAGTTCTTCTTCTCGGAGTCCCCAGCTAGAGAACAAGCAACCAAAAAGGTGGCGTTCTTCCTCGGCCGAGGGCAAAAATAAGAAAGTAAAGAAAACCACGCCCAAGTCTGCCGCAACCACTATGGTTATTGACGATGATGGGAAGCCAATGATGAAGGGGTTTCCCTATAAAAGAGATAATGATCTTCATCAGCTCAATAGAATGCTCAGTTTGGAGAGCTTGAAACCCCACCGAAGGCGAGCATTTTGAAGAAATAGATTTGCTAGAGAATGCTGATTCTTCCTTTCCGGTCCCAATCGCTGCTTTCGATCTTTTGAGGCCAAATACTGGGTCTTTTCTTCCTTCAGTTGGTGAGCAACCAACAAAAAACGTCGCCTCTATCACAGCTGCTTCTCAACCTACAACACCATCAGCTTCATCTCCTTCCAAACCAGCTATACCTTCATCACCACCAACTGCTACATATCCTCTCTCAGCGGCAGATGGCCGAGAGGAAGATGTCGCTCCTCCCCAATCCCCCGTCCACGGGAATTTGGGGCATAACTATTTACTCTCTTCTGTAGATCCTCAAGGGAAGAGAAATGTTTCTCTCTCTCTCTCTCTCAGTTTTAAAGGAGTGCCATCTACTGTCCAGGCCTGTGGAGTTCACCAATTACCTGAAGTCGCTGGCCTCAGAGAAAGATAAGAAGAAAATACACTCTCTTTCGGGAGAGTGTATGATAACTAACGCCATACATAATGGAGCAACAGTATTGTACTTATTCTTTTTACTGCTTGTCTTTATCCATCTGTTACAATAGGGGTTTTGGCTTCAATATTTATTTTTCATGCCAACTTTCTCGCTTCTGAGGGCCTTCAGAGACTTATCCTTGACAAAGAGGTACTTAAGTCCTAGCGGGATCAACTATTGGTCGATAGGAATCAAGTTACCACGCGCCTCCCAGTGTTAGAGGCGAAGGCTGCTGAAACGGCGGAGCTCGAGGCTCGGTTGCAATAGACTGAGCAAGATGTGATGGCTCATATCAAGAAGCCACTCGTCTTCATGCACAACTTCAGGATGCAAAGGCTAGGTGGGATGAATTTCAGGATGTTGCTCTTGCTGCTACCAAGCGCGAGTCTACCTCCATTGAACGCATAAATAATTTGGAGGCAACTTTGAACTACAAAGCTGAAGAGGTTGTTGCTGCCGAGGAGAAGCAGGACCGGATGGAGGATAGGTATAAGAAGATTATGGATCAAAATAAGGTTCATGTAACCATAATCTATGATCTCGATCTTAGCCTTAGTGCCATGAGATCCGAGCAGGATGGCCTTTTGACCGAGGTTGATAGGCTTAAAGCAAACTTCAGCATTAAGGGGATTCCCCCATTATTGAAAAAACACATTCAATGTACCACATGAGGAGAAAAACCTCGGAATATGCCAAAGCGGGAGTTATTGATATCGACGATAAGATCGCTAAAGCCCGGGTGCTGGAGTTAATTGCTCGAGAATGCCTCCCATCTCAGCCTAATGCAACTGACTCTTTTAGTACCGGTTCCGAGATCTCGTTAAACCAGGAGGAACTTGAAGAGAATGATTATGAAGGCCAGGAACCTGCACTGAAAACAGATCCGCCCACTTCTCCTAAGGGCATAGATGCTTCTCTTCTCCTGAGTTACGGTGGCGACGAAGTTTAGCCTTTTTACTTTCTTTTCCTTTATTGTTTTCCTTTTGCATTTTGTACTTATACCGCTTGGCATGTTTGATTTATAAAAGTGTTTTGTTTAAGCATTGTGCAAAGTTTATTCTTTTTGCATCAAATTAGGCAAGGCTTCGGGTGTATTTTTCCTGATAGTATTTGGGTTCGGGGCATAAACACTTCCGGAACCAACCCTTTACTATGAGGGTATCATAAGAGAGGGCCTTCTTATGTTTATAGTGCTCTTGAAGAGGGCGTCTCCTGTTCATTCCAGCACTACATTTGAAGTACTTAGTTAACTTTCAATGGTAAAATCAATTCATCGATAGGACAAGAAACAAGATAAAAATAAAAAGGACTTCATTTTGTTCCTTCTATCTTCAAAAGTACATATGTAATCGAGTGCTGAAAGAAAAGAAATTGCTAATACATGTCGCTATTGATGTTTTATACTTCAATACCACATAGGGGGTGATTTGTGTGGAGTCCAATTTTTTGCTTAACCTGATTATAGAAGGACCTGGTTCTTCTATGTGTTCCAACTACTACTGTTGTGGAATAATAACTGCAAAAATTAAAGAACACAGAGATTTTATATGGAAAATACTTGGCTCAAAAGGTGAAAAAACCACGACCTACTTTCCAGTAGGATTTTCCTAAACTCTCCACTAAAATCACTAAGCCAAAAATTGCATTTACAAAAACTCTTTTGTAAACCTAGGACTAACTCTAATCCCGTTGTAGCATACAACCTCAACTGTTGTGACAACTTCAAGTTAACTCTAACTTGAAAACTCTAAGTACCTAATACAATTGCTTCTAGATAAAGCTGACATGTACAATATAAAAACACCTACTAGAATTGAACTAGAATAAAAGACAAATACTTGGAACTAGTTTTTCTATCTGGTTCATGTAGCTTCAGGTTTGCACACTTGAATCACACATAAACTGCTTACAAAAAGCCTTGCTATTTTGCTCTCTAATTCACGTTTAACTTCTGCATTTTTGTACAACAACTGTAATGTGAGAACATCCTGCAATTTATAGGGTTAGTAGATGAAGAAATAACTAGAGTTCTAATGCTACTCTTCCTTGGTGGAAGAATTCTAGTTGATCTCAACTTCTAACTCCTTCCTTATCTTAGATAATGTTCTCATTGAGTAAGGAGTCTTTCTCCTTATCAATTATGCAACCTTTTCGATCAGGAGATATTGAATATACCAAATTAAGCTTATCTCCTTCACGTGCATCCTACATGCTCGAATCTGCCCATTTTTGTGCACTTGAGGGATGGACCTGGTTCATGCATGAGCTTCCTTTGTCAATCTTCAAAACTAACCTTCACTTGGGCCAACAAATTCCCCCTTTTTGATGATGACAAACTCTGTACTTTTCATAAGCTTAGGCCCTGTTTCAACTTAGCTCAACATCAACATAATGTTAGAAACATTTTTCCTTTTTATCACTTATTATCAAGGACCAGGTACATTAGGTTATAAACATCAATGTTCAAAGTGTAAAGCACAACCTTTTATCCCCCTTTTGGCTTCATCGAAAGTTGCATCGAAAATGTGAGATAACCAGGTTTTAAAGCTTACTCATGGCCACTGGGGCTACTTCAAATGCATTCATGGATTAATCATCATAGAGCAAGCTAAGAATTTTAACCATCAAAGAAATATAAACAAATAGTTAGAGCAAAAGACAGTGAATTTCATTGATGATTGATAAGATTATACCATAGAGCATAAGAAGAAATAAAAATACTGGAAACATGAACAAAAACAACAAAAAATCCCGAACTGGGTCACTGGTTGATCTACACTAGGCTAGGAGGCTTAAGGCTGGGAAGAACTAGATGCTTGGTTTTTGACTTGGAGGAGTTTCGGCATATCTTGAAGAATGCCATCATTCTTCTCTTTTTCTCTTGCAAGCTCAGTTCTGAGAGCATCTCTCTCAGTCTCCACCTTAACCAACCTCTTCTTTAGTCTTTCAATCTCAGCATCCTTAGCCCCACTTTCTTGCACCAAGGCTTTGACCTTGCGATTCACTGGTACCTTTTGGATGAACCAGGTTCATTAGGAGTGACATTGACTTCATAATCGCAAGCAAGCAGAGTATTAACCCCAAAATGATCCTTACTTGTACTAACCTCCCACTTTTTCATAGTTACCTTGAAATGTGCAAGCATAGTTATGAGAATAAAACCATAGGGAATGGCATGAGTTTTGGTGCCATTGATAACACTATCAGTAGGTCCGCGAGGGTTTCCTATTCAGATGGAAAGGGTTCATCTATATTTATCCCAAGTTGAACCAACCCCTGAGCAGGTTTGCCAGACCCACTTCCCCCTGTTTTGCTCACACTCTCTTCTATTTCAGTAAATTCCTCTCCCTAAACAACCATTGCACTAGTTTCTTTTGTTAGACCAACAAGAGTGGGTGAAGAATCATCCCCTCTTTTACCCTTTCCCCTCACAACACTCCTAGCACCTTTGCTCTCCTTTTCTTTTCCCTTTTTATTTTTACCACCAGATTCTGTAGTCTCAACACCTACTATAGAGGAACCAGTACAAATCTATTCTCCAAATTTACAGCAACTTCAAAAATTATCTTATGAGTAACTTTAGAATCAGAAGACACATGTTCAGTTTCAGAAGAACTACTTTCTTCCCCCTTAGTAGCATACTTAAACGAATCTTCAGATTTCTGGGATTCTTCTTCCCTACCTGCTTTCAATTGCTTGTTTATTTTTTTGATCTGCTCTCCTTCAGTGATAATCTTATGAGCCATCATCTTTACTCTACTTTTCTTAGAGATTGGTGTGGTTGAAGGAGTGGTATAAGGTGTGGAAGTGGTTTCCTGTGGTGGTGATGAAGGATTTTTAGAGGTATTCGACATAGGATATGGAACAGAAGAGAATTAGATTGTGTTTGGAAGATGAAAGAAGAATGAGAGTTTTTAACGGCTTGAGAGAGATGAAGTAAGGAATACACTAAAGTTGATCAATATACAGAGGAATAATTAATGGGGTAACTACAACTTTTCAGACTCTTAGAAGTCTAATCAAACTGAAATTTAGTTTTGAAGAGACGTTGGAATGTATCCCTAGGATCTAGGTACTTCCATTCGGTTGGGACTCTTTTGAACGGAACTGGTTCACTTGTAATGGATAAGTCCAAAAGGAGTTTAGAATTATGTAGGACTCTGCTCATGATCCAAATATAACTATTTCAAATTATGCAGAATGTAGAAAACATACCTATTTATCTTGATGCTAGGTTCTTCACTAAACATTCTCTTGTGTAAGTCTAAATTTGCCAAAATAGAGAAAATATCATTAGAGATTAATGAGTCATTTTAACACATGGCACAAGAGTATATTATTGAAAATATGAGACTAAGCAAGATTTAATCTAATTATACACAATTTACAAACTTTCTAACCAAATTTTTTTTCAATTTTTTTTATTTTTTTTGTTTAACCTTGAACTGGTCCTTTTAGGTGATCTTAATCATTCCTAATTCTAACCTGTTCCTCTCAAAGTAATCTTTAATTAAGGCTTTTATGAAGATGTCAGCAATTTACTTGTCAGTAGCACAAAATTCCACAGTGATCAAGCATTTCTCATAGTTGTCCCTCAAAAAATAGTGTCTAACATCTATGTGCTTAGTTCTCTTATGATGAACCGGATTCTTTGTCATCCTAATGGCATTAGTGTTATCACAAAAAATAGGGATGCAACCAACATCAATTCTAAAGTCCAATAATTGTAGATTGATCCACAGCGATTAAGCACAACATGAAGCAGCAACAACACACTCAGCTTCAACAGTAGATAGGGCCACTGAATTTTGCCTTTTTTTGGTAGCCCATGACATAAGACATGAACCAAGGAAGTGTAGCATACTTCAGGTGCTCTTTCTATCCACAAGAAAACCTACATAATCAGCATCAACGTATCCCACTAGGTTGAAGTTGCTACCTTTTGGATACCAAAGACAAAGGTTAGTGGTGCCTTTCAAGTATCTCAAGATTCTCTTGACAGTAGTCAAGTGAGACTCCTTTGGATTTGCCTAAAATAGAGCACAAAGGCCTACACTAAAAACAATGTCAGATCTTCTAGCAGTGAGATATAATAGAGAACCAACATTCCCTTATACAATTTTTGATCAACAAATGAACCAAGTTCATCTATATCCAATTTCGTGGATGTTGCAATAGGAGTGCCAATTTCTTTGGATGTTCCTTCCTGGTTTTGTTACTGAGGAATAGGTTCATGGACAAGTTCCCTCGAGGTTTGAGGATCAATTCATCTCTAGTCAGTTCCCCATGTCATGTTGTCCTGGGTGGAAGGACCTGTTCCATCACATGTTCCTTCCTGTGATGCATCTTCAGGCTGGACTGTGGTTTCACCATTTGAATTGCTTATCAGCCCAATCTCTTCATTATCTTAATCCTGCCTTTCAGAAAGAATGTTAGTTTTAAAAAATAACATATACACCTTCTTTCTACACATACATTTCTTTTATTGTAGATCTTATAAGCTTTACTATGTGAAGAATATCCCAAGAATACTCCCTCATTACTTCTGAAATCAAACTTACCTAGGGAGTTTTTGCCATTATTGTGCACAAAGCACTTGCATCCAATTTCTCTAAGATGGGATATATTTGGTTTTCTCCATTTAAGTAACTCATAGGGAGTCTTTTCAACAAGAGGTCTAGTCATGCACCTATTAATGATGTAGCATGCTGTATTTACAACTTCTGCGCAGAAACTATGAGGCAGTTTACTAGAAAGAAGCATAGTCCTAGCCATATCTTTAAGTGTCCTATTCTTTCTTTCAACTACTCCATTTTGTTGTGGAGTCCTAGGAGCAGGGAAATTATAATCTATGCCATGCACATCACAAAATTCAGCAAGCTTAGCATTTTCAAATTCAGTTCCATGATCAGACTTAATTGATGCAAGTTGATTACCTAGTTGTTTATGAGTTTTCTAACAAAAGAAGTAAACATGTCAAATGCTTCATCTTTAGATGTTAAAAATAATGTCCAGGTAAATCTAGAGTAATCATCAACAAGCACCATAATATGTCTCTTACCACCTCTGCTTAATGTTCTCATTTGACCACAGAGATCCATATGGATTAGTTCCATCGATCTAGTGGTGCAAAAGAGGATCTTACCTGTTTTCCCCTTGCACAAGCCTCACAAACTTTGTCTTCCTTAAACTTAATGTTAGGCAGTCCTATCACCAAGTCCTTGGAGACTAGTTTGTTGAGTTGACTTAGACTGGTATGTCCAAGTCTTTTGTGCCAAAGGAGGGATCATTATCCGACACACTTAAGCAAGTGAGTTCATTATCTGAAAGTGTGGACAGATCTACAATGTAAATATTGTTTACTCTTTTACCTTGCAAAACAATCTTGTTAGTGGTAAGATTTATCACAAAACATTTAGTAGAGATGAGTGCTACCAAGTTACCTCAATCACACAATTGTGATACACTTATCAGGCTGTATTTTAGGCCATCTATGAACTAGACATTCTCAATACAGTGAGAATCAGTCTTTACTACCTTTCCAACCCTAATGATCTCACCTTTCTTCCCATTTCCAAAGGAGACATTACCTCTTTTGAGGTCCTCAAGTGAAAGGAACTAGTTTTTGCTTCCTATCATATGCCTTGAGCAGCCACTCCATGTACCATATTTGGCTCCCCTTCACTTGGACCCGTAAAAGGAAATCAGGGGTTAGTCTTAGGAAGTCAAACTAGTTTGGATCTCTTTCTATAGGCAAAAAGGTAAATCAGATTCTTTTTAGCCCAACCTGGCAGCCTATTTTTCCCTTGAACAAATTCTTTATTCTTTTGACTAGCCTTTTCTTTTGCAATGCATTCACTTTTATAGTGACCAATTTTACCACAGTATGTGCAAATTTTGTTCTCAGGAAGTGTGGGCTACTTGATTTTGGGATCCCACTTAGGTGTAGGGGTCTCGTAGCCAAGTCCCCTCTTGTTGCTACTATGGTGTTTGTGTAGCCATAAAAGTGCATCAGAGGACCTATTCCATTTACAGCTTCCGTCTATCTCGTGCTTAACCTTGCTTAGATCCTCCTTAAGGACTCTTATCTGCTCATCTCTTTTGTACAACTCGTCTTTCATTTTTTTCTAGGTTTTCTTCTAATGTGAGTTGTGTGTGATCAACTTTCTTTTTACCTGTTCCTAATTTCAGTTTTAGATATTCAAATCTTAGCTCTAGGATAGTGGTGGCAAGTTCATGAACCTGGTTCTTTAACTCAGCATTTTTACTATCACTTTCACTAGACTTAAGTTCCAGATTTTTGCACTTAGATTTCAAAATCACACACTCCTTAGACAGCTATTCCTTTTTATTGTTTAGATCCTCATATTCATCAATGAAATCCTGGAGTAACTCAGATAGCCTTTCTTTAGATAAAAATTTAATCTTGTCTTTGAGATGAATTATTCTTACCTCAGATTCCTAATCAGATTCTCCAATTGCCATAAGTGCTTGTTCATCTCCATCTTCATCATCTGAGTCCTCATCTGAGCTTTCTCCCCAGGCAGCAACCATAGCCTTTGTTGATCCTTTGTTCTTCTTGGGTTGAACCTGTTCTTTCGTTCAGCTCTTTCCTTCTTCCATTCATTTTCCCATTGAGGGCAGTTTTTTATGTGGTGATCAGTCTTCCCACACTTGTAACACTCCTCATTGGTTTGTTTTTTAGGAACCTTTGATTTGTTGTAGCTTCCACTTCTTGAAGGACTCTTTCCTCTCATTAGGTACTTCTTGAAGTCCTTTATGATCATGGTCATTTCATCCTCCTCTAGATCAGCACCTTCAGTGATTTTGAGTGCTAGGCTTCTTTCCTTCTTGGGTGCATCCATCTTCATGGTTTGCCTTCTAAGTTCATAGGCAGTAAGATTTCCAATTAGCTCATCCAACTTAAGAGTGGCAATGTTCTTTAATTCCTGAATAGCAGTGATTTCGCTTTCCCAAGAGACTGGTAGAACCCTTGTCAAAATCTTCTCAACTTTTTCTTCTTCAAGAATAACCCTTCCAAGAGACTTGAGTTCATTTGTCAATGTGGTGAACCTTGTATACATCTCTTGGATGGTTTCCCCTTCCTTCATGGTGAAATTCTCATATTGAGAATATAGCAATGTTCCTCTGGACCTCTTCACTTGAGGTGTTCCTTCATGAGCCACTTGTAAAGTGTCCTAGATTTCCTTAGCAGTGGTACAACTTTAAATTCTACTGTACTCATCTGGACCAAGTCCACACACAAGCCATTTCTTGGCCTTAGCATTCTTTTCCCTTTTCCTCAAGTCCTCAGCATTACAGTCAGCTCTTGTTTTTGGCACATCTACTTCTTCGGCATTCTTCTTCATGGTAGCCAGGGGACCATCAGTGACAATGTCTCATAGCTGATAGTCTTCTTCGATGATGTGATCTCTCATCCTATTTTTCCACAAAGAGTAGTACTGGCCATTAAAGACTGGAGGCCTAGCGGTGGATTACCCTTCCTAGTTTCTATGTGGTGCACTCATCTTGATCTATTCCTAAGGTGTTAGCCTCTTCAAGGATAACCTGCTCTGATACCAATTGATGTTTTATATTTCAATACCACACAAGAGGGAGGTGATTTGTGTGGTGTCCATTTTTTCGCTTAACCTGATTATAGTAGGACCTGGTTCTTCTATGTGTTCCAACTGTAAGCACGTGATTTTTGCCCTATATGAGAATTACTCCCAAAAATTCAAAAATAAAATGATTTTCCTTGGTGTGCAATTTGTGATATTTTTGAATAATTATTTGTATTTGTTTGTGCATGTTTATTTGTTAAATTAATAAAAATACAAAAATATGTCGCATTTTGCATGTAGGATTTAATTATACAATTGTTAGTAATTAAGTTTGTTTTACAAAAATTGAAAATTACAATAAATAGGCATCTTCTGCATTTTTAGTATTTAATGTCCAAATATACAATTTTATGCTTAATTATTACTTAATTGTGCGTTAATTGTTATTGGGAGTTAATTTGCGCTTTTATAACTTAATTTAGTTCTTAATAATAATTTAAGTATTTTTATAATTTAGTTTTAGAAAAATAAAAGAAGAAAAGAGAGCAAAAATACAAAGAAAAATCGGATTGGGCCACTTCTTCAATTGTAAGCCAAAGGCCCAAAAAATTGCCCAACCTTCCCCATGACCCGGTCCATTCTAAACCGGGTCGACCCGGTCCGCCCCATAACTAAACCATCCGCCCAACCCCCTCCCATTCTTCATTTTTCTTGTTGAAACCCAAAAACAAAAACCCTAAAAGAAAAAAACCTAAGAGATCCGCCCCCCCCTCTTTCTTTCTTCATCTTCCCAAAGCTCCAAACCTTCCAACCATGGCTGCCCTTCTCCCCTTGCCCAACTCGACCCTAGCACCTGACCCATCACGCTACTGCTTCATCGCTGCTTTCATCTTCTTCGCACAAATAAACCAAACGCACCCCAGCTGCTTCTTTTTCATCGCTTCTGCTGCGTCAACTGCTGCTACTTCGGCGTTGCTTCAGTTGTTTCTTAGGTTCGTGTTCGTCGTCGTTTGTTCGAGTTTTGGTTGGGGGTCATCAAAACAGTCCGTACATATTTCGTTTCGATCCGGTTAGTAGATTTTGAGTTTTATTTTGTCCGTTATTTTTGTTTTGATATTCTCGGATCTAAAATCTCTAAATGCTCGATTCTTGTTTTGTTCATGTTTATCGTTGAATTAATTTTCTTTTAGTTTGTTCATGTGTTTGATTGATTTAATTTTCAGATTCAAATGGAAATTTAATTAGTTGTTTTTCATGTTTATTTCATGTTAATTTTATTTATTTTTGTAAGAAAAGGAATTGTTAGTTTAATGTTTGTCAGATTCAAATTGAAATTTAATTGATTATTTCTTCAATTTGTTTCATGTTGTTATGTATTTTCCAGAAATTATTAATGTTGTTTTAATCATGTGAATCCGTCATGTTTTGTTGTTTAAAAATAGATTTAATTCATGTTCATCTTTGTTCGAAAGTTCGTTTTTAATTCAGTGATTTAATGTTATGTTTTGGTTTTTAATTTTTTTGGAATCATGTATCTTTGTTATAATTTTGTTGGATTTAATTTTAAAAGATCAATTGATTATTTGAAGTTTAGTGATTTGAATAAGTTTATTTGTTTTGTTTAAGCTTAATACAAGTTTAATTCGAATTTGAATAAAACTTGCTTGTTATTGTTGTTGAATCTTTTCATTTATGTTCATACTTTGTTTGATTGTTCTTGAATCCGAAATTAGTATAAGTTTGATTTTTCTTGTTTATTGTTCATCATTTATGATTATTTCTTGAGTTTGTCTCATAATCTTGTTTAAGTTTAATATAGGAATTGTTGGTTGTAATATTGTTAGAGTTGATTTTAAGTTCAAATGATTATTGAATTTAGAAATCTGAATATACTTGTTTGTTGTTATTGTTGATTGAATCTAAAAATAGGTTTGTTTGTTGCTAAAAATATTGTTCAATCAAAATTTTAGTTGTTCTTTGTTGTTCAATTTGTGTTCATGTGATATTGTTGTTGATTTGGTTCAGAAATCGTGTTCATGTGATTTGTTGTCTGAATTTGTGTAGAAATTGGTCACATTGGCTATATTTTGGTTGAGTTTGATTAATTGATTGGTTATAGCTGATGGGGGTAGTTTGGTAAATTGCAGTACATTCAGGGGTAAAATGGTAATTGCAATAAGGTCAGAGGGATAGTTTAGGAATTGTACATTTTGTAATTCTTTATGTTAAGCATGAGGGACAAAATGTCATGGGGTGTGGGTGATATAGTTGTTTAATATAAATGGGGGACAAGACAAAATGTAGTGGAGAGAAATATAGTAATTGTTTATGGTAGGCATGGGGGACAAGATGTAATGGGTTGGGTTGATATATTTGTTTAATTTAGTGGGATTAAAATGAGGATGAGTGGGAAGATAATGAGTTTGGTAAGAGAAAATGGGTGTTTTATTAATTAATTAAAGGGTTTGGGGATGTGATATATATAGGAGGCTTGATCAGATTTTAGAAGGCGGACAGAGAGATAGAGAAAGAGAGAGAAAAAAAAAAGCTGAATATTTAAGAGAGAAAGAAAAAATCCGAAAAATATTAAAACTTTCAAGAAAGAAAAAGAAAAAAATACAAATAAAAAGAGCTGGAAATTAGAAGAGAGAGTAGTACACACCTGATAAATATTCTGATATACGGGTTTAGAAATTAAGGGTTAAACATTAATTAGCCTTTCAAATCTGAAAATTCCCTTGGTTTCTGTCCGTTGTTTGTTGACAGTGTTTCTGGATTTTATTTTGATTTTCAAATCTGTCACTGGGATTTCTGTTGACTGGATTGCTGGTTATTATTATTGTTGCTGTATTACGTACTACGTGGCTGACTTTCTTCTTCTTAACTACTATTGCGGAATAATAAGTATAGAAATTAAAGAACACGGAGATTTTATGTGAAAAACACCTGGCTCAAAAGGTGAAAAAACCATGACCTACTTTCCAGTAGGATTTTCCCAAACTCTCCACTAAATCACTCAGCCAAAAACTGCATTTACAAAAACTCTTTTGTAAACCTTGGACTAACTCTAATCCCGTTGTAGCACACAACCTCAACTGTTGCGACAACTTCAAGTTAACTCTAACTTGAAAACTCTAAGTACCTGATACAATTACTTCTAGATAAAGCTGATAGGTACAATATGAAAACACCTACTACAATTGAACTAGAATAAAAGACAGACACTTGGAACTGGTTCATGTAGCTTCAGGTTTGAACACTTGAATCACACACGAACTGCTTGCAAAAAGCCTTGCTATTTTGCGCTCAATTCACGTTTAACTTCTGCGTTTTGTGCAACGCCTGTAATATGAGAACATCCTACAATTTATAGGGTTAGTAGATGAAGAAATAACTGGAGTTCTAATGCTACTCTTCCTTGGTGGAAGAGTTCTATTTGATCTCAACTTCTAACTCATTCCTTATCTTGGATAATGTTCTCTTTGAGTAAGGCTTCTCCTTATCAATTATGCAACCTTTTCGATCAGGAGATATTAAATACACCAAGTTAAGTTTATTTCTTTTACGTGCATCCCACATGCTCGAATCTGCCCGTTTTTGTGCACCTGAGGGATGGACCTAGTTCATGCCTGAGCTTCCTTTGTCAATCTTTAAAACTAACCTTCACTTGGGTCAACAACTAATTTGTACAACTTGTTTCTACAGGGATAGCCATGCAGTCCCCAATCCCGATGAGACATATTTGTTCCCGGGTTTCGTTGTCCCAATTTTTATGGCAATCAGGTTGTCATATTCTCATATTATTCCCCCCCAGTGTTCGAATGTGAAGTATGTGAATTGGAATTTTGGAAGTCTTGATCCTTTGAGTAAAAACACTAGTGAATGGTTGGATAATCTTTGGTTCGATGGCAAAGCGTCGTTCCTGTTAGGAACTTTGCCATCGAGCAAAATATTATCTAACCACCCCCTAGTGGCTTGTAGGAAAAAATACTTGTTAACGGTTGAATAGCCTTTGGTCCGATGGTATGTTTTGCTTCCCATTAGGAATTTTCCATCAAGCCAAAGACCATTTAACCACCCCGCAATGTTTTGTTGTTTCAATGCCTTGTCATTTAAAGGTCTTATCTCTCTTAATGACGTTTTCTTCGTAGTATGATTTCTGTTGCTACCTCATAACCTTGCTAGAAAAACTCAATTGAGACAAAAATTGGGCAAGGGGAAAAAAAGTGCAACACATACTATCAATACAAACATTGCCCATCAGTAATAATAGCTTTTGAGGTGAGTCACATTTCAATTGCTCGGGAATTTGATTCCGTCTTGGTTATCTAGTTCATATGACCCTTTCTCGGTGACAGTTGAAACTTGATAGGGGCCTCCTACATCGGACCCTATCTTCCCATGTTGAGTTCCCGGGTGTTCTGAGTTACTTTCCTTAAACCGAGTCTCCCACTTAAAAATAGCGGAGATTATCTCTCCAGTTATAGTACCTTTTCATTCTTTGATTCTGGGCCACCATTCTTATGTGCGCTAAGTCCTTGCTTTCGTCAAGCAGCTCCAATTTGACCAGCAATGCTTCATTATTTGCTTTTTTGTCCACCTGAAAGTATTGTGAGGTCGGTTCTCCTACTTCTATCGGGATCAGAGCTTCCGCACCATATATGAGAGAAAGGTGTCTACCGTGCTCAATTTGGCCGTCATTTGGTATGCTAACAACACTCCTAGTAATTCTTCAGGCCACTTGCCTTTTGTTGCTTCCAACCTCTTTTTGAGGTTTTGAATAATAATCTTATTGATTGATTTTGCCTGCTCATTTGCGCTGGGATGGTATGACAAAGATGTGATTTTTTTAATTTTCAAGTCTTCAAGAAATTTTGTGACCTTGGAGCCTATAAACGGTGGCCCGTTGTCGCGCAGGCAATCTCTTTCGGTATTTCAAACCATCAAATTATGTTTTCCCATAGGAAATTGACCACTTCGCGCTCACTGATTTTTTGGTAAGGACCTGCTTCAACACATTTAGTAAAATAATCAGTTAAAATTAAAAGAAACCTTACCTTCCTCGAACCCGGTCACAACGGCCCGACTATATCCATCCCCCATTTCATAAATGGCCATGGGGACAACACTGAATTCAAGAGTTTTGCTGTTTGGTGTACCAACTGTGCGTGGCGCTGATACTTGTCACATTTTAGAATGAATGCCTTCGCGTCTTGCTCCATCCAAGGCCAGTAGTATCCAGCTGTAACGACCCGGCCGGCCGTTTTAAGAATTTATGCCCCGATCTCCTATTAACCTCTTTTTCCGTGTTTATTTCTGCTATTTTGATTTGCTAGGATGTTCAGTTTTGAGTTTCGGGGAGTTTTGGGACACTTAGTCCCTAAGTAAGAGCTTAAGTTTTGGAAATTTGATCGTAGTTGGAACAGTGTGAAGACATCCTCGAAATGGAATTTCGATGGTTCCGTTAGCCCTGTTGGGTGATTTCGAATTTAGGAGCGTGTTCGGATGGTGTTTTGGAAATTTTTGAAGTTTCTGGTTCAACAGCGAGATTTTGATCCGAGAGTCAGAATGGAATTCTGAAAGTTGGAGGAGTTACGTAGTATTAAATGTGACGTGTGTGAAAAATTTCAGGTCATTCTCACGAGGTTTGATAGACTTTTTGATCGAAAGCGTGAATTTAGAGTTTAGGAGTTTTTAGGCTTGAATCCGTGGTCGATTCATTGTTTTGATATTGTTTTAGGTGTTCTAAGGATTGATATAAGTTTGGATAGTGGTTTATGACTTGTTAGTGCTTTTGGTTGAGGTCCCCGGGGCCTTGAGACGATTTCGGGTGGTTAACGGGAAGTTTGGAGTTGAGAGTTTGCAGCTGAAGTTTCAAATCTGCTGTCATAACCGCACCTGTAGTTTGGGGACTGCAAGTGCGAATCCGCAGAAGCGATAAGGGAAGTCGCAAATGCGGCCAAGAGGAAGTTGGGCTGGATCCGCAGATGCGGGAGTTAGGCCGCACCTGCGAGGTCGCAGGTGCGAGAGGCAAAAATGCTGATTTAATGAAAAGTCGCAGATGCGACCTTGGCTCCGCAGAAGCGGGACCGCAGATGCGGTTTCACTGGTCAGAAAATAGGGATTTCGAGGGTTTAGTTTCAAAACTTGGAAAAGTCAAATTGGAGCTTGGGAGAGGGCGATTTTGGGAGGAAGTTGAAGAGAAAATCATTGGGTAACAATTCTTTAACCCTTTCTAGTTATATTCCATCAATCTATGGTTAGTTTTATCATTTACTTTAGGATTGGAGATGAAAATTGGGAAAAAGTTGGTAGAAAGTTGTTAGACTTAGAATTCGATTTTTGATTGGGAATCTGACCTTGGATTTTGGTACTTTTGGTATGACTGAACTTGTGAGAGTGTGAGGATTCTGAAAATGTAAATTTTACCCGATTCCGAGACGTGGGCCCGAAGGGCATTTTGGTCATTTTACTTAATTTCGCGTATTAGCTTAGAATTTATTTTTAGAATCAGTTACTTGAAGTGTTATTTACATTATGAAATTGAATTAAATTGATTTAGGCCATTTGGAGTCGAGTACTCGTGGCAAGAGCATAGTTTCGGATTGATTTGAGCTGGTTCGAGGTAAGTGGCTTGCCTAACCTTGTGTGGGAGACATTCCCCTTAGAATTTGGTATTATGGTAATTAATATGCCTTGTACGTGAGGTAACGAGTGCGTACTTGTGCTAATTGTTGAAAAACCTGTTTTTACTAAAGTAGCTTTAACTGTGTTTTCCTTTCCTGCTCACTCTACTTGAAATTTTAGCCCGATGTTAGCTTAGAAAATCATGTTTAGTTGACTTAATTGCTTCATTGCTTAAACTGCCTTGATTGTATTATGTGAAGCATGTTAGGTTAGAATTACCTGTTTTACTTGGTACGAAATTGAGTTTAGTTGAGTATTCTTTGTGTTGTTTCTGTGTGTTTTTACTTTGGGACTACGGGACGGTATCTCGGAAGATCCCCTATATCCATTTATGATTTGAACTGAGGTGCGGGATACCGAGAGATCCCTTGTACGTATATTGAGGATACCAAGAAATCCTCGGGATACCAAGAGATCCCTAGCATATATTGAGGATACCAAGAGATCCTCGGGATACCAAGATATCACTGGCATATATTGAGGGTACTAAGAGATTCTCGGGATACTGAGAGATCCCCGGTAAATTGCTTTGTGAAGAGTGGTATTCCTTGTGATTGTTTTTGCCTCTATTTCAATTGTAGTTATCTTTATTACCTTGTTTTAATTAGTATCGTTATCTTTCAACTGTACAACTTTATCTTATACTGTCACACCATATATTTTATTTAATCTCAGTAGGGCCCAGACCTTCCTCGTCACTACCCGATCAAGGTTAGGCTTGGCACTTACTAAGTACCGCTGTGGTATACTCGTGCCCTTTCTGTGCATGTTTTCATGTGCAGATCCAGGTACCTCCACACAAACTTATCACGCTTGAGACGAGGCATTTCTAGAGACTCCAAGGTATATCTGCCGCGTCCGCAGACCGAAGAGTCCTTTTCAAATCTCCCTTTAAGTATTAGCCCTTATGTATTTTTCTTTCCTTACTAGATATTCTGGAGTTAGATACTGGTAGGCATTCAAAGGCTTGTGTTCATGAGATTTCGGGTTTTGGGAAATGTATTAGTTTTGAGAGTTGATATTGTGTATGCCGAGATGTACTTTTTAACGCTGTTTTATTTCACTATTTCGGTTTTTATTCAGTTTCTTTTGCAAATTGGTTTATTTTCCGCATTGTTAGGCTTACCTAGTCGTAGAGACTAGGTGCTGTCATGATGGTTCACGGAGGGCGAATCGGGGTTGTGACAAGTTGGTATCAGAGCTCTAGGTTCATAGGAGTCATGAATCACAAGCCGATTTATTAGAGTCTCGTGGATTGGTACGGAGACGTCTGTACTTATCTGCGAGAGGCTATGTAACTGTTAGGAAAATTCTACTTTATTTTATTTCCTTGTCATGCGAGATTTGATGTCACAATTCTAAACTTCTATCTTCTATTCTCTCATAGATGGTGAGGACACGTGCTACCCGAGATGATCAAGCACCTGCGCCCCCTACTATAACCGTCAGAGGCCGGGGCCGGGGTAGAGGCCGAGGACGCACACGTGGTGTAGCCAGAGCACTTACGTGAGCTGTCGCCGAGGTACCACCAGCAGTTCCAGCCGGAGTCCAGGCACCCGATACACCTACTGCTACTACTACTCTAGCACTTCAAGAGACTCTGGCATAATTCATGTCATGTATACCACTTTGGCTCAGGCAGGGTTGCTTCCCTTTGTTGCAGCCACATCTCAGGCCAGGGGAGGAGCACAAAATCCTCGACCTGTCGCACTCCTGAGCAGCGAGTGCATGTTGAGCAGGTCCCTGAGATTATTCCTATACAACCTGCAGTCCGAGATCAGCCCGAGGACAGGGCAGCAGTTTCCGAGGATGAGTAGCTGAGGTTTGAGAGGTTCAACAAGTACAAGCCTCCTGTATTCAGTGGTCTAGCATCGGATGATGCTCTGGGATTTCTAGATGAGTGTTATCGCATTCTCCGTACCATGGGTATATCAGGGTCGAGCGGGGTTTCCTTCACTACTTTCCATCTTTGAGGAGCTGCCTATGAGTGGTGGCGCACCTATGAGTGGTGGCGCACCTATGAGTTAGACAGTCCGGATGAGGCTGCTTCACTGACTTGGACTCAATTTTCAGATCTGTTCCTGAGAGAGTATGTTCCTTAGATCCTTAGGGACGCATAACACGCAGAGTTTGAGCATTTGCACTAGGGTGCTATGACTGTCTCAGAGTATGTTGTCTGTTACACTAGTTTGGCTAGACATGCATTAGCCTTGGTTTCTACTGTTCATGAGAGGGTTCGCCTATTTATTGAGGATCTTATTCCCAACATTCGGTCTAGCATGGCTCGTGGGTTGGAGATGGATATTTCTTATCAACAGGTGGTGAGCATTGCTAGGAGGATTGAGGGTATGCATGCTAGGGAGAGAGAGGAGAGGAAGGCCAAGATGTCTCGAGAGTCGGGCCATTATTCAGGTGCCCGTGCCCCAGCTACATGTCATCATGGTAGGGGTTATATGAGTCACCCTGTCCATTCAGCTTTTCCAGCAGCCAGTGGTATTCCAGGTCCTCCTAGGTGTCAGGAGCCTTTATGCACCTCCGGTATCTAGCGCGCCTCCTGCGCAGGGTGCTTTCAGAGGTCAATCCAGCAGACCTGGCCCGAGCCAGTCACAGATGCCACGTCCTCCCAGAGCTTGTTTTGAGTGTGGTGACACACGCCATATGGTGAGGGATTGCCCTAGACTTGGGAGGAGTCCCCCTCCACAGACTTCTCAGCCACAACGCGCCCCGCAGAGTTCTCAGGGTATGGTTACAGCTCCGGTTGCTACCCCACATTCTTAGCCAGCTAGAGGTGGAGGTCGGGGAGGTAGAGGTCGCTCTAGAGGGGGAGGCCAGGACCAAAACTATGCCCTTCCTGCCATACCGAGATTGTTGCCTCCGATTCTATCATCACAGGTATTATACTGGTTTATCACAGAGATGCATTGGTTCTGTTCAATACAGGCTCCACTTACTCTTATGTATCTTCTTATTTTACTCCGCATTTGAGTGTACCTCGGGATTCTTTGAGTTCCCTTATTTATGTTTGTGAGGCCCGTGAAATATTTTTACTCTAAACCCGAAAGGTCGTAGTGGCAAATTAGGGATATGTATTACCCTTTTGAACTGATCTATGCATTAAAAAGTCAAGGAATAATGTTTTCCAGAAAAGTGTGATTCTGCGGTCGAAAATGCGGTCTCATAACAGCTATACGGAATACATAGTCGCCGTAGAGTGAAGCAGTGTGTTAGCCAATTTGAGGTCAACTATGCGGCCAATTATGCGATCGCATAATCGATATACGGGCCACAAAGTCGTCGCATGATTCCCTTGGAATTTTGTGAGGGGCAGTTCTGCGGTGCATTATGCGACCGCAGAACGGGTATGCGGACCACATTTATGCAGCATACCCAGATAGTGTGTTCAGGTTTTGGGGAACATTTTTGCGGTCCATTATGCAGGCCGCATGTCAACTTTGCAATCGCAAATGCGATCGTAGATTTGAATCGGGCTCCTATTTTCTAATTTAAAAAAAAACCGACCCTACCCCATTAAAAACACCCCATTAGACCATTTTCCTGTTATTTCACGATATATAGAGTGAGAGGGGGAGGTCTAGAGTGACAGGGGGTAATCTTCATCAAGTCCTCTCTCAATCCTTTCCCCAAATCCTTGAAGATTATCAATTGAAGCTACTAGGTCTTCATCCTAAGAGGTAAGAATTGTAACCTCATCAATAATTTCAAATTTCTATTAAAATAGGTAATTAGCAAGTGGGTACATGGATATAAGGGCTAATAATCTTGCATGCACAACATATAATGGGGTATGGAGAGGATGAGAACTAAAGAAACAACAATTGGGGTATAATATTGAAGAAATTTCTTTCAAAAGGGGCCTAAGATCATAATGCACCTTTTATGTTTGATAATATGCTCAAACAAGCTAGAATTTTAATCCCGTCTCTAATTCTTGGTTCAATTGTAATTCTTATACAATAGATTGAAGTGCTAAGAGTCCCAGAATTTTATAAGAATTAGGGGAAAGCTTTATTGAGGTATGTATGGCTAAAACCTCCTCCTCTTAGAAATTGAGCTTCCATGGTGCCCGTGTAAGTGTTGTAAGTTCGAAACGTAATTGATGTAGTGCTTGTTATGTTAAGTGAATTGATGTTGTGAAAATGTATGTGGTAAGTACTTCTTTATGTTTTTAATGTGTTATTCTTGTAAATGGAAGATGTGTGGAGAACATGATTTATGTGCTAAATGCCTAACTGTCATGCCAAGGTTACTTTGGGACTAGTATGCCAAACTTGACGAATTTCCCTCTATACTTATGACTTAAATTGCTTTTGTATGTGCCTATGAATTTAAGTGGCAAGGTAAATGTTGAAAATGGGAGCAATGTGAAACGTGAGTTGTGGAATGTGGAAACTGTGGCCCCAAGTGCCGATAAACTAATACATGTGTAACCAAAGATTGGTGTGAGATGAATAACGGAAAATAGTAACGTCTCGGGGAGACGGCTTAGCCGATCGGGCCGTGATTAGACGCCATTGGTGTGATATATATATATATATATATACACACACACACATACATAGTGGTAATATATTGATGATTGAAACTGGAAAGTGTGAACGAAATAATGGTAACGTCTCGGGGAGACGGCTTAGCCGATCGGGCCGTGATCGAACTCCGCTCACGGAAGCGGTGGTAATATGAATAATGATGCAACAGTGTGGGATGCTCCAATCTAAAATTTCAAGAACTATGTGAAAAATCATGTGAACCTCCTTACATTGTCGGCATGGTGCTTATTTGAAACTTTGTTATCTTTACGATTTCCTCTTTATTCTTATATGGTTGTTCTTTCTAACAAGATGGTGTTTAGTTATACATACTAGTACTATTCCATGGTACTAACGTCCCTTTTGCTGGGGGCGCTACATTTTTAAATGAATGTAGGTGGCTCCATAGCGGATAGTGCCGATCGTGTGTAGCGGAGCATCCTCTTCTTAAAACCTTGGTGAGCCCCTTCCTCCTTCAAGGGGTTATGTTGTACGCCTTTTGTTATAAATATCCATTTTGAGGTATAGCCGGGGCCTTGTTATCACTGTCTTTTGTATCCTTAGAGGCTCCGTAGATGTTTGTGTGTGTTATGTATGGGTATTGGATAAGTCAATGAACCATATTGTAACCTTGTACTCTTGTTTTTTCTACAATATAACTGTATGGAATCTTGGAAGCCTAACTATGGTTAAGGTTGTGTTATAAAATTAGCTACCCATGTTGAATGTACAACCCCTTTTATTGTCTAATTAAACGACATCGGATCCCTTAATCGCATTGAGTTGGGTAAGAAGTGTTTGATAAGACTTGCTCATTTGGGTTCACTCGATTGAGCACCGGTTGTGCCTCCCGAGGTTGGGGCATGGCAATGTTTCTACTCCTGTGGGAGATTCTCTTGTTGTGGACTGCATTTATTGGTCGTGTTTGGTTGCTCTTAGTGGTTTTGAGACCAGAGCCGATTTATTATGGCTCAATATGGTAGATTTTGATATTATCTTGGGCATGGACTGGTTGTTGCCCCATTATGCTATTCTTGATTGTCATGCCAAAACTGCGATGCTTGCTATGCCAGGTGTACCGCGTGTTGAGTGGAGGGGTACTTTAGATCACACTCCCAGTAGAGTTATTTCTTTCCTCAAGGCTTAGTGAATGGTTGAGAAGGGGTGTGATGCATATTTAGCTTATGTGCGAGATGTCAGTATTGATACCCCTTCAGTTGATTCAGCCCAATTATTACGGGATTTTCCCGATGTGTTTCCAGCTTATCTTCCGGACATGTCTCCTGATAGAGATGTTGATTTTGGCATTGATTTGTTGCTGGGCACTCAGCCCATTTCTATTCCTTCGTATCGTATGGCTCTTCCTAAGTTGAAGGAGTTGAAGGATCAATTACAAGAATTGCTTGATAAGGGTTTTATTAGGACCAATGTATCACCTTGGGGTGCTCCTATCTTGTTTGTGAAGAAAAAGGATGGTTCTATGCATATGTGTATTGATTATCACCAGTTGAACAAAGCTACAATGAAGAACCATTATCCTTTGCCTCGTATTGATGATCTGTTTGACCAGCTTCAGGGTGCACGGGTGTTTTCTAAGATTGACTTGCGCTCAGGTTACCATCAGTTGAAGATTCGGGAGCCAGATATCCCGAAGACTGCTTTCAGGACTCGGTATGGTCATTACGAGTTCCTTGTTATGTCATTTGGGCAGACAATGCCCCATCAGCCTTTATGCATTTGATGCACAGTGTGTTCTGGCCGTATCTTGACTCGTTCGTCATTATCTTTATTGATGATATTCTGGTGTATTCTCGGAGTCGGGAAGATCATGAGCAGCACCTGGGGATAGTGCTTCAGACCTTGAAAGAAAAGAAGTTATATGCTAAGTTCTTGAAATGTGAGTTTTGGTTAGATTCCGTGGCATTCTTAGGCCACCTGGTGTCGAGTGAGGGTATTCAGGTGAATCCGAAGAAAATAGAGGCAATGCAGAGTTGGCCCAGACCATCCTCAGATATAGAGATCCGCAGTTTTCTTGGCTTGGTAGGTTATTACCGTCATTTTGTGGAGGGGTTCTCATCGATTGCAGCCCCTATGACCAGACTGACCCAGAATGGTGCTCCGTTCCAGTGGACGGAAGAGTGTGAGGTGAGCTTTCAGAAGCTCAAGACAGTTTTAACTACAACCCCAATTTTGATATGGCCTACAAGTTCGGGGTCTTACACTGTCTATTGTAATGCCTCGGGGATTAGCCTTGGAGCGGTTTTGAGGTAGGGCGGTAGGGTGATTGCCTACGCGTCTAGACAATTGAAGGTGCATGAGAAGAACTACCATGTTCATGATCTCGAGCTAGCTGCCATTGTTCACGCCCAGAAGATCTAGCGTCACTATTTGTACGGGGTTCCTTGTGAGATTTATACTGATCATTGGAGCTTGCACCTGTTCAAGCAAAAGGATCTAAATCTGTGCCAGAGGATATGGTTAGAGTTACTGAAGGACTATCATATCACTATTTTGTATCATCCAGGCAAGGCCAATGTGGTGGCCGATGCCTTGAGTCACCGAGCAGAGAGTTTGGGGAGTTTGGCTTATTTACCAATATCGAAGAGGACTACGGCGATGGATGTTCAGGCCTTAGCCAGCCAGTTCATGAGATTGGATCTTTCGGAGCCCAGTCAGGTTCTAGCTTGCGTGGTTTCTCGGTCTTCCTTATTTGATCGTATCAGGGAGTGTCAGTATGATGACCCTTATTTTCTTGTCCTCAAGGACAAGGTTCAGCATGGTGATGCCAGAGATATGACTATTGGTGATGACGGGGTATTAAGGATGCAGGGTCGGATTTGTGTACCCATTGTTAATGGGCTTCGGAAGTTGATTCTTGAGGAGGCCCATAGTTCGCAGTATTTCATTGATCCGGGTGCCGCAAAGATGTATCAGGATTTAAGGCAGCACTATTGGTGGAGGCGGATGAAGAAAGATATAATTGGATTTTGTAGCTCGATGCCTCAACTGTCAGCAGGTGAAGTATGAGCACCAGAGACTGGGTGGGTTGCTTCAGCAGATAGAGATTCCGGAGTGGAAGTGGGAGCAGATCACCATGGACTTTGAGAAAGTTCGATGCTATTTGGGTGATTGTGGATCGGATGACCAAGTCTGCGTACTTCATTTCTGTGTGTACTACCTATTCTTTGAAGCGTCTAACAGAGATTTATATTCGGGAGATTGTTCGTCTGTATGGTATTCCAGTTTCCATCATTTCAAATAGAGGTACTCAGTTCATATCACGGTTCTGGAGGGCCGTTCAGCATAGGGCTGTTCATTCGGATCGGATATCCGAAATCCGAACTGATCCATTCAATTTCGGATTTCGGATTTCGGATTATGTTTATTAAAATTTTCGGATTTCGGATTGGTATATTTTAATCCAATCCAATCTGAAATCCGAAATTATTAGGACATGTATAAATACTACACTTTAATTTACATCAACCTCCAAGTTATTACCTTTACAATTGCTAGATTTAGCTATATTGGCACCATAGTACTCTCATAATTGCATAAACATGAATTTTTCTTAATGTATTGCCTCTTTTACAAAGAAAATATACATATTAGTTTAACTTTGAGGCATAATAATACGATCCGATATCCGATCCGATCCAAACTTTAAAATTCGATTCGATCCAATATAATTTGGATCGGATTCGGATTGCATTTTCTAGAATCCGAAATCCGAAATTCCAATCCGAAATATGCTAAATCCGATCCGATTTGATCCGTGCACAACCCTAGTTCAGCATGAGTTGGGTACTCGGGTGGAGTTGAGTATAACATTTCACCCTCAGACGGACGGGCAGTCCGAGCGCACTATTCAGATTCTTGAGGATATGCTCCGTGCGTGTGTGATTTAGTTTGAAGGGTCTTGGGATCAGTTCTTGCCATTGGAGGAGTTTGCCTAGAACAACAGCTATCAGTCCAGCATTCAAATGGCATCGTATTAGACTTTATATGGTAGGCGGTATAGATCTCCGGTGGGTTGGTTTGAGCCGGGTGAGGCCAGATTATTGGGCATAGACTTAGTTTAGGATGCCTTGGAGAAGGTTAAGGTGATTCAGGATAGACTCCATACAGCTCAGTCCAGACAATAGAGCTACGCGGACCGGAAGGTTCGTGATGTTTCCTATATGGTTGGAGAGTGGGTTCAGCTTCAGGTTTCGCCTATAAAGGGCGTCATGAGATTTGGAAAGAAAGGGAAGTTGAGTCCGAGGTTTATTGGCCCTTTTGAGGTATTGCGGCGTGTTGGGGAGGTTGCTTATGAGCTTGCCTTACCTCCCAGCTTGGCAGGAGTTCATATGGTATTTCATGTTTCGATGCTCCGGAGGTATCACGGGGATCCGTCGCACGTGTAAGATTTCAATTCAGTCCAGTTGGACAAGGATCTATCTTATGTTGAGGAGCCAGTGGCAATATTGGACAAGAAAGTTAGAAAGTTGAGGTCAAAGAGCATTGCATCAGTAAAGATTCGGTGGCGGGGTCAGCCGATAGAGGAGGCGACCTGGGAGACCGAGCAGGATATGCACAACCGTTACCCTCATCTTTTCACTACTTCAGGTATGTCTCTATCCTCGTTCGAGGACGAACGAATATTTAAGTGTGGGAGGATGTAACGACCCGGCCAGTCGTTTTAAGAATTTACGCCTTGATCCCCTATTAATTGCTTTCCCCATATTTATTTCTACTATTTTTAATTTGCCGGGATGTTTGATTTTGAGTTTTGGAGAGTTTTGGGACACTTAGTCCCTAAGTGAGAGCTTAAGTTTTGGAAATTTAACCATAGTCGGAACAGTATGAAGACGATATCTGAATGGAATTTTGATGGTTCCGTTATCTCCGTTGGGTGATTTCGGGTTTAGGAGCGTGTTCAGATGGTATTTTGGAGGTCCGAGCTAATTTAGGCTTGAAATGCCGAAAGTTGAATTTTTGAAGTTTCCGGTTCGATAGTGAGATTTTGATCCGAGAGTCGTAATGGAATTCTGGAAGTTGGAGTAGCTCCGTAGTGTTGAATGTGACGTGTGTGCAAAATTTCAGGTCATTCGGATAAGGTTTGATAGACGTTTTGATCGAAAGCGTAAATTTAGAGTTTTGGAGTTCTTAGGCTTGAATCCGTGGTTGATTCGTCGTTTTGATGTTGTTTTAGGTGTTCTAAGGATTGATATAAGTTTGGATAGTGGTGTATAGTCATTTTGATGTTGTTTTTCAACTGATCGAATCCTTATGTTGAGGCAGATTTTCTTGCGCCACAACATTATGTGTGATATTGACATCATTAGCGGCCATTTTTTCCGATTTTTGCTATGAAAGAAAGAATCAAACACATTAGTAATAAATGCAAGGATCAACTCAAATTACACAGTTGTCTAAGCCCCACGGTGGGCACCAAACTGTTTACCCGTAAAACGATACAGTTGAATTTGTTGCGTGATTTATAGACAAGCGAACTGATTTGATCCCAAAAATGATAAATGAATTAAAAATATAAAATTTAACGTTGCAATTGAGATAAATGGAAGATAGCATGGTTTCGGGAGCAAGGCTTCCGAATGCAGCAATAAAAATAATGTTAAACAGAAAATAAAGTATTATTTAGCTTGAGGATAATATGAAGCATAAGTTTGTCAAAGTTTTTCGTGTGTTATAATGGTTGTTGAAGTCACTATTTATAGCTATATCAAGGGACAAGGTCCTTGGATCAAGCCCCTCTTAAATAATAATAATAATGGGGGTCATTGATGAGCATGTAACGTCAGGCCATGAATGCCAATTTTTTTTGCAATGGCTGCGTATTTAATACTGGAGAATATTTTTCATTAAATGTCATCTGGTGACAATATTCGTTTGCTCCCGTTGACTATGTTCCTTTCGGGATCTACCCGGTACCAACTAAAGCTGTTGTCATCGATCTTGGTTTTCACTCGCTTTATCTTTCGTTTGCTTTCGATTCCAGGTGTCACGCTGCTATTCGAGCATTTAATATAAATCAATTTTATCCTATACAACTAGCTGATAGGTTAATCGAGATATATGCAAGTTGAACTCGATATTTTTGTTGTAAAACAATATGCAAATTAATTTAACAATCACATATAAGATGCAAGTAAAGCATGTAACGCCTCATTCCAACTCGAAATTGTCACAGCAGACACTGATCTGCTACGTCTTTAAACACTATTCCCCTAAAATAAATTACATGTGCAAAAAGAAGTAGACAAAGAAGAAGTATAAAGGGCATTTTGGTCCATATAATTTCCTCTTCCAACTGGATATTCCAATATTATTAGTCGGCCATTGACGATATTGACGAGGACGCGCACATTTCCTCTATAGCTCTTTTTCTTCTTCTTCCTCCTCTTCCTCTCTTTCAATATTCCACCCGTTTAACCCAGTCAAATGTCAACCTCTCCCTTATTAATCTTCCTATATTAAACATCTCCCCTTTCCAATCTTCAATTCCTGCAGCGCAACCCATTTCCAACCCTAAAACTCTCAGTTTCCCTCTTCTCTCATTCAAACAAAATGGGCCAATATTCATCGACCCACTGTGGTGGTGGGCCGAAACTCCGTCACCGTAACCTTCACCCGAGCCCACTTCCCAACCACCACCGTTCCACCTCCGAATCTGATTTTTTCTCCCTCATGAATTCAGATGAAGATGAATCAATCCTCCCCTCGGATTTCGAAAACCCAGATTACACATATGAGCTTCCCGATGAATGTTTAGCTTTAATTTTCCAGTGCCTGAGCTCAGGCGACCGGAAAAAATGTTCCCTCGTCTGCCGGAGATGGCTTTTAGTGGAGGGTCAAAGCCGTCACCGCCTTTCCCTCAACGCAAAAGCTGAGTTCCTCCCTCATATTCCTACCATCTTCTCTCGTTTCGATTCCGTTACGAAACTCGCTCTCCGATGTGACCGCAAATCCGTGAGCATAAATGATGAAGCTTTGACCCTTATCTCCCTCCGTTGCGTTAACCTCACGCGCCTAAAGCTGCGTGGCTGCCGTGATGTTACCGATGTGGGTATGTCTGCTTTTGCAAAGAATTGTAAGAGTTTGAAGAAATTCTCATGTGGGTCTTGCATGTTTGGAGCCAAAGGTATGAATGCTTTGCTTGATCACTGTTCTACCCTTGAGGAATTATCTGTGAAGCGTCTTCGGGGTATTAATGATGGGTTTGCAGCTGACCCAATTGGGCCTGGAGCTGCTGCTTCATCGCTTAAATCTATATGTTTGAAAGAGTTGTATAATGGGCAGTGCTTTGGGCCATTAATTATTGGGTCGAAGAATTTGAGGACTTTGAAGTTGTTGCGTTGTTTGGGTGATTGGGATAGGCTTTTTGAGACAATTGGGAGTAGGGAAAATCATGTTGCTGAGATTCATTTGGAGAGGCTTCAAGTTAGTGATACTGGGCTTAACGCGATATCGAATTGTCCAAATTTGGAGATTTTGCATTTGGTGAAAACGCCCGAATGCACGGATGTGGGTGTTGTAGCAGTGGCTAGGAAATGCAAGTTATTGAGGAAGTTTCACATTGATGGATGGAGGACAAATAGGATAGGAGATGAGGGTTTGGTTGCAATTGCTGAGAATAGTTTGAATCTCAAAGAATTGGTGCTTATTGGTTTGAATCCTACGTCGGCTAGTTTGTTGGCGATAGCTTCGAATTGTCAAAAGTTAGAAAGATTGGCACTTTGTGGCAGTGACACTATTGGAGATCCTGAAGTATCTTGTATTGCCACGAAATGTATGGCCTTGAAGAAGCTGTGTATCAAGGGATGTGAAGTGACGGATGAAGGGATCGAGTCTTTCGCTTGGGGGTGTCCGAATTTGGTGAAAATTAAGGTTAAGAAGTGCAAGCACGTGACAGGTGATGTTGCAGATTGGTTGAGAGCTAGGAGGCGATCGCTAGCAGTGAATCTTGATGTTGGGGAGATTGATATTGAACCTGTGGATGGTAGTGCAAGTGATGGTGGAGCACTAGAAGATGCAGTAGAGTTTCAACCTATAGCGAATACACTGCCCATTATTGGTGCCACTGATATTCCATCGACAAGCAATGTAGGTCGATCAGCAGCAGCTAAGTCATGGTTCGGGTTTCTTGGAGGAAGAGGCCTAGTGGCATGCACTCTCCGCAGGTGGTCAAATGTTAATGGTGATTCTAGTGAGAGCTTATGAATATTGTGAACAAAAGTTAAAAAAGAGAAAACATGCTGCTATTTAGTTGCTGTAATTGGTCATACAATGATCTACTCTCAACTTTTCTCATTCATTCCTTTTTAATTTTGTATTTGCAATCTTCAATACAATGTGCAGATATACATCTCACTTCCCATTCTGGTGAACTTTAGTTTGATTTTGTTTAACTTTATGTGTATGATAATGGCTAAATCAAAAGTTTGCTATAGCCATAACCATTTTCATGGTGGTTCTTGGATGATAAGAAGGGAGCTGGTAAAGTTGCTGCCATGTGACCAGGTCACGGGTTCCAGCCATGAAAACAACTTCTTGCAGAAATGCAGGGTAAGGCTGCATACAATAAATCTTGTGGTTCGCCCCCCTCCGGACCCCGTGCATAACGGAAGCTTAGTGCATCGGGCTACCTTTTTTCTTGGACGATAAAAGCTAGTAACTTGCAAAGCAAATTCTCCTCAACAGGCATGACTAATTGGAAGTCCCTGGTATAATTTTTAGTGTCTGCTGTGCTAGATACTCTAAAAAAGTTTGTGTTAAGATGAAACTTTGTGGAGGATTTGATAGAGATATTGCTTCATTAGTTGCTTCTGGATAAAGATTTATCAGCTACGTCAGTGGCATTGTCCATTTATGATCTGTGACTCTCTGAAGATGTGTTGGTTAAGTAGATGTATGCCATCTTTCCCTATTCGATGTTGATGATGTTACATCTTATACATATGCTCCACGTAACTCCTCGACGGAAGAAGCGTGTGTATTTTTAACCAAGCTTGTTTTTTCTGTGCGTTGACATGTTGATTGCTAATGCTTAATCCTCTGCTAATTCACATTGTTATCTAGGACTAAGGAAAATCAATGTTCAAATCTCCAACGGAGGAAATCTTCTTTATTCATTGTCGCACCTCCTTTTACCGCGCCCACGGGGCGCGTGGGGAGTTTTCTCCAATTAAAGGACAGTCGAAACGGGATTTGTTTATTTGTTTCAGAGTCGCCACCTGGGAATTTTAAGGCGTCCCAAGTCACCAATTATAATCCCTGAATCGAGGAGAATATGACTCTGTTTATTATTCTGCGAACCAGAAATCCTGAGTAAGGAATTCTGTTAATCCGGAAGAAGGTGTTAGGCATTTCCGAATTCCGTGGTTCTAGCACGGTCGCTTAACTGTTTTTATTATTGGCTTAATTATCTTGATTTTTATTAAATACTTTTTGTTACGTGATTTTTCTACCGCTTTTACTTATTGTGATTAAGGACCCTTCTTTGAATCGAATTACGCGTACGTATATTCGTGTTATAAATTTAAAAATGCGGAATTGTGTCACGCGTACGTGTACACAATAATTTTTGTAATATATTTATTAAACAATCATTTTTCGAAATTATGTCGAATCAAGAATATTTGTTTTTCTTGAATAGTGAACCGTACATCTCAGGTTTTTATGAAATTGATTTAACGCCTTTGGAAAAATCCTTTTATTAAATATTCGCTCGAAGTTGCGCGTACGCATAATCCGAATTTTTGCTTTTAAAAATATAATCAGGGTACGCGAACGTATCCCTAATTGCGCAAAATATTTGTAATGATATTATGGATTTTCCACAAATTATTTATTATATCCATACATTTTATGTGAAAATCATGTAAATTCCCATTTAAGGTGCCCTTAAATTCTTTGAAAAGAATTCACAATTTATTAAATGTTGACCGTTGATTATATTTTCGCGTATGAATTACATTCCTCCAAACTATTCAAATTTAAAGAAAGGAATAAACATATGATTAACACTATTTTTAGTAAATACAACATATGTATACTAAAATGTGAATAACGTATGAAACTAAAAAAATTCAATTCTTGAAAGGAAATGATATTTTCGAAGAATTCTCAATATTCTTTTTGCAACGAATGCTACTATTTACACTCTTAAACTTGTTACACATTATAAATCTAATCTCTTTCTACATTGTTTGTTCTTAATTTGATATGCCTAATTATTTTTGATTAATTGCTATTGATTGAATTCGAGATATACTTAATCAACCCAATTTTTATTCTCAACCTATACGAGTTATTTGGCCGACATAAAAAAATCGTTGACTTAATAAGACAATATCACATATAACATGAATATACCCCTACACCATTCACCATATGCCAATATCGTGAATATAACAGATTTTATCGATGCATCTTTCGGCTATTGATTATGAACATGAACATTATTATGCTAAATATGAACAAGATACAATCAATACTATCTTAGCCTTAAAAATCAGATGTTTAACAACATAGATTAGTAGTGCTGTTATCTTGAAATTTCCATACTAGTCTATACTAGCAATTTTAAGAGATGCAATTAATGGCCAGTTTTCTGCCATGTTCCCTATTTTGATGATTCAAATACAACTTATACTGAATGAAAATTCGAAATAAATAACTTTGTTACAATATTTATACAAAACATCAAAAGGAAATAATTAGCTAATAGTTATCGTATCAAGCATATTGTCATATTAACCTACACGAAACAAAACAGAAGTTTGAACTACTGAATTTAAACACGTGGAAGACAAAATTATAATTCTCAAACTTCATCTATTCATCATGTTGGAGCTTTTCACCACATGATTTTAAAAGACATGTACCTGGAAATGAAGGCAGAAGGAGTAAATTTCAGCAGTAGCAGCAGTAACAAAAATCAGCAGAATACCAGTTTTTCCACAGATTTGAGCAATAATAAGACCCGAGGGACCCAGATGAATAGTGACAGAAACTTGAGAAAAATTTCAGATTTGAACCAAACAATATTCACAAGCAAACAACGGACAGATTCTAGAAAAATAACATTTTTCAGATTTCAGTTTCTTCCTCTATCTGTTTCAAATTCCTATTTCTGATTTTTCTGTTTTCTGCTTTTGTATCTGTTTCAGATTGTGTGTGTGTGTGTGAATGTTCTCTTTTCTATTTCTTTTTCTGTTTTCTTCCTCTCTTTCCTTTTCTAAAAAAAATCTGAGTTCTTTTCTTTTCTTCAAAATCTCAGTCCTTAAAATCTCAGTCCTTAAAAATCTGTCCTGCTTCCTGTATTTATACAGGTCTGCCCCTTTCTTTTTAAGTGCTGCCTGAACCCCCTTTATCTTTTAAAAACAGAAAATTTCCATTAAAAATCTGTTTTTCCACTTTAAATCCCATTAGGCTAACTTTTCCCTGATTTTCAGCAGCCCATTATCCTTTGTTCCCCATTAGTATCATTAACTAATAGCCATTAACACTCCATTATCAGCCCACTATTATATCATATTACCCTTACTGTTTTATCTGTTTCATTCCCAGAAATGTCCCTGAAATCCTACTGTAATTACTGTCCAAGTTATCTGAATTAAACTTGTTTAGCAGCTAACAACCAATTCCTAAATCAAATAATATTCTGTCCTTTCATTGTTAGTTAATTGACCCAACAAACTCAATGTCTAATAACTAATGGACAAGCTAAATTCAGATTGAGCAGCTGAACTTGCATACAAACACATTAACACTATGCAGAGCTTAACATAACCAAAAAAATTGAATTGAAATTCAGATCAACATAAATGCAGGGGCATTGTCAGTATACTGACAATGCCCTGAAACTTACTGGTTCAGAAATCAACATATACACAGCATTCATTTTGACAGACTCATTGAAATGTAAACAAGGGTGATTTAACTGACGAGTATTAATCTAAACTGATTATCTACAACAATTGTCCATAATTGGTCTAAAGCAATAGAAGCAGACTGTTTTTATTAGCATTATCATAAGTGAGAATTCATAATATAACTAATCGACGAACTTAATCGAGTCGATTACTTACATTATGAACAATCACAACCAACTGAAACAGTTTCATATTTTGATCATATAGACGGGCATGAGACAAACTGACAGAATTAATCAAAACAAAAAGTATATAAAAAAAATTAACAAGTTATTAAAACAAGCAAAAACATGTAGGAAACAAAAAAGAAAAATATGGAAAATACCTCTGAACCTTCAAACTTTATACGGACTCGAACTCAACTTGGCTTCGGATTTTGTTTGAAATCAAACAGACCTTAGTCGAAGTATTTTCCACTGAAAATACTTCGACTAAGGTCGATTAAACCTCAATCTTTATTCAATCTGAACGGAATCCAAAAGTTTGGTATTTTTAGGGTTCTTGAAAGTTCGATTTGGGATTTAACCATTTCTGGTCAGATTCGAGGAGAACCAAACATGATACAAGGGTGAGGGTAGCCTAGGGGTCATTTGGTGTCAGCTTAAAACAAATCTGAGTTTGTTCTTGTTTGGTCCGAATCTTCAAAAGAAGATTCGAGAAACTCGGAACTGATTCGAACCAAACAAACAATAGATCCATACTCAGGGTGACTAGGGGAGGCTATGGTGTCGATTTGGGACTGTTAGGTTTAGATCTGAACTTGGCTCGAATCTTCAAATGAAGATTCGAGAACCTTCAGGGAGATTCGAACCAAGCAGATAACATATTCGGATAGAGGGTGTTCAGGGGATTCTGGGGTGTCAAGGTGGTAACCGGCGGCGTTGATGCCGCCGGGTTTCAGGTGATGGGATCCTAGGGCGGCTAGGGTCAGGGGTGGGTTCCGGAAGGGATGATGAACAGTGTAGGGGGGGTGTTCAGTTAGGGGCCGGGGTAAGGGCTTGGGATTTATATAGGGGAATGGTGGGTGGATATTGACCGTTGGATTTGGCAGGATGGATGGCTGAGATCTATTCACTTAACCAAACGGTGTCGTTTGGTTTAAGTTAGGGGACGGGTTGAACCGGGTATTGGATCGGGTAAAAGTCTCGGGTTAGGGTGATGAAATCTTGGCCGTTGGATGGACTTAATCCAACGGCCCCTGAGAAGCTACGACTAAACGCTGTCGTTTTGGCTTGTCTGGATTGGACCGGTCTTGGGGCTACCTGGATTGGGCTGTGGGGGGGGGGGTTTAAAATGTTTTGGGCCTGGATTTTAATCCAGGTCCGATTTTGTACAACTTGTATTTATTTATTTTTTTATTTTCTAATTTCATTATTAATTAATAAAATCTTAATTAAAATTATAAAAACAAAATTACCCTTACAAAGATATTAATTACCTTTTTAACAACTACTAACACATAGACAACATTAATCACACAGTGGAACATTAAAAATAGAACAAATGCATATTTTTGTGATTTTATTTAAATTAACTTAATTAAATGCATACTTAAATCTTAGATATACATGAAACATGTATTTTAATTTTAATTTTGTTTAATTATAACAAAGCAAACATTTTACGGACAAAACACAAACAATTAATAAACGCAACACAAATTCTAAAATTGCACACTAAAAGAAATTAGTTTTATTTTTGATTTATTTGGGAGTAGTTTTCGTGAGGCAAAAATCACGTGCTCACAGCTGCCCCTCTTTGTGCGAAAACTCGAAGAGTTTTCGTGCAAAGATAAAGTGAGCGGATACGAGCGATTTTTTGCCCGTTCGAATACTCCGTGGGAAGCATTTTTTGAAAGATTTGACCGAACCTCTGCTTCGAAGGTTTCCTACATATCCTTGGCTATAAAGGAATCAGGTCAATGTAGTTCGGGAATTTTTTGGTAGCTGGGACTACCATGGGACTGTGATGTTACTGCTGCTTCGTGCTGTTTTTACTGCTTGCTGACCTCCTTATTACTCCTTACTTTAAAGAAAATACAAAAAGCTAAACTAGACTACGATACATGAATTATAAAAATCTTATCTAGATCATGCCCTTGCGTTTCTTGTTGTCTTGATATCTTGGTGACTCTTGGGCATTTGGCTTATTCCGTATTCCTTTTGGAACTCCTGTTGTTTCTTGCTGGGGATTCTGTTGGACTCCTCTGCTTTATTGATTCTAAGTGTGCTCCTTTCTCATATGAGCGGGCTTTTGATTTCAACACTTCAATTTCATTCCCTCGTTCTTCAGGTGGGTGCTTTGACTGCTTCTTTTCTTTCTTCATCCTCATTCTCCAGGTGGACGCCTGACCTCTTCTTTTCTTCATCCTCATTCTCCAGGTGGACGCATGACTTCTTCTTTTCTCATCCTCATTCTCCAGGTGGACGCCTGACTTCTTCAATTTCTCATCCTCATTCTCCAAGTGGACGCCTGACTTCTTCAATTTTTTCATCCTCATTCTCCAGGTGGACGCTTGACTTCTTCTTTTCTCATCCTTATTCTCCAGGTGGACGCCTGACTTCTTCAATTCTCATCCTCATTCTCCAGGTGGACGCCTGACTTCTTCTTTTCTCATCCTTATTCTCCAGGTGGACGCCTGACTTCTTCAATTTCTCATCCTCATTCTCCAGGTGGACGCCTGACTTCTTCAATTTTTTCATCCTCATTCTCCAGGTGGACGCCTGACTTCTTTGATTCTCATCCTCATTCTCCAGGTGGACGCCTGACTTCTTCTTTTCTCATCCTCATTCTCCAGGTGGACGCCTGACTTCTTTTTAACTTCATCCTCATTCTCCAGGTGGACGCCTGACTTCTTCTTAATTTTCATCCTCATTCTCCAGGTGGACGCCTGACTTCTTCTTTTCTCATCCTCATTCTCCAGGTGGACGCCTGACTTCTTCAATTCTCATCCTCATTCTCCAGGTGGACGCCTGACTTCTTCTTTTCTCATCCTCATTCTCCAGGTGGACGCCTGACTTCTTCAATTCTCATCCTCATTCTCCAGGTGGACGCCTGACTTCTTCTTTTCTCATCCTTATTCTCCATGTGGACGCCTGACTTCTTCAATTCTCTATTGGGTATTTCCTGACACAAATATTATACTTGCCCCTATTTTAAATCAAAGAAAACTTCGTTAGTTTAAAGCAGGGTGGTTTGCTGTAGTATTCTTGCAGATGGTGATGCTTCTCTTTGTCTCTCTTTATTGCCTCGGAATGGTTGAAAAGACTGTTTTGTCTTTGTAATTGATCCTTGACTATAGGATTCCCCTTTGTATGTTTTCCTTCAAAACCTTTTAACTGTAATCATATGCCCCTTCTGACTTTGCTGATCTATTTTTGATTTCACCTTTCTTACACCCATATTTTATCTCCCACCTTTCGTGGCTGTATCTTGCAACCTTGAATCTTGGTAGTATACCTTGACATTCCTTCTTATTTGTTTGGAATAAAACTTATCTCAAAGCTTGGAGAAAGTAAGATTATTAGTAGCGAAATACGCTGATTTCGACAATTATAGAATGAAAAAGAAAAATCCAATTTTTGGATGACTGTTGGAAAAGGAATAAAGGACTTATCTGATTGGAATTACTGGCACCACTGATCAGGGTATGCATTTCGGATTAATCAACCCAGTCTTTTAATCAATCTCCTTTCAATTGTCTCAAGGAGTTTTCATCGATAAACTTTCCTCATTTTTCACTTCTTCACTTCCTTTTCGCCTTATGGTGCCTACGAAGGTTTTCACCAATAAGACTCTCTCATTTTACTTTTCTCTCAACTTCCGTCGCCTTATGGTGCCCGTGTGGGTTTTCACCTATAAGACTCTCTCATTTTTACTTTCTTTTCTTGTTTGTACCAGAGTGTTATGAACCATCTTCATTTGCTTGTCTCAGCATTTTTCTAAGATTGATCGAAAGGTCTTTTTGGTATGGGGTTAGAAATGGAAAAGGTATTAAAAGCTAAATAGCTTTGGTATGGGTTTAAAATTACAACTCTTGGAATCTTTTCTTATTTCCAATACAATTCCTGCCCCAGTTTCTTGATTGGGGTCTCTTAATGTTTCTTTTCGTGCACATTGTGTATGTTGTGCACCCTATGACCGAGCCGTGAGGCGCCTACGTATCCTTCTTTGAGGAATCAGGTCAAACGTAGTTCACTAAATAATAGTGATGATTTTTTTTTTGATTCCAAGAGAGGGTAGGAAAGAAACAAGTATGGCTCAAAGGGGAAGCAAATGGTATAGTGTTTGGATAGCAGAATAAATTGCCTTTGTCATTTCAATCTTCGAAATAGTGCTAAATACAAACATTCAAAAAGTTATGCATAATATCTCTTTACCGCGTCAGAATTGATCGCCATATCTATGCATTTGCCTTCAATATCTGTTAAACATAGTGCACCATTCGATAATACTCTGGTCACAATGAATGGTCCTTGCCAATTCGGGGCAAATTTGCCTTTTGCTTCAACCTGATGTGGAAGAATACGTTTCAGCACATGCTGACCTACTTCAAACTTCCGGGGACGCACCTTTTTGTTGTATGCTCTTTCTATTCTTCTTTGATATAATTGACCATGGCATACTGCGGTCAATCGTTTTTCGTCAATCAAGTTTAACTGTTCTAGACGGGTTTTGACCCATTCATCATCATCAATCTTTGCTTCGGCGATGATCCGAAGGGAAGGAATCTCAATTTCTGCAGGAATTACTGCTTCAGTGCCGTATACCAACAAATAAGGAGTTGCTCCTACTGAAGTGCGAACAGTAGTGCGGTATCCCAATAATGCAAATGGTAATTTTTCATGCCATTGTTTTGAACCTTCTACCATTTTCCGAAGTATCTTCTTTATGTTTTTGTTGGCTGCTTCTACTGCTCCATTCGCCTTGGGCCGATATGGGGTAGAGTTACGATGTGTAATCTTAAACTGTTGACATACTTCTTTCATTAAGTTGCTGTTAAGATTAGCACCGTTATCTGTGATGATCACCTTCGGGATTCCGAATCGACATATGATATTTGAGTGGACAAAATCGACCACAGCTTTCTTGGTTACTGATTTGAATGTCTTGGCCTCAACCCATTTGGTAAAATAATCAATAGCTACCAGAATGAATCTGTGTCCATTGGATGCTGCCGGCTCAATTGGTCCAATCACATCCATGCCCCAAGCAACGAAAGGCCATGGTGCCGACATTGTGTGCAACTCGGATGGTGGAGAATGAATCAAATCTCCGTGTATTTGGCATTGATGACACTTGCGTACAAAACTGATACAATCTCGCTCCATGGTAAGCCAATAGTAACCAGCTCGGAGGATTTTCTTTGCCAACACATATCCACTCATGTGGGGTCCGCAAACTCCTGAATGTACTTCAGACATGACAGTTGTAGCTTGTCTGGCATCTATGCATCTTAATAATCCGAGATCTGGTGTTCTTTTATACAAAACTCCTCCGCTTAAGAAAAATCCATTTGCCAGTCGCCTTATGGTTCTCTTTTGATCTCCTGTTGCTTGTGCGGGATATATACCCATCCTGATATATTCCTTGATGTCGTGGAACCATGGTTCTCCATCAAATTCTTCCTCAACCATATTGCAATAAGCGTGCTGATTGTGGACTTGAATATGTATTGGATCTACATAAGCTTTGTCCGGATGGTGCAACATTGATGCTAGGGTAGCCAATGCATCGACAACCTCATTATGGATTCTTGGAATATGTTGGAATTCCACTGATTGAAACCGCTGACAAAGATCATGTAGACATTGCCGGTATGGGATGAGCTTCAAGTCTCGGGTTTCCCATTCTCCTTGAATTTGATGTACCAAAAGATCCGAATCTCCCATGACTAAGATTTCTCGGATACCCATATCGGCGGCTAGCCTTAACCCCAAAATGCAAGCTTCATATTCAGCCATATTATTGGTGCAATAAAATCGTAATTGAGCCGTAACAGGATAGTGATGCCCTGTTTCAGAAATGATTACAGCTCCTATTCCGACTCCTTTCATGTTAGCGGCTCCATCAAAGAAAAGTTTCCAGCCAGGTTTTTCAATTTGTTCCACCTCGTCGATATGCATTGTTTCTTCATCAGGAAAATAAGTCTTCAACGGCTCATATTCCTCATCGACCGGGTTTTCGGCTAAATGATCGGCCAGTGCTTGAGCCTTCATTGCAGTTCGAGTCACATAGATGATGTCGAATTCTGTGAGCAGTATCTGCCACTTTGCAAGTCTTCCTGTTGGCATAGGCTTTTGAAAAATGTATTTCAATGGATCCAACCGAGAAATGAGGTAAGTAGTGTAGGATGACAAATAGTGTTTCAATTTTTGAGCTACCCATGTTAGGGCGCAACATGTCTTTTCCAGATGAGTATACTTAACCTCATAAGCTGTGAACTTCTTGCTAAGGTAGTAGATGGCCTGTTCTTTTCTGCCAGTGAGGTCATGTTGCCCCAATACACAACCAAATGAATTTTCCAAAACCGTTAAGTAAAGAATCAAAGGTCTTCCTGGCTCTGGCGGGACCAACACGGGTGGTTTCGACAAGTACCCTTTTATCTTATCAAACGCTTCTTGACACTCATCAGTCCATTTGACCGCAGCATCCTTTTTCAACAATTTGAAAATTGGCTCACAGGTTGTTGTGAGCTGAGCAATAAACCTGCTGATATAATTTAACCTTCCCAACAAACTCATTACTTCAGTTTTGTTTCTTGGGGGTGGCAGTTCTTGGATGGCTTTGATCTTTGATGGGTCTAGCTCGATGCCTCGTCGACTGACTATGAATCCCAGCAACTTTCCGGATGGAACTCCAAATGCGCACTTGGCAGGGTTAAGCTTGAGGTTGTACCTGCGAAGTCTTAAGAAGAACTTCCTCAAATCCCCAACGTGGTCGGCCTGATGCTTTGATTTTATGATCACATCGTCCACGTATACCTCAATCTCCTTGTGTATCATATCATGAAACACTGTGGTCATTGCTCTCATATAGGTTGCTCCGGCGTTCTTTAAACCGAATGGCATTACCCGGTAGCAATAAGTTCCCCATGGTGTGATGAATGCCGTCTTTTCTGCATCTTCTTCATCCATTAGAATTTGATGATATCCGGCATAACAATCCACGAAAGACCCTATATCATGCTTGGCACAATTGTCGATCAAAATATGGATATTGGGTAATGGGAAATTATCCTTTGGACTTGCTTTGTTGAGATTGCGATAGTCGACGCATACTCTAATTTTGCCGTCTTTCTTTGGTACAGGAACGATATTAGCCAACCAAACAGGATATCGAGTGACTCGAATGACCTTTGCTTCCAATTGTTTGGTGATTTCTTCCTTAATTCTCACACTCATGTCAGGCTTGAATTTTCTCAGCCTCTGCTTGACAGGAGGCACTGTTGGATCGGTGGGCAATTTGTGGACCACTAAATCAGTGCTCAAGCCCGGCATGTCGTCATACGACCATGCAAAAACATCTTTGAATTCTATGAGTGCTTTAATTAACTCCTTCTCGGATCTTTGGCTCCAGATGGACACTTATTTTAGTTTCTCGGATATTACTCGTGTCCCCTATATTGATGTCCTCGGTATCACTCAAGTTAGGTTTGATTTTTTCCTCAAAGTGAATTAACTCTTTACTAATCTCTTCAAAAACCTCATCTTCATCATATTCTGATTCATAATCACAATATATTTCTTGAATTATTACTTCGGAACCAGATTGATTTTTAAGACTGGGCTGAGGATTCCTCATGCATGCCATATCACTAGAGCCAGCGTAAAAGGAACTGTACAGGAAAGAAGAAAAAGAAAAGAACACTATCAGGAATGATAATAAAAAGGAAACTGCTTTTTATTGGATGATGAAAGATAACAAGGTTTGCACACTTCAAACAAACTGTAAGATAAACTTTGGGATTACAACCTTGAAATAACCCAAACAAACTGAAAGAAAATCAAAATAAACTACCAAGACTCCTTTCGAATTGGGAGAGGAGTGGCTTTCCAATTATTGAGCTTTGTTTCTGGTCCAACGAATTGAACTTCTGCGTTGCTACACCCTTCTCCGCCTTCCAACATATTCACATCACTAAACAATTTCTCGAACCTTTCAATTAATTCCTCCTCAGGATTGACCTGGGATTTAGGAATTGTTGTTATCGGGCGATTTTTAGCACCGGTCTTGACAAAAGACTTCGACAGCTGTGGTACTGGTTTTGGAAGAACCCATGCTTGGTGTTTCAACTTCCTGGCCCTTATCACGTCATTGGCGGTAGGTGTGAACCCTAAACCGAATGTTCCCCAGTTCTCGGGGAGAGATACTGGTTGTACAATTCCTTGCAGAGATAAGCCCAGACCTTTGCCGGGTATAAAGCCATTCTTCAGCATTTCATAAGCTACCATGACTGATGCAGAGGATATCTTTGGATTCGAAAGGTGTTTCCCTTCTGGAATTTTCTCTACCGACACTGTGTCGGACACTTGGTATACCCATGGTCCTTGGTCAATTTCTGTTCTCTCGACCGGTACAATGGTGCTGTTGTGAGCATTTAAACTTTCTTCTCCATGCACGACTATTTCTTGATGGTCCCATTCAAACTTGACAGCCTGATGTAGTGTTGACGGGACTGCTTTAGCAGCATGGATCCATGGTCGACCCAACAACAAGTTGTAAGAAACAGTCATGTCCAACACTTGAAATTCCATTGTGAATTCAACTGGCCCTATAGTTAGTTCCAATACTATGTCGCCAAATGAATCTCTGCTTCCACCGTCAAATCCTCGTACGCAGATACTATTCTTTTGGATCCTCTCCTCTTTAATTTTTAATTTGTTTAAAGTGGAGAGAGGGCATATGTTTGCACTGGACCCATTGTCAACCAATACCCGGGTTACTACGGAGTTTTCACATTTCACGGTGAGGTAAAGAGCTCTGTTGTGCTCGGTACCTTCCACAGGTAATTCATCATCAGCAAATGTAATTCTGTTTGTCTCAAAGATTCTGTTGGCTATTTTTCCCAAATGATTTACAGATATCTTTTCAGGAACATGAGCTTCATTCAGGATTTTCATCAACGCCAGACGATGTTCCTCTGAATGGATCAGTAAGGACAATAATGAAATTTGAGCGGGGGTCTTCTTTAATTGATCCACCACAGAATAATCATGGAGTTTCATTTTTCTTAAAAACTCCTCCGCCTCTTCTTCCGTCACAGCTCTCTTTGTTGGCATTGGATTGTTTTTAGTTTTTTCTCAGCTCTTCGGGAGTAAAACATCTTCCCGAACGAGTCAAACCTTGCACCTCACACACTTCTTCCTTGATTTCTTTGCCCTTGTACATTACGGTCACCCGTTCATAGTTCCATGGGATGGTTTTGTTGTTGATGATCGGCAGCTGGATTACAGGTGCAATAATAACCCGATCTGTACGTGCTCCTTCCACGAATACAACGGGTTTGTTAGCAACCCCTGGTACTATCACTTTTGGCCTTTCTTGTTTTGCGGAAACTTTGCTCGATGATCCCTCATCGACTATCATAGACGGTTCATCACCATTTTTGTTCTGCTTAGACACCGGCTTCTCCTCCATTAACTGCTTATCTGGCTTGGTTTCATGAGACTTGATCATCATGACAGTTTGTGACGGCTTCTTTGTCTCCCCATCAGCTTGTATGATTTCTATCATGTTAGCCTCTTGATGGGCTGGCATTGGATTTCTATTGATATTTGGAGCTTCGGGGGTTTGAACCTCGATTTTATTAGTATCAATCAGCTCTTGTATTGCATTTTTCAAATGCCAACATTTCTCCGTATCATGGCCTGGTGTACCGGAGCAATATTCACAGCTAATGGTGTAATCCAGATTCTTTGGTGGAGGATTGGGTAGTTTGGATTGTATTGGTCTCAGCATGTCTAGCTGTCTCAGCCTGTGGAACAGACTAGTGTAAGACTCTCCCAATGGAGTGTAAGTTTTCTTTTTCTGTTCCCTTTCTCCCCTGAATGCTGGCCTAGGCCTGAAACCTGGTCCGGGATAGGCTCGTGGGTAAGTATTTGGTGTGACAGGAGCACGCCAATTGGTGTGAACAGGTGGCTGATTGTATGCTTGAGCATGGTTAATGGCAAAATGAGGCTCTGAAGGGTGATAGTAATGTTGGGATGAATCATGGTGGTAAGCTGATTGGCGAGGTCGTTGCTGATTATAGTAAAGCGGTGAACCTCTGGGTCCCGGCCAAATTCCTGAATCAACTACTGCTGCTTCCTCCCTTTTCTTTCTTCCGATTCCTCCTACCCCGCCTTGAATAGCTTGAGTAGTTGCCTTAATTGCTGAATAGCTCATGATTTTATTTGTTTTGAGGCCTTCTTCTACCATACCTCCCACCTTTACTACCTCGTTGAATGATTTTCCAACCGCTGAAACCAAGTGGGCATAGTAAGTTGGTTCCAAGGCTTGGAGGAAGTAATCTACCATTTCGCTCTCCTTCATAGGAGGATCCACTCTTGCTGCCTGTTCTCTCCACCGAAAACCATACTCTCTGAAACTTTCATTGTGTTTCTTCTCAAATTTGGTCAAAGATAATCGATCTGGGATGATTTCCAGATTGTATTGGAAATGGTATGCGAATGCCTGTGCCAGGTCATCCCAGGTGTACCATCTTCCATGGTCCTGGCGTGTATACCACTCCAAAGCTGATCCGCTTAGAACTTTGACTGAAGTAAGCCATCAATAATTCATCCTTTCCCCCAGCTCCTCGCATCTTGCTACAGAAACCCCTTAAGTGGGCTACTGGGTCGCCGTGCCCGCTGTATAGGTCAAATTTGGGCATCTTGAAGCCAACTGGCAATTGTACATTAGGGAATAAGCATAAATCTTTGTATGCTACACTGACTTGCCCACCTAATCCCCGCATGTCTCGGAACGACTGTTCTAGACTTTTGACCTTCCTGAACATCTCTTCTTGTTCAGCATTTTTGGCTGGCTTGTCAATTTCGGTTGGGAGATCAAACCGAGGAGCAGTTGAATTGATTTCGGAGGCTTTGAAGGTGGGCTCCGGGGGGTAATATTGGTTGTCTTGGGCCTGAAATGTAGGCTCACTAGGAGATTTGTGAAATGTAGCAGGGGGAGGTGCTACGAAAACAGGAGTCATAGGTGGAGGAAGGTACGGAACTGGTTTTGGAGGTGGAGACTGTGGTGTCTGAGAGGTGGTGCCTCGGTAGTGCTGATAAATGGGGAAACTTGGGGATAATTCAGTGGTGATATTATCCTGAGTTTGGGTCATTGATGGAGCAGGGTTATTTGGGTAAGATGGGGGTAACTGTCCTGTAGACCAAGCTTGGTACATCTCAGCCATTTGCTGCTTGAGCTTAAACATCTCTTCTTTCATTTTCCCGACATCCATCTCTTCTATCTCCATACCTGTGTCAACATCTGGGATAGACATACTTTCGGGTATTGGTCCTTTTGATCTTGTGTGATAGTGATAATATGCCAGTATACTCTTTAGAGAAACTAACTGCTTGAATTCTGAAAATGAACAAACTTGTTAGTTTTGAGAGTTTAACACATATATAATCACACGTTGAGATGCAATGCTCCTAGACAAATAATCCCTTTCTATTATGCATTCGCTCGGTTGCTTGTGTCGTCCCAGCTTTCTTGAAATTGAAAAATTGTCATTCGCTTTTATTTACTATATATATCTTTATCGTGGTGGTCGAATCTTAGAGATTGCCTACGTATCATGCCAAACATGAATCAGACCTTGCGTAGTTCGGACCAAAGTCAATCATGTTTATTCATTACACAAAGATGGAATTACATTTGAAAACTTTAAGAAAATAGCTTGAAACACACACACTTAAATCAAAATAAAAGATACAATTCATAACATCTCACAACATGCCCCACTTTCCACTTTTGTTCTCTAATATTGGATTATCTGCTCAATGTGGGGCTTGACCTGGATGGCCTCCCAGCGTACGATACATCCTTTCCAACTCCATTGCTAGATGACGAGCAAAAGTGGGCGCATGCTCTGTAAACCTTTCATAATCCATTCCTTGGCAGTTTACATAACTTTGAGATGTGAAGACTGCCAGGTCGTGGATTTGTGCCCTGAAACCTTGGAGACGTTGGTCTTGGTCTTGCAATTGCTGCTGACGAGTGGTGGCTATATCTCTGACACGGTTTTCACGATCTAAAGCTGATTCTAATAGAGCTCGGAGTCTGGCCTGCTCTAATCTTGCTTGCGATCTTTCCCTGTCGAGGTCTGCTTGTTGATATTCTCTGTTGCATCTTCTTGCCTCTTCTAGTTGTGCACGAAGCTGGTCTTCTGATCGCATCCAATAGTCTTTTTCCTTCTTGAATTGAGCCTTGTCTTTTTCGGATTGCCTATCTTGGCGTTCCTTGTTAGATCTGGCTTCTTCGTTTAATTGTTGGATCCTTTCTTTTGCTTTGCTCAATGCCCTTTCGTTTTCCGCAAGAATGGAATCATAATCTTGCATTTTTTCAAAGAGATTGGCGATGGTTTTTTGATCCTTCCAGCTCCTCTTTGGCGTTTCAGAAACTCTTTTCATTTTTTGGAATCGAGCATGAAGATTTTCATTCTCACAAGCTAGACTCTTTTTCTCGCCTTCGGCTTCTTGTTCTTGCAAATCTTTCTCTAAACTGAGGCTTCTTAGATTTTCTTTTAGGGCATGGATAGTTGCTTTGTACCCTTTTTCTTTTTCTCCCCAGATCAACCGCTCTTGGATTTTATCATTGAAGTTTTGAACATGGGGTCTTTTTGTTGGCCTTTTTAGCTCAGGTTCTGGTACATCATCCACGCGAGACCGTTTTTCGAACCACCTTGCATATCCAGGATTTATCTCACCCTTGGTAGCGTCTAGGACTTGAGTATCACTTTTCAAGTATCGGCACCCATTCCACATCTGCTGAAGTAGAGCTTCGGGAATAGTGGCTTCTGGGTGTAATTCGATTACTTGCATACTCAAATCTTCCTCATCAGGAACTATTTGATATCTCCCTAGTTGCCTTAGGACTCTTAGTGGTGCATACGGCTGAATGCTTCTCAATCCCAATAGTAGTAGATAACTATTTGAGGTTGACATATGTATTACTTCTCTCATCGGGAGCCATCCCAGAGTCCATTCAATTTGATTTGCCGTTAAAGCCTTTAGATGAGATACCCATGCTTCTATCCCTTCTGGAGCTTGATAATTTTTTGTTCTTTCCTCATAGCTCTCGATGCAATTAGCTTTGTTTGACCCATACTGTATGATCTTGGGCTGTTGTTGGAGATGTTCAATCACCCACATTTGCAACAAAATTTTGCATCCTTCGAAGACTTTTGCTCCTGATTTGCATAAAGTCAAAGCCCGATAAATATCTGATAGAATGATGGGGACAAGGGTGTGATTTTCTTTAGTGGTGAGGATTTGCACAACTTTTGCGGTGCGAATATCAATTGTTCGCTCTTTATTTGGGAAGACCATGACTCCTAGAAAAGCCACCATGAAAGCAAATCGACGGTGCATCTGCCAAGTGTCTTTGTTTTGCTTATTAGTAAGGCCTTTCTCATGAATTTCGAACCCATCTGACTTTCCAAACCTGGAATACAAAAAGTTGAAGGAACAACATCCATTGATGACATTGCTTTTCCTGATTTGACTGCTGATGTTCAGAAGACCGAAGAATCGATGTATTGAAGGAGCCTTTGTGAATATCAAGCTTTGATTTCTTAAACTTCCGTCAAAACCAACATAGCCAGCTATCTCCTCTAATGTAGGAGTAAGCTCGAAGTCAGAGAAACGAAAAACATTGTGAACAGGATCCCAGAAAGTTACTAACGCCGTAATCAGATCATCCCGAGGTTCAACTTTCATAATGTCCGTGAGATTTCCCAAATGCTTGACGACCCATTTTTGACCGTCTTCGCCTAAATCATACCACCACATTTGAAGCTGACATAGAAATTCTTCCGTACTTGTGGATGAGGGACTTTGTGTGGTGCTCATTTTGTATCTGAAATTTAATTTTAATAAAGTCAAAATTCATTTTGGAAAATTTATACTAAAAAAAAAATCATTTTCGAAATTTTTTCTTTTATTTATTAAATACCTTTAAAAATTTAAAACTATATTTTTTCGATTTTTTTTTTTTTTTAAAAAAACAACCCATTTTATTTCTTTCTGTTTACCATGACTTTATTTAAGCTAGTCAACAAGCAGGTTCGAGGCAAATGAATGCACAAGTAGCAAGTAGGATGCATCATGATGGTCTTTTAATTTTGGGTTCACCTGTCCTAGACAGACCCAACCCCTGTGTTGAGTCTCCAAGGCCAAATGCATATGATGCAAATATTCGTTCCTACTAGGGATCCGGTACATGGCTGAGTTATTCTAAGTGTAAAACCTTAGGTTGATTGTTCTAAACCTGGCTTACCCAAACGGACAGTTTGAGCCGAAGCGGGGGCAACGTACCGGGAGCACGAAAGTCTGCCCGGCCTAGTTACTTGTCCCAACTCCGTCTTATTTGGTATGACTTTAACAGAAAGGTGGGTCACGCGCACGTGTACACCATAAATTCAGAAGACTCAGAAAGAAGGGGGTTTCGTAGCAATTGTATATATTCACAATTCAAATAATATTAAAGCGGTAAAAAAAAACATTTAGCATATTAGCATATAAACAGTTGAAAATCATATAGTAAATAAAGCCAATTAACACAGATATTTTAAGCTCGAATTCTTTAAACCCTGAACCAATGGTTCTGGGTTACAATAACACTGTTAGTTGTCCCCAGCAGAGTCGCTAGAGCTGTCGCACCTCCTTTTCACCGCGCTCGCGGGGCGCGTGGGGAGTTTTCTCCAATTAAAGGACAGTCGAAACGGGATTTGTTTATTTGTTTCAGAGTCGCCACCTGGGAATTTTAAGGCGTCCCAAGTCACCAATTATAATCCCTGAATCGAGGAGAATATGACTCTGTTTATTATTCTGCGAACCAGAAATCCTGAGTAAGGAATTCTGTTAATCCGGAAGAAGGTGTTAGGCATTTCCGAATTCCGTGGTTCTAGCACGGTCGCTTAACTGTTTTTATTATTGGCTTAATTATCTTGATTTTTATTAAATACTTTTTGTTACGTGATTTTTCTACCGCTTTTACTTATTGTGATTAAGGACCCTTCTTTGAATCGAATTACGCGTACGTATATTCGTGTTATAAATTTAAAAATGCGGAATTGTGTCACGCGTACGTGTACACAATAATTTTTGTAATATATTTATTAAACAATCATTTTTCGAAATTATGTCGAATCAAGAATATTTGTTTTTCTTGAATAGTGAACCGTACATCTCAGGTTTTTATGAAATTGATTTAACGCCTTTGGAAAAATCCTTTTATTAAATATTCGCTCGAAGTTGCGCGTACGCATAATCCGAATTTTTGCTTTTAAAAATATAATCAGGGTACGCGAACGTATCCCTAATTGCGCAAAATATTTATAATGATATTATGGATTTTCCACAAATTGTTTATTATATCCATACATTTTATGTGAAAATCATGATAAATTCCCATTTAAGGTGCCCTTAAATTCTTTGAAAAGAATTCACAATTTATTAAATGTTGACCGTTGATTATATTTTCGCGTATGAATTACATTCCTCCAAACTATTCAAATTTAAAGAAAGGAATAAACATATGATTAACACTATTTTTAGTAAATACAACATATGTATACTAAAATGTGAATAACGTATGAAACTAAAAAAATTCAATTCTTGAAAGGAAATGATATTTTCGAAGAATTCTCAATATTCTTTTTGCAACGAATGCTACTATTTACACTCTTAAACTTGTTACACATTATAAATCTAATCTCTTTCTACATTGCTTGTTCTTAATTTGATAGGCCTAATTATTTTTGATTAATTGCTATTGATTGAATTCGAGATATACTTAATCAACCCAATTTTTATTCTCAACCTATACGAGTTATTTGGCCGACATAAAAAAATCGTTGACTTAATAAGACAATATCACATATAACATGAATATACCCCTACACCATTCACCATATGCCAATATCGTGAATATAACAGATTTTATCGATGCATCTTTCGGCTATTGATTATGAACATGAACATTATTATGCTAAATATGAACAAGATACAATCAATACTATCTTAGCCTTAAAAATCAGATGTTTAACAACATAGATTAGTAGTGCTGTTATCTTGAAATTTCCATACTAGTCTATACTAGCAATTTTAAGAGATGCAATTAATGGCCAGTTTTCTGCCATGTTCCCTATTTTGATAATTCAAATACAACTTATACTGAATGAAAATTCGAAATAAATAACTTTGTTACAATATTTATACAAAACATCAAAAGGGAATAATTAGCTAATAGTTATCGTATCAAGCATATTGTCATATTAACCTACACGAAACAAAATAGAAGTTTGAACTACTGAATTTAAACACGTGGAAGACAAAATTATAATTCTCAAACTTCATCTATTCATCATGTTGGAGCTTTTCACCACATGATTTTAAAAGACATGTACCTGGAAATGAAGGCAGAAGGAGTAAATTTCAGCAATAGCAGCAGTAACAAAAATCAGCAGAATACCAGTTTTTCCACAGATTTGAGCAATAATAAGACCCGAGGGACCCAGATGAATAGTGACAGAAACTTGAGAAAAATTTCAGATTTGAACCAAACAATATTCACAAGCAAACAACGGACAGATTCTAGAAAAATAACATTTTTCAGATTTCAGTTTCTTCCTCTATCTGTTTCAAATTCCTATTTCTGATTTTTCTGTTTTCTGCTTTTGTATCTGTTTCAGATTGTGTGTGTGTGTGTGAATGTTCTCTTTTCTATTTCTTTTTCTGTTTTCTTCCTCTCTTTCCTTTTCTAAAAAAAATCTGAGTTCTTTTCTTTTCTTCAAAATCTCAGTCCTTAAAATCTCAGTCCTTAAAAATCTGTCCAGCTTCCTGTATTTATACAGGTCTGCCCCTTTCTTTTTAAGTGCTGCCTGGACCCCCTTTATCTTTTAAAAACAGAAAATTTCCATTAAAAATCTGTTTTTCCACTTTAAATCCCATTAGGCTAACTTTTCCCTGATTTTCAGCAGCCCATTATCCCTTGTTCCCCATTAGTATCATTAACTAATAGCCATTAACACTCCATTATCAGCCCACTATTATATCATATTACCCTTACTGTTTTATCTGTTTCATACCCAGAAATGTCCCTGAAATCCTACTGTAATTACTGTCCAAGTTATCTGAATTAAACTTGTTTAGCAGCTAACAACCAATTCCTAAATCAAATAATATTCTGTCCTTTCATTGTTAGTTAATTGACCCAACAAACTCAATGTCTAATAACTAATGGACAAGCTAAATTTAGATTGAGCAGCTGAACTTGCATACAAACACATTAACACTATGCAGAGCTTAACAGAACCAAAAAAATTGAATTGAAATTCAGATCAACATAAATGCAGGGGCATTGTCAGTATACTGACAATGCCCTGAAACTTACTGGTTCAGAAATCAACATATACACAGCATTCATTTTGACAGACTCATTGAAATGTAAACAAGGGTGATTTAACTGACGAGTATTAATCTAAACTGATTATCTACAACAATTGTCCATAATTGGTCTAAAGCAATAGAAGCAGACTGTTTTTATTAGCATTATCATAAGTGAGAATTCATAATATAACTAATCGACGAACTTAATCGAGTCGATTACTTACATTATGAACAATCACAACCAACTGAAACAGTTTCATATTTTGATCATATAGACGGGCATGAGACAAACTGACAGAATTAATCAAAACAAAAAGTATATAAAAAAATTAACAAGTTATTAAAACAAGCAAAAACATGTAGGAAACAAAAAAGAAAAATATGGAAAATACCTCTGAACCTTCAAACTTTATACGGACTCGAACTCAACTTGGATTCGGACTTTGTTTGAAATCAAACAGACCTTAGTCGAAGTATTTTCCACTGAAAATACTTCGACTAAGGTCGATTGAACCTCAATCTTTACTCAATCTGAATAGAATCCGAAAGTTTGGTATTTTTAGGGTTCTTAAAAATTCGATTTGGGATTTAACCATTTCTGGTCAGATTCGAGGAGAACCAAACATGATACAAGGGTAAGGGTAGCCTAGGGGTCATTTGGTGTCAGCTTAAAACAAATATGAGTTTGTTCTTGTTTGGTCCGAATCTTCAAAAGAAGATTCGAGAAACTCGGAACTGATTCGAACCAAACAAACAATAGATCCATACTCAGGGTGACTAGGGGAGGCTATGGTGTCGATTTGGGACTGTTAGGTTTAGATCTGAACTTGGCTCGAATCTTCAAATGAAGATTCGAGAACCTTCAGGGAGATTCGAACCAAGCAGATAACATATTCGGATAGAGGGTGTTCAGGGGATTCTGGGGTGTCAAGGTGGTGACCGGCGGCGTTGATGCCGCCGGGTTTCAGGTGATGGGATCCTAGGGCGGCTAGGGTTAGGGGTGGGTTCCGGAAGGGATGATGAACAGTGTAGGAGGGGGGGGGTGTTCAGTTAGGGGTCGGGGTAAGGGCTTGGGATTTATATAGGGGAATGGTGGGTGGATATTGACCGTTGGATTAGGCAGGATGGATGGCTGAGATCTATTCACTTAACCAAACGGTATCGTTTGGTTTAAGTTAGGGGGACGGGTTGAACCGGGTATTGGATCGGGTAAAAGTCTCGGGTTAGGGTGATGAAATCTTGGCCGTTGGATGGACTTAATCCAACGGCCCCTGAGAAGCTACGACTAAACGCTGTCGTTTTGGCTTGTCTGGATTGGACCGGTCTTGGGGCTACCTGGATTGGGCTGTGGGGGGGTTTAAAATGTTTTGGGCCTGGATTTTAATCCAGGTCCGATTTTGTACAACTTGTATTTATTTATTTTTTTATTTTCTAATTTCATTATTAATTAATAAAATCTTAATTAAAATTATAAAAACAAAATTACCCTTACAAAGATATTAATTACCTTTTTAACAACTATTAACACATAGACAACATTAATCACACAGTGGAACATTAAAAATAGAACAAATGCATATTTTTGTGATTTTATTTAAATTAACTTAATTAAATGCATACTTAAATCTTAGATATACATGAAACATGTATTTTTATTTTAATTTTGTTTAATTATAACAAAGCAAACATTTTACGGACAAAACACAAACAATTAATAAACGCAACACAAATTCTAAAATTGCACACTAAAAGAAATTAGTTTTATTTTTGATTTATTTGGGAGTAGTTTTCGTGAGGCAAAAATCACGTGCTCACATTCATCTATCTAAATCTTGGTGAACATAGTTACTTTAGTAGTTGTGCTAGTGAAAGATAGTATATACTTTGGTATTTGGTAATACTTGGTAAATTAGTCGGAGGTGCGATATAGCTGGTCTGTTAGAAACAATTCAGGCTGCTTTCTGCCAGCTAAGTTTTTTATTTACTAACATCCTGTATTGGTAAACATTGGTGGGCTTTGATTGTAGTTTTGAGACTCAAAACGAAAGGCTGCTTCAGCTGGAGGAAGTAGTCAAAGTAGTTTAAACTATCTGCAAATTTAAGTTAATTAGTACTATAAAGAAGGACGAACTAGCAAAGTTAAGAGTATTGACTGTGACGGAGGCCAAAAAATATTGTGTCATTTATAGTCCGTTTGGCCAAGCTGCAAAAATAAACTTATTTTGAGAAGTGCTTTTCTCGAAAGTACTTTTGGTGAGAAGCAGTTTGTGTTTGGCTAATTAGATTGAAAAGCACTTCTGAGCAGCAATTAGTGTTTGACCAAGCTTTAGAAAACTGCTTCTAAGTGTATTTTTCTCAAAAATGCTTCTCAAAAAAGTGCTTTTGGAGAGAAACTACTTTTTTCTGCTTCTCAAAAACTTTTTATGCTTCTCCTCAAAAGCACTTTTTTTCTTTCAAAAGTTTGGCCAAACACCTGAATTTTTGGCCAAAAGTGCTTTTGGCAAAAAATAAAGCACTTTTGGCCAAAAAAAAACTTGGCCAAACAGGCTATTAGTATGTGATTGACTGAGTAGTTAATGGATGATCAAGTTTGAATGAAAAGAAACGGTCTAAAAAATGTGTCTGTACCAGTTGAGGGTCTTGGTCGTCTTTGAGGCGAATAAAAAATGTACATTTGAATCTTATCAAATTTAACTGGACTACACGGGAGACGGATTGCTATATTCTGCTCCTTTTACAAATCTTGTATGTTATACGAATACAAGCCAACAACCTTTCCTCTCCATCAACAAGTTAGCACTTTGCATTTCACCCCGGAACAAGAAGTTCTAAAATTTCGTTTTTGGGTAACAAATATAATAAAGAGAAAAATGAAAGAAAAATATTAAGCAGATGGTGCCTAAATATGCTTATTGCCTGTGCAGATATTGTGACTGGCTTTCAAAATAAAGCATAGAGGTTGAGAGGCCATGTTACATAACATTAATTAAACATAAATGCTGGTTACTGATCAACGGTATACGGGCGGTTGCTATTAGCCAAGATTTACATATAAGTATTTATGATACTTCTACTTGGAAGTGAAAGTTAAGAGTGTCGGAGCCCATGACACACTACACAGGCCCAATATAGAAGAGGCCCACTTGAAGAAGTTGCAGCTGATGAAGCAGCCCCTTAATAGACCCGGTTCATTTTTATTTAATTAGACCCTGTTCATTGTAAATATATAAATATAGAGTTTCACATTATTTTGTACACATATTACATATTAATAAAAGATCTCTATTCAACTCAAGTTCTTTTCTTTTCATACGAACATTTCATCTTAGGGTTTCTCGTGTGAATCTTGTTCGAGAGCATGAAAAATTCGACTGTTTTCATGGTATCAGAGCTCGAGAGCTCGTAAATCTTGTGTTTCCGCATCGATCGATGGTACCCTCGGTTAGTTTGGTTAGAGTTTGACTCCATCAATTTTCTGGGATTTCGTTAGATTTGTTCTTTTTTGCTGAGGTTTTCTTTCGATCTCGATAGAAGGTTCGAAGCTAAGTATTTTTCCTTCAGTTTCGGTTTTCAATTGGTAGTTGTTTTGCTGTTTCACGCTATAGCTCTCAACAATGCTATGAAAATTGACCGACTTTGTGAAAGCCCTAACTTTTCTTCAAACCTAAATTTTCAATTGCATAATTTTCTATTGATGGCTCATATTGGCGATTCATCTACTACTACTGCCACTACTTCTTCAACCTCAACTAGCTCTTCTTCTGTTGAACCGTCTCACCCTTTGTACCTGTACCCCTCTGATTCGCCCGGCACAATTTTAGTCACAAAGACCTTTCATGGTACGGGTTATGAGAGTTGGAGACGAAGCATGTTGATTGGCTTATCATGTAAAAATAAATTGGGGATAATCAATGGGACAATCCCCAAACCTAGTGAAAACTTTGTGTTGTTTGAAAACAAATGTTCAGAAACCTATGAATTCAAGGATGCAATTTGACACTACTAGGGAGAGTACCAGAGTTCAAAGGCCTTTTACTCAAAGGATAAATTTTGATCCTACTAAGAAAGGGAATTCTAGTTTAATGTGTCGATACTGTAAGAATCCTGGGCATCTAATTGAAAACTGCTACAAGCTACATGGGTACCCTCCAGGTTTTGGTTCCAAGTTCAGAAGGTCAGCTGCATTTGCTCAAGTTTTTGATCCACCTAACATGGGAGCTACTGATAACTCTGCTTCTGAGAGCTCCAAGGTGATTCCACTTGACATTGGGGCCAACATTCTGACTAAAAACAATATGAACAACTGCTCAATTTGCTCCAACAGTCCAAGATGTCCTCTGCTTATCAAGACATTCCTTCTGGTTCAGCAAACTTTACAGGTCTGATAGGTACTTCTGCTTTAAGTAATTCTACTTCATATGTTTGCAATTTTACTAAAGCAGAGGATGACTTTTGGATCAAAGATTCTGGTGCTACTAATCATATGACCCCTCACCAATCTTTACTAACTGATATTAAGCCCTTACCTTTGCCTTACCTTGTGACTCTTCCTAATGGGTACAAAGTTAAGGTCCATTGTACTGGTTCTCTTTATCTTTCTCCAACTATTTCTCTTCCTAATGTATTACTTGTTCCTTCGTTTCATTATAACCTCATCTCTTTGAATCAACTACTTGTTCATCTTAAATGTAATGCCTTTTTTACTGCCTATGCATGTGCTTTGTTGCAGGGCCCTTTTCTGAAGAAGCCAGTGGTGCTTGGTAGACTTCAGAAGGATCTCTACATTCTTTAGCCCAATGATCTTTGTGACTGTGATACTTCTTCTTCTAATTCCTCTGTAAATACCATAACTGCCAATGTTGATATAAAGAATAAGAGCAATTATCTTTTATATCCTTCTGTGTGTGCTAATATTTCTACTTCTGCCTTGTCTATTGATGATGCATGGCATTTGAGGTTAGGACATGCTCCTTTTGCTAAAATGAAGCATATTTCTTTTCTTTCTGATAACTTACCTCCCAAACAATTTTTCATTTGTTCCATTTGTCCCATGGCTAGGCAACAAAGGTTACCCTTTCTTGAAAGTACCATTCACTCTACTACTCCTTTCCAGTTGATTTATGTAGACTTGTGGGGACCCTATCACACCCTAACTTATAATAGTTTTAAGTATTTTATGACCATTGTAGATGATTTTACTAGGGCCACTTGGACCCACTTGCTTTCCTCTATGCCTTCTCTATTTTAAATCCTTCATTGCTATGGTCAGCACTCAATTTTCCCTTCCTGTTAAAACTGTGAGATCAGACAATGCTTTTGAGTTGGGAGGAAGTAATGAGGCTAAAACCTTTTTATCTACTCAAGGTATCTTTCACCAGACTTCTTGTTTACATACACCACAACAAAATGGTGTAGTGGAAAGGAAATACAAACACCTACTTGAAACTACCCGGGCACTCCTTTTTCAATCAAAATTGCCTCTCAAGTATAGGGTGAGTGTGTTTTGACTGCCACCTACCTTATCAATAGGTTTCCTTCCCCTCTACTTCAACATAAGTCTCCTTTTGAGTTGTTGCATGGTTCCTCTCCTTCATTTGCACATTTGAAAGTTTTTTGGCGCCTATGTTTTGTTGTTGTCCCTAAGCCTTACATAGATAAGTTCAAATCTAGGACTATTCCATCTGTTTTCTTTGGATATAGTTTTGGGAAGAAAGCTTTTAAGTTGCTCAACCTCTCCAGCTCAGTCATTTTTCATTCAAGGGATGTGGTGTTCCATGAACACATTTTTCCCTATTCTGATGCATCTACTTATGCTCCTTTGTTTCCTCCACTCCCTCATTTTTCTATGCCTGAGCATGTTCCAATTCTTGACCATATTCCTGATGCTATTCCTAGTTCTACCTCTTCCTTTATTTCTTCTTCTCATGTTCCATCTTGTGCTCCTAATCCTCCTCTTAGGAGATCTGATAGGCCTTCCAAAACTCCTGCTTATCTTAATGATTATGTATGCACCTCTGTTTCTGGTTCTAATGTCTTACCCTCTTATGATGTTAATTGCTTATTGGAGCCTCAATTTTATCATCAAGATGTGTCTAATTCTGCTTGGCAAGAGGCCATGATGAAAGAGTTTCAAGTTTTAGATGCCAATAACACCTGAACTATAATGCCTCTTCTATCAGGGAAGAAGGCTATACCTTGTAAATGAGTTTACAAGATAAAACAGCGGGTTGATGGTTCTATTGAGAGATAAAAGACTAGATTGTTGATTCGAGGGGATAGTCAATAGGAAGGAGTAGATTTTACTGAAACTTTCTCTCCAGTGGTCAAGTTGACCACCATTAGATGTTTGTTGTCCATAGCAGCTAAGAGACATTGGACAGTCTTCCAACTTGATGTTAACAATGCTTTTCTACATGGGGATCTTGATGAAGAGGTCTTTATGAAAATACCTTCTGATCTAACTGTTCAGTCCTCTCCTTCTACTACTCTTTTGGCCTGTAAGCTTAATAAATCCCTCTATAATCTTAGACATGCTTCTAGACAATGATATGCTAAACTGTCTTCAGCTCTTTAGTCCAAGGGTTTTCATCCTAGTGTTAATGACTATTCTTTGTTTCGAAAATTGCATGGGAATTCCTTGACCATAGTAGCTCTTTATGTTGATGATATATTGGTGACTGGGGATGATTTATGTGAAATTGCTGCCTTGAAACAGTTCTTAGATGATCAGTTTAAGATAAAAGATCTTGGTGAAATTCATTTTTTTCTTGGACTTGAGGTTGTCAAGCGAGAAAATAGTTTTATGGTTAATCAACACAAGTTCCTTGTGGAACTTCTTTCTGAGTTTCATTGTTCTACTGTTACTCCTGTTGTTTCCCCCCTAGATCCTCATGTTAAGTTGTCAGCTGATTCTAGATAATTGTTGCCTGATCCATCTGTCTATAGAAGGTTGGTAGGGAAGTTAAATTTCTTGCAGCATACTAGACCTGACATATCATTTACTATTCAACATTTGAGTCAGTACATGTCTGCCCCACGACTGGGCCATTTGGATGCTGCTTATCATGTATTGAGGTACTTGGCTGGCACACCCTCACTTGGTTTATTGTTATGTAATTCTCCTGATTTTACTCTCCAAGGTTATTGTGATTCAGATTGGGCAAGCTGTGCGATTCTCGTCGGTCTGTTAGTGGCCTTATTGTCTTTCTTGGTGGCTGCCCCATTGCCTGGAAGTCTAAGAAACATCCCACCATTGCTCTATCTTCTGCTGAGGCTGAGTACAGGGCACTCAGGTTGTTAGTTGCTGAGGTTTCATGGGTCCTTCGACTTTTGGGTGAGCTTGGTGTGGCTGATCTTGTTCCTGTTGATGTTTTTTGTGATATCAAATCTGCCATACACATCGCCAAGAATCCTGTTTTCCATGAACGTACTAAGCATATTGAAGTGGATTGTCAATTTGTTCGGGATGTCTTGAAAGCTATGCTCATTATTTTGCACTCTATTTCTACTCATTCTCAACTGGCTGACATTTTTACTAAGCCCCTTTTGGGTAGCAGCCAACAGGCCTTTGTCTCCAAGCTTGGAATGAATTCCCCTTCCAGCTTGATGGGGGGTGTTGGAGCCCATGACACACTACACAGGCCCCATATAGAAGAGGTCCACTTGAAGAAGTTGCAGCTGATGAAGCAGCCCCCTTAATAGACCCGGTTCATTTTTATTTAATTAGACCCGATTCATTGTAAATATATAAATATAGAGTTTCACATTATTTTGTTACAGACATTAAATATTAATAAAAGATCTTTATTCAGCTCAAGTTCTTTTCTCTTCATACGAACATTTCATCTTAGGGTTTCTCGTATGAATCTTGTTCGAGATCATGAAGAATTCGACTGTTTTTAAAGAGCATCTTACCTCTTTTTCTTTATGGCTCTCACTGTCTCTATATTTAACAAAGTTCAAAGAAGCTTCGAATATTGTACTTATGTGCAAATAGAAATTTCCTTGTTTTTGACTTGAATAGTAAACCAACTGTTTTAATTCTTTCTCTGTCTCCATAAGTTTAGGGAGAAGATGATCCCTAATGATGCTTGAATAATTGGTAATTTGAACCTTTCAACTTATATGCAACTTTTCTCTAGCTCTCAAAATACACAGAAACACGTGTCAACAGCTTAAGCCAATATAAAGATATTTCGAGGTAAAGAAATCCTTGGATGAGCCAAGAAACGGAGGACATGATACCAATATGCAGCTTGAAGATACTACTGCAGATTCAAATTATTTTGAGATTCACTTAAAAGTGATTGAAAAACTAAAAGACTGAAAGACAAAGGAGGTAAAGAACTTCGCAACTCGAAGAAAATAACTGTTATTCTTATGAGAAAACAAAGATTCGGAGTGCCAATTGGATTTAGAGGGATTTTACAAGGATCAAATATTTTGACATCTAAAGCTCCATGCTCCATAAAGGTCAAAGAGCTAGCCATCTTTCTAAAAACTCAGAGCTACTTCTTTGAATTGCCAACAATAAGTTAGATTTTTATGACAAATTAGACATAAGAATCTGACAGGTCAAACGTCTACCAAGAAATAAATCAAACTAGCTAAGAAAATGGTGGAAAGCATCAGCTTAAGAATATGTGTAAATTCTAAAAGCTCCACCAACTTCAAAAGAAATAAGGGAGAGAAACTGAAAGGAAAATGTTAAAAATTATATCTGCGTCGACTTTTTATCTTTTCTATTGTTGATTCACTCTCTTCACTTGTGATGAATTTTGTTGCTTATTCACTTTCATAATCGTCATCGTCTCCAAAACTGAACACAGATGCATCTGCTGCAATGGCCTTAATATCACTTGAGCCCAGATTCGGAATGGCAGCTCTCTCAACTGTCTCATCCTTGATCTCGCTTGCACCACTTTTAGGATCGCTGCTCCTAAGAGAAAGTTGTTCGGCGTTATGTGTTAGATTGGCAATCTGCTCCTTTTGGGAGCCAGAATCAACACCTGCAGCAGCAGTTTGTGAAGCACTTGTCTGACTTTTTGTACTGGAAGGTGCAGCTTCCTCCCCATCGCTATCTGAAAATACATCATCACCATGGTTTTGGCCCCCCGATACCTTGTTTTTGTTCAAATTACCTTTAATTCCTTCACTGGATGAAGAACTGTTTCCTTGTCTTGGGTCCTTTCCTTTGGCGGCACCATCAGCCTTGGACTTTACTGGAACACTTCCATCATAATCTACCATCACAATCTCAACTTGGAATCCAGGAGATGGTAGTTTCCTCTGAAAGATACATATAGAAAGTGAAAGAAGATGCAAATCCAATTAGAGCCTAGATGAAGTAGAATGCTATTCCATGGAAAAAGAATGGATCTTCAGAAAGGATATTGAGTCAGACTCTTAATCAGAACAAAGTATTACAGATGACAAGCATATCAATTACCTTATCAAAGCCATCCAATTCCGAGACACCTAAAATCAGTCTGTTTTCCATCATTGACGTGTTTAACCAGCTGCAAAGGAAATAGGATGAAATTCTTATGTGCCTGAAAAAACTATTCAGCTAACATTTTCACTTGCATGTTCCTCTTCTCACAAGGAGTTGCCACGGGTAGTGCTTGGAAGAACAGAACACTTCATTAGTGATTACCCCCCCCCCTCCCCCCCCCTTTTTTTTTGTGTGTGTGTGGGGGGGGGGGGGGGTTCTCACTACTTTTAGATTACAGTTAAAATAGATCCTTGAATGGCATGCACAGATATAAGAAATACTGAAAAGAACAAGGATCAATTGCAAACCAGTAGAAATCTCCTTGGCGATCATGAAAATAGATCTTGAAGTCGCCTGCCAATTCAGTTAGACCAGGTTCACCTGGTAGAGCAAAAACCATAATTCCTTTTCTTTGTGCTCGTATCCAAAAATCTTCAGGCTGCAATAACCAACATACAACAAATAAATACGATATATCACAAGGGGAGAAATACTTTGAAACTGAAAATGTCTTTTTTAATTAATGTAAGCACGGCTTACAATTAAGCAAGAGTCATAAACAGAGATTGAACTAATTTACCATAAGGTCCCTAGTCTTCGGATGTTTTTTTGTAGAAAACAGGATGCCTGCAGAAAGTACAACATCAATATCGCGCTGGATTGAATTATCTTAGCAAACTGATGGGATAAGATGCATCCTACTTGGTAAAAGCATCAATAAAAGCATTCTAACTCAAATAGGATCTGATTCACGAAGCATCTCGACAAATACAAGGTGTAGCATTGAACAACTCAGCCAATTAAAGTAGAAGAACACAGAGTAGCCACTTGACTATAAGGCGATTATAGATGGATGTTATTTTGCCAATATTGTGTGCAGAAAACCTACCACTGTGACTAGATATTGTAATTGAAGGCCTTATCCAGGATGAACACTTGTGGAATCGAAATCCTCTCAGCATGCACCTGCAGCATGGTAACTGCTTAATTACTTCTTGAAGATCAGATAAAGAATTAACTACAGTTAACAAGAAAAGTACCTACGTCCAGGAGGAGTTTCACCACCGAATTGAGTCAAAATGCGCTCAAAATATTTTACATACCTCTAGGAAAAGCACAAAAGTCATTAGCTAGAGCAAATGAAATAAATGGCTGTAAATCAATATGTTTCATTTGAGACGATGACTAACAATCTGACTTAGAAGAATAAGGGCCTTCCCATCTACACATCTTTTTTGGTTATAATAGTTGATGCATTCCTCAGCTGTTGGGAAAAACTGAATAGTAAAAAGGGTAAAACAATAAGTGTGAATGGGAGAAAAACTAGCGAAAGTTTCAGACTGCATGCAAGTATTTTCCATGTACAAGGTCTCACCTTCAAGAACAGAAGGAGGCTACAAATCATAAGCCCTGTCCTAGCCATTCCAGCTTTACAATGTACAACTACCACATTTAGAATGTCCTCCTTCAACCACGAATATGCACTTTGGCAAAACAGTTTTATAAGATGAATTGGCGGGCAGTTGTGATCATCAAATGGGAAAGATGCAACCTGTTCATATTCAACAGAAATCATCTAATTGGAGATGTAACATTATACAACTGCAAAAAGTTCAAGACTTTTACATTTGCGCAAATTCTTCAAAGAAAATCTCAAAATGAACAGGTACTCATCAAAATCCTTCCAGATAAAAAATTTCTCCATTTTGTGGCTCTGCAATCCCGAAAATGAACTAGTGCAAAATAAAGTTTTAGGTAACGGTATCATATCAGCAATGGAGTTGTTCCACTATCAGCCATCTATTTTAGGTTTCTGATTTAACTACATGCAGATTAGAATGTGTTGCCTACCTATGTTACTCGAACTCTCCAAAAATGTCGCCGGGTGTGTGTCGGATCCTCCAAAAGTAGTGTATTTTTGGAGGATCCGACATGGGAGCAGTGGCATTTTGGAGAGTCTACACAACATAGTTGCCTGCAGATCTAAACACATTGAATATGTGGGGCACTGGATCTAGCCCAAGCATCCAACTGGTTTAGAAGCATGAAGGACATTTGGATCAAAAAAATTGTCTAAAGGTGCATTGCAGCAGTATTTTAGCTTATTTGTCAGGTTGAGTTTATTTTGGGATTGTTGTTTCCTAGTTGTGTTTTAGGATTCATCCAGTGCTATTAGCGAGCATTTGGACCCATAAAAGCGAAGGAGCTTTTCATAAGCCCAATACCCAAAAAACCTTGCTATTTCATTACTCCAAAATTCGTACCAATCTCGTTTATGAATGTTATGATGGCCAGGACTCTTTCCAGGCTGCTCTCAAGGCAGGTGTTTGAAACTAATCTCTCGAATTCACATAATTTAGGTAACTTCTTGAACATGTGACTGACTGAGTAATGAATGTTCAAGTAACAACATGTCCTTTTTCCCACGCTAAAGCTACAAATAGTCGCATAACATCGCAGCACGGTGCATTAAGTTCCCGCTATGCGCAGGATGCGTGGAAGGGCCGGACCACAAGGGTCTATTGTACACAGCCTTAGCCTGCATTTCTGCAAGAGGCTGTTTCCACGCTTGAACCTGTAACCTCTTGGTCCCAGGGCAGCAACTTTACCAGTTACGCCAAGGCTCTCCTTTGAGATCAAGATGTTAAATATCATTAGTGAGGATTCTTGGTGAATTTCATGAGATGAATATTATCCACATATACTAACGCCATAATTTGCTGTCTTACATGATATTTTTTTTAAAACAAATTAAGAAAGCTAACAAATTAAGAAAGCTGGCTAAGTAACACTGCAGAATAGTTTGGCTCTAACTTTATAATTCATAAAGTCATAAAACAGAGAGATAAATAAGATAAGAATAAAGAAAATAAAACAGTAATATCAATTTCTTTTGTAATTTTTTGGTTGTTCCATTGAAGCTAAACAGCATTTGCTATCACCAGCAACAGGGGTAGTGTCCTGCTTGAAGTTTTCTACTAATCAGTGTGAAGGATGGATACATCTTTAGAAGCACAGATCTCTACATTCAGAGAAATGTTGACCAGGTTAATATTCTAGTAGTTGAAACAAACCCGATTAAAGAAAGTTGCCAGACAGGTACATGATAATAAAACTACAAATACGTCAGATTTAATCAGCAAGATATTCCTTTATGCCTTGAACAGGAATCCTAAGTATGACATTTTGCAATGAGCACATATTTTAAGTTTTTTTGAGAAAAGAACTAACAGAGATCTAGTTATCCGCTCTAAACCTCAAATATGATGGAATCAAAAATATAATTTATTGAAGGAAGAGATTTGCACCTTTCCCCCAAATAGTGAAGCATCATACAATCTCTCTGAACAAAGATTATAAACTTTGTACTTTCCCTGCATTCCAGGAGAGATGAAGTTGCAGTAAGAGATAAAAAATGAAAAGAATATAATAATCCATCAGTAATACATTTAAACACCTATAAGGCTATAGCTGCATTACATTCAAATAGACAGAGAGTTAACTTATCATGCACATCTGCCGTCCAATTCCCAAATCTTCACTTAGGAAAATTACCAGATCTAAAGCAAAAATAAAAGGAGTAATATCAACAAATGCGCTAGGTATAAGGTGATATATTATCCACTGAATCAGAAAGCCTCCCTATGTCTTGGTCAAACCGAGAAGACGAAAAAACGAGCGTTTCTCTTTCCATCTCACTCTTTCTCTAGAAAAATAAAATGAACAAAGAATACCTATATTATATTTTCAACCACAACAAAAAAGACAGAGCTGTTTTAGTCTTTGGGACACACTGATGGCAACACTCAAATGCTACTACAGTTCTCTTCTTAGAAAGAAACATCATGATGAGCAGCCACTTTTACAGCAACCATGGAGCACTCACTATTCTACAAAACCATAGCTATGGGTATTTCGAGAAGCACAATTCTTCTAAAACTATAAGATGCACTTCAATAGAGTTATTGGGGACAAAGAACTATCAAGTTTACTCGAAATTACCTTATGATGAGTCTCGAAAAATTTTATCACTTCCTCCATGTGATTTCGGTAGAACCCCTGTATCATTCATCTTATATGTTAGAGAAATGCAGGTTTGGAATAACTGAATAAGTGGAAAATATCCAAAACTATGGGCGATCTTTACCTCAACATATCCAAAGAAACCAGAGCTCATGTCGCCTGCAGGAAAACCCATAGCTATGATATTCTCTGTTATGTAAGTCATATCCAAATCAAATCCACCCTCCTGTTTTATTTAATCACTTTACATCAATAATCAGCTATATCTAAGAAAAGATACAGCAAATATTCAGAGTCATATCCAAATCAAATACACCCTCCTGTTTTATTTAACCAATTGACTTCGTATCTTATACAAATAAGATTAACTTAAGGGTAATGTCTAGAGTTGCTAACTAAATGGTCTTGACTTCATATCTTATACGAATAAGAAAAACTTAAGACAAACAAAGCAGCAACATTCTGATCTACCTGGTATCTTCGCTTGTTCTGAGATACTGCATGTCGTGCCTTAACTTGCACAGCCTTCACAGCATTCAGAGATGTGTCAATTAGCCCTTTAGTTATTGATTCAAACACACCTGATTGTGTGGTTGGTGAGTTGCCTCCAGCACTATCATTTGCCTCAGAAGCTTTCGAAGTGAATGGCAAACCAAGACCACTAGCAAAACGTGAGAATGTAGATGTCCCAGTATCTCCAATTGCTGACCCCTGTTGCCCAGGCGCAACAGGCTGTGGAAAGTTTAAGGTTTTCGCCCAAGATGATATGGCCGATGTATGCGACTTAGATGTGTCCTGAGCAGCATTATCTTTCTGGGAAGCAACTGGCTTGGGAGCTTCAGCATCAGAAGATTTACTGGAGAGATGTGGAGATGAACTAGTGGATTCAGATTCCATTCTGGAACCAAACAGAAAAAAAGAATCAGTGTTGTGAAGAACCACAGTAAAGAATGCAATACGGTAAGTATTTGTCATCATATGACATGTCTGAAACAAAACAATGATCTCTAGTCATCAATCGATGCTAACCTCGATCTAGAAAGTTTGCTAATGCCGAGGGGATATAACGAACTGTTGACAAATAACAGCAGGCTATGTTTTTTAATTCAAGTTATAATTAATTGTTCTCTTCCTCATTTGGATGTACCCTTATACATAGTCGCTTAAGAAAATTCAGAACAAAGTATCATATGTCTTCTTCTTTCCATCTCCTAACTTTCTTTGTCCATTCACTTTGTGTTCAATGATACCAGAAATTGTTTGAGGCTAGCTTTTGCATCAAATGGTATGCCAAAATTTTTCAACCTGCTCAAATACAATATCTAATGGTGTACATACACCCAGCTATCACCACGCATGAGCAAAATCATCAACATATATCATAACAATTGCCACATAGCTATTCCCGTCCAGATATAGAAAACCAAACGCACTTACGCAAGGAGCAGAAAACATTGGAATGTCCAATAGCCTCTGCTGCATATCGTTCAGAAAACTTAAGAAAATGATTCCCTTTCACATACACATACCGGCAAAAAAATTAAAATGCCTCAATCATGTAATTGAAGGGGAGCCTTGGAGCACGGGTCTACCTTTTTGCCCTCCAACATGCAATTGCTTCTTTAAATACCCAAAAATGGTATATTAGAGCCTAAAATGCATATGGAGCGCCCACATTTTGGACAAAAAGAGAAATACGATTGGCACCTCGCTAGTTCAGAGTGATAAAAATAAGCATGGATCCGAACCTTATGAAATGTTGTGATTCAGAAGAATCACAATGTGGATTATCAAGTTTAAACATGAGCAAATATTATTGAAGCAGAGAAATCGGATCACTCACGGAAACTGGAAATCGAACAGAAGCTGGTGCAAGCTCTAATCTCTGAGAGGCTCTGAAGTTTCTTCTGCGGTTGTGTATTTCAAATGAATGCCAGAGATGTGATAAACGCAATCCGAGTCCGTTTGTACATTCAAGGCGGTGCAGAGGTGGTGACTGGCTGCCGGCGTCTAGTGCTGTTGTTGTGGTCGATTTATCCAGATCGGGATCCTTTGTAACTGTATTCAAAGCTGAACAAAATAAATATTTTGATAAATGAGCTCACAGTTTTCACACTTCCATCTTCTTAATCGTCTCGTCCTAAAGGACCTAAACTACTATTCCCTCAGTTTCCTAATTTAATAGCACTGGTAATACGACAATTCTTTCGTGATCTTTCACTTTTTTTCACATTTAAGTTACTCTTATCACAAATTTAATAAGTTAACATTATAGTTTCTTTATAGTTTTTTGTCTTAGTTTCCGTGCAAGTCAAAATAATTTGTACGTCGACATTGAAAAAGTATATTTTTAAAGGGTAATTGTTATTGTAATCTTAAAATACTTTAGGTGTAGACAAAGAAAACCATGGGTCACGTGACATGCAATTGAATATGCTTTCCAAATTTGAGGAAATGAAAAGTAGAACGAGTAACATATTTTTGGCTCTATACTAGAGGTCATCGAGGCCAAATGTGACTCCCGTGGTTAACCAAGTCAACAGGACTTTCGAGGTTCGAGAAGACCGAATGCAGAGGTATTTGGACAAACTGCAGGTAACCCTACACCGGTTTAAAGAATGGACTCTACAACATGTACCTCGAGAGCAGAACAACGAGGCCGATGCTCTTACAAATTTGGGGTCATCAGTCGAAGACGGCGAAATTAGCTCGGGGACTGTCGTACAACTTTCGAAGTTAGTAATCGAGGAAGGCCACGTCGAAATAAACTCCACAAGCCTAACTTAGGATTGGAGGAATAAGTATATCGAGTATCTAAAAAACGGGAAGCTTCCATCGGACCCTAAGGAATCAAGGACTCTGCGAACAAAGGTTGCACGATTCACATTGGTCGAAGATGGAACATTATACAGAAGTATGTTCGATGGACCATTGGCAATATGTTTGGGTCCAGGAGATACCGACTACGTCCTACGAGAAATTTACGAGGGTACTTGCGGGAACTATTCTGGTGCTGAATCACTGGTTTACAAAGTCATCAGAGCGAGATACTGTTGGGCCAATATGGAAAAATATACTAAGGAATTCATTCGAAAATGCGACAAATGCCAAAGATATACACCGATGATCCACCAGCCCGGAGAGCAACTTCATTCAGTCCTATCCCAATGGCCGTTCATGAAATGGGGAATGGATATCGTCAGCCCTCTGCCATCGGCCCCAAGTAAGGCTAAATTCATTTTATTTTATGACTGACTATTTCTCTAAGTGGGTTGAAGCACAAGCTTTCGAGAAAGTCAGAGAAAAAGAAGTTATAGACTTCATCTAGAATCACATCATATGTCGATTCGGGATACCCGCCGAGATAGCATCGACAATGGAAAACAATTCATCAGCAACAAAATAACAAAGTTCTTTGAAGATCACAAAATAAAAAGGATCTTGTCGACGCCGTATCATCCTAATAGGAATGGACAGGCCGAATCGACAAACAAGACCATCCTTCAGAGTCTAAAGAAAAGATTGAACGATGTTAATGGAAAATGGATAGAAATTTAACAGAAGTCCTTTGGGCGTATCGAACAATATCAAAATCCTGTACGGGGGCAACACTGTTCTCCTTAGTATATGGCGTCGAAGCTTTGATCCCGATCGAGGTCGGGGAACCTAGCGTCAGGTTTCGATACACAACGGAAGAGTCAAATCACGAGGCTATGAATACGAGCCTCGAATTGCTAGATGAAAAACGGGAAGTCGCCCTCATCCGAATGGCTGCACAAAAGCAGCGCATTGAAAGGTACTACAACCGAAGAGCCAATCTCCACCACATTCGAATCGGGGACTTAGTTCTGAGAAAAGTCACCCTCAATACCCGAGACCCAAATGAAGGAAAACTCGGCCCAAATTGGGAAGGACCGTATCAGGTCCTCGGTATCATCGGAAGGGGATCTTACAAACTTGGCACAATTAACAGCGAACAATTGCCAAATAATTGGAACGTATCACTCCTCAAACGATATTATTACTAAGGTATAACCCTCTCCTTTTTCATTTGTATTTTATACTAACTTGTTGCAGGGGTTTGAACGAAGGCATCGAAGTTCTCTCCAAACACGAAGTCCTTAGGTCTGAAAGCACATGTTGCACTCTTTTTCCCTTCGACCAGTTTTTATCCCAAATAGGTTTTTTCGGCAAGGTTTTTAACGAGGCAACCATTATTCGTGCTAACTTAGACCAATTCAATAGTATCCGAGGCTTTTTTACAATTAACCTCAAATACTGGGAGACATCGGATGTTATGTTTTCAAGGAAAATACTTCGTGCCAACAGGTTCTCGATAGGTAAATTTTGTAAAAGGCCAAATGGTCAAATGAACCGTGTCCATGTAGATTACTCAAGCCCTAATGGCAAAACATGTACACATGAATGATCTATTGAAAGAAGTATTTTTTCCTTACCAGATGTCCCATGACTTAGTGAAATTTCTACTTTACAATTTCATACTTATGATCTATTGCAAAAACTGGCCCAAGTGCCGATCGCAACTAAAGCTTGAACAATCAACCCCGTACTCGGGGACTGCCGTCCAAAAATTGTCATGCTCTAATTATTAAACTTCGAGATCATAAGACCTTAAAAATGCAATCCTCGATTTTCTAGGCCAAGGATACCCCACTCGGGGACTAATGCTTCGAATAAGTTTGAAGTGTAATCGGGAAATAAGCCCAAGAGGCAAACCCCAAATTAAAGTCTACGACCAAAATAACACGGTTCGGAGACGTTCGAATTCCATAATAAAAACATGCCTTATAATATATTCATAAAACTGGTTAAAAAGGCTACCCTCGACAAAGTTAAAAAGGGTTTCGATAATATCAACCCTCGAAAACCCTAAAGGGATACCGGATTGTTCGAACTCTCGAAATAATCTTATGCTAAGGCAATACAAATTTTTATATGATTAACTCTTTTAGCCGAAAAGGGGAAAGGATCCATTCTTTTAAGGCCATATCGACCTAATTCAGGAGCCTAAAGGCCATTGTATTTTTGAGTTTGAGGAGTCACCCTCACTCAACTAAAACCTAAGGGTCATCCTACTTCGAGTTCGACCAAATACTCGCTCGATTACAAAAACTACACTAGTCCGACTTCGATCAAATTCCCCAAGCCTCATATTTATGAAATTTTCAAGACATGGTCAAAACAGAATTTGTACGAGGCGGAAATTGAAATAAAGACAAATCGAAGAAAAAAAAGATCTTTTATATATATGAAAATAGTTACATGGATCGGTCAGGATCATACATAAAAAAGGAAAAAAATTTCCTCGGGAGCTACGCCTTCGTCATCAAAATCCCCTCCGCTCTCAGATCCACTCACACTCCCGGAATCATCATGAGAGCAACGCTTTGGCTTCGGCCTCGAGTACTTTCACGTTCTCGATATCGACAGCAAGGTTAAAGCCACGAGCATGAATATCCTCAAGAGTCTCTCTTCGAGACTGGTACTTGGCATGCTCGGCAACCCAGTATGATTGAGTCTGAGCAGTATCAGCAACTTCCTTTGCTCGAGCTTGAGCAGCTTTAGCATCAGCTCGGTAGACGGTCACGATCTCCTTCGCTCAACCTTTACTTTTTCTGCCTCAGATGTGGCCTTTGCAATTTTGGCGGCAACTGAGCCTCGAGCTTCTCAATTTTCTTGGCTCGGGCCGAGCTTTCCTCCTTCATGCTTTGGAGTTGATTTTCGGTTAATGACAGTTGGGCTCGAGCAGTATCTTTCTTTGAGGCAAGGCAGTCCATGTTTTGTTTCCACCCCAAAGTCTCCGCCCTCATCATGTTGGCCTCCTCACAAAGTTGTTCGATCTTTCTGGCCTTCTGCTGAACCTGCAAGATCAAAGTATTAGTCGTCATTCCCGAATTGATATATCGAGCTTCTAAAAAAAATTTCATTACCTGCTCAATTAGGTCGGTCTACTCTTTATGAGTTGTGACAAATTCGGCTCAGAGGTCCTTGATCTCCTCTTCTTTTTGCCCATTGAGAAGTTTGAGGGCATTTCTCTCCTCTGTATGCTTTTGAAGATTGGCCTCGCACCAGCTCAGTTCTACCCGGGATTTAGAAAACGTTTTCCGATGAAGTGTCAAGGCCTATGAAAAACGAAAAGAAATCAGGCAAGAAGAAATAAATGGAAGCGTAATATTGATTAAAGGAGCTGAGGCTTACCCGACTCAGAAGTCGTTGAGCCTCATCGAAGAGACTCGATGCATCACTCAGTTGGTAGCATCTTCGACTCCCGTAAAGCAACTATGGAAAAGGTCCTTCCCTTCGTGGGTTGTTTCCACTTCGGGGGTCCCTATGGCTTGGGCTTCCTAAATTTGCCCCTCGAAAAATGTAGGGAGGGGTAGCGAATCGCCAATATCTATTGCCCCAAGAAAGTCACTTGGGGTGTTCTCTTCATTTTGAAGGGCCTCGGAACCAGCCCCTTCAAGCACACTCGTCGATTGCTCATTACGATGGGAGGCATCTTCAGCCTCCGATGACTCGGGGACTTTGCTCGGGCCATCTTCCGAAATCTCCTCTATCCGAGGCCAAACCTCTTCGATCATCACCAGCTCAGCGACCTTTGGGGCCTCGGTACTCCTCTTTATTTGGGCTACCAGCTCGATGCCAGCATCTTCATTTTCCTCTTCTTCCTCCCTTAGTCGCTGAGCTACATCAGTAGGCAGGACGGCGGTGTCTTTCTTCGACCTGCGAGCCTTGCTTTTCTTGGGCTTTGGAGTCTCAGAGGCCGAGACCCTTTTTCTTTTCTTTTCCTTCACCGGCTTCGGGACCGGGGGCGAAACCTCCTCCTCCCCGGACGAGGGCCTCATGACGACATCTTTCCCAAGGCCTGTATGAAAGGAAGTCAAGTGAGTATAAGAGGAAAACATTTTAATGAAAGCTATCAAATATGTGAAGAAAAGGCTTACCGTGATTTTTGGCCTCCTATCGGCCCCTTGCGAAATCACGCCATGACGCTCAACATACAAGGAGGTCAAAGCTAGGGTCTAAACCCAGCTCTCGAGGTTCCGAATCGCACCAGGCATCCAAGAGACCGCTACATCATAGAAAAGGATGTCAATAAGGAGAAGTAAAAGAAACAAAACAGTAAAGAGAAGCTAAAGGAAGGATGAACTTACGCTTTATATTCCATTTCTCGGGACTTCTCAGCTTGAATTAGGTCAGAAGTCTTCACTCGAACAAACCGACCCATTCGTCCTCGATCCTTGTCCTCATTTATGCTCTAGAATAACACCTTGGTAGCCCGACGCTGAAGCTTTATTAACTCACCTCAAAAAAGCTGGGGCCTATACAGCCTGATGAGGTGGTCGATGATGAAAGGCGTACCTTCGACTTTGCTCGCAAAATATCGGAACAGAATGGCAATCTACCAAAAAGAAGGGTGGATCTGACCTAGGGTTATTTGATATTGGCGGCAAAAGTCAATAATGACGGGATCGATAGGGCCCAGTGTGAAAGGGTAAGTGTAAACACTTGGAAACTCTTTCACATAGGTAGTGATATCTTCCTCGGGGGGTCGGTATCACCACCTCTTTCTTCTCCAAATGGCAGTCTTTCTTGACCTGCTCAAGGTCACTCTTAGTTATCGAGCACATGTATCTCGACATTGGCTCACACCGACTAGGAACAAATGAAGTTTTTTCGACTTTGAAGTCGAAAGTAAGATCACACCCCACCTAGGGAACGCACTCCTCAAGGCGCGGCTCCACCAGTGTTTTATCGTCGGCTGGCCGTGATGAAGAGGTGCCCTCCTTTTGTGGAATAGTTTTAGATGTTTTTTCCATCTCTGCAAGTTGAAATAAGGAAGAAGAGAATGTGGTTTGGTGTTTTGAGGGAAGGATGATAACGAAAACTAGAGATTATGCAGCACGTAAAAGCTTGAAGGAAGTGAAAAACTTTGAAGATTAGGGCGGGGATTAAGAGTAAAGGTTGGGAAAAAGAGAAGGAAAGCACATTTATAGGAAGGAAAGCACATTTATAGGAAGAAGATGACGGTTCAAAATCAATAATGGCGGACAACAATTGACAGACATTTAATGCCTTTATATGCGAACTGACGGGACGTTTCAGTTACTTCTGTCGCTTACATCATAAGGATGATGTCATGGTAGGTCGAGGTACAAAATTGAAGGCTCAATTAGTTTCCTCTCATTACACTCCATGAAACGAGGGGACTATCCGTAAACGGTTAAAACCTGGCCTACCCAATTTTACTATTTGATCGAGGCTAGGGAATTGCGTCAAAGTTCGGCCTCGCAACAGATCAGACCGATGTACGAGGATAAGGCACAGAGTTCAAGGACCGAGGTACCTATCGAAGATCGAGGCTAGTAGCGATCTAGACCAAATGAGATAGACATCGAGCAAAGCACAATAATAGAAAGGCAAAATATCTGTGACTGACCGGAGATCATGGCGTCAATCTCGGAACAGATAAAATCAAGGGCGGTTATTTAGTTAATCATGGGATTTACTTCCTTAATTAGAATTTACCATAAGCAAGATTCCTCTACTATATAAAGAGCGCCCTAATCATTTTGTAACCATCTTATATTCACACATATCAAAGCAATTCAATACCTTCTAGCTCATATTCTTGTTCATCCGTTAGTTTATTTCTTAACTATTGTAGGCATCGATCAGTTCGAGGGTACTTAAGCTCGAGGGTTGAATCACGTTTCAAGACTGATTTGCTTTATCTCATTGTTAATCTTTACTACTAATTTTTACGTTTATCAATTGGTATTAGGTAAAATCATGTATCCTTAAAACCATATTATAAGTTTAATTATTATCCAATTTTTAGGGTAAACATAATCAACTAAACAATTGATTTTATTAATGTGACTACTGACTATATAACATTGAAAAGAAGCCCATATTTGGGCAGAATCGCAAATGAAACACCGATCAAGCAAAATAATGTATTACCCATTCTAGGCTTTTATTCATTTCACATTGTTTATCTGTATGTAGCAAGTAAGAGTATTTGATCATTGAAGTTTAGCCTATCAACCTAATGTTTTCATACTATTTGAAATTGGGTAGTATATAACGTATTTCGATTTAACTATCAATAGATTAAATTTTTTTAACAATTAAAAGGATAAATTCTAGATCATTTCTAGCATGATGCATGATATTAAGGATGTTTTGAGCTTTTCCGTTGTCTAGGATTGCTAACCTGTATGGGCCAAAAATTATCTTTAATATGATTAGACCATATCAGCATTAAGAGTGCCTTAAAGGTCTGCCACGTATCACCAATATGAATGTGAAAAAGGCATACCTAAGACCGAAGTGGTCTCACAAGAGATGAAGGGTGGAGTCGAGGAGTCATTGTAGTCGAGGACGAGCACTCATCTTAAATGGAGTAATAATGGCTAATTTTAGGATAAGTCACTAAAGAGAATATTCCGGTGGATATTCTATGTACCTATACTATTAGGATTTTTAGGTACATGTTCCCTTGTAAGTAGAAAGAGACATAATTATAGAGGACATGAAATATTTACCTGTAAGAAAACACGTTGGCATTATCTATAGAATCTTGCTTTATTGCACACATACAAAATATAACTTTTTCTTGAGATTCTTGCCTAACTTCTCCCCACAATCCAATAACGGTCCGAATATTCAAAGGCTCATCAATCATTCATCATTGTCAGAAAATATCCACGGATCTCACCCTTCGGGCGATTCACATGTTTTTATTTACTTAAATGTCATTCATTACTATTTATTGTTATTTAATGCTATCTTTTTCCTTTTAATTGCTAGTGTTATCATCATTTATTGCTATCTAGCTAATGTACATATAATCTTACTACAAAATCGATTAAAATATCTTTTGGACATTAATATTAGCTATGATTGACTCTATTTTATCAAATTTAATTGTTTAAACCCAGACTCAAATTTGGGGTCAAACCGTTTGGCGCCGTCTGCGGAGATTGCTTAGCTAATCTTTTAGTTTCCAGTAGATCTACAACTCACGTGGTTTGCTCACCTAACAAACCACAAATATTTCTCATTCTCTGCACGTATAGAAGTTTACATGGTAGGTTACCAAGAAAACAGAGCTAAGGTGACATGTGACATCCCCGACAACCTCATGAATGCTATCAACGAGAGCTATGAAATATTGGGCGATGTTATGACACTTATTGTCTCCCCCAGGTGTTAGAGGTCACCCCCTCATTGTAGCACAACGAAACCAAATGGGAAAGGGGTTTCCACATCTACAAGAGAAGGGATACCACCTTCCATGAAAAAGCTCCTCGAAACATGGTTGATCGATACCTTAGTAAGCATGCTCAACAAACAAGCTCCATGCACGACTGTGGAAACCACGAGAGCCCACACGGTACAGCAAGGAGACGAAAAGGGCAATCAACCAGACCCTCCAACGCTAGGTATAACTCATAATGTTACTGATAGTGCAGGTGACAACGTCCTCACCACTACTTTAAAAAGAATGGAATAAATGGATAATGAGAAGAAAATGCTTAGAGACCAAATGAAAAAAATATCAAGGATGAGTAGATAAGATACTGGGCGCCTCTAAGCTACTACCGAAAAGGGACGTCGGCAAGTTCGTAGAGCAGCCGTATAGAGAGGAAGCGGCCCCATATGCCATAATAAAGACCTTTAAAATGCAACCATACCTCAGGATATACGATGGGACAACCGACCCCGAAGATCACGTGGCTCCTTACGTCACCGCCGTGAAGGGCAATGACCTCACCAAGGTACATGTGTCCTCCATTTTGCTAAAAAAATTGGCAAAACCCTCATTAGAAGGGCATTAACATGGTATTCATAGCTACCGACCCGCTCCATAGAAACATTCAAAGGAATGGCCAATAAGCTCGTGACGGCGCATGCCGAGGCCAAGAAAGCCGAAATAAGAGTAAACGACATCTTCGCCATCAAGCAATCTCTAGAAGAGGGACTAAGGGACTTCCTCGCCCGATTCAATAGGGTGAGGATGACCTTACCAAATGTGTCCGAAGGGATGGCGGTCGCAACCTTTCAGAACATGTTGAGTGTAGAAGGCTCTAGAGCGACTAAAAAGTTGCTGAGCCGATTAATAAAGTACCCTCCAACCACTTGGGATAAAATCCGTAATGCCTACTGTGTCGAAGTCCGAGCAGATGATGACGACCTCAACGAACCAACTCGATGGCTTATCTCGGTACAAGCCGAACCCATTAAAGAATGAAGAGATAACATGAGAAGGGATCACCCGGTCTCAAGGCAGAACAAGGAACGACATCAACCTTACGTTAGGCCCCCCACTGTATGGGTCAAAATCTAGCCATAGGATGGTTGTTCTTAAAAGGAACGATAAGGGGCCGACTGAGCCGTAACCACGCCTACAAGGCATGATAGTAAAGAGCACCTCGGCCATTGATGGGGTCAAATTGTCGGAAAGCTTACACCGCAGAATGAGCATGATGTTTGGACGAGCGATGAGGGGCACAATCATAAGAAAGTACACTGGTGAAAGACCATTGGATAAAAGAGAAAATTGCTAATATATATATATATATATATATATATATATATATATATATATATATATATATATATATGGGGAGCTGATTCCAGAAAGGGGGGATTTTGGAGGAGAGCTACCATGATAGAGTCGAAAAGAGGAACCTTTTCATCATCAACAGTTCTCTCTCTTCCCTTTGCTTGCTCCCATGATTATGACGCAAATCTGTCCTAGTTGTAAGGTTATCTCTCATGTTTGATGTACGATTATTACAATAATAAATGTTACACGTTCTTATTCTTCTATTTTCGCACTCTATATATTTGGATCTGGGATTAATTATGTTTGGCTAAGATTTACCTTCTATGTTACTAATAATTAGTTTGTCAAAAGAGTTTTATACTTTTTGGTCAAACAATTTGGTGCCGTCTATGGGGATTTCTTAGCCAAATTTCTTAGTTTCCTTCAGATCTAGAACCGGCGAAAAGCCATGCCCACTCGAAAGACCAGTAAGTAAACCTTCGAGACAACCATACTAAGCTAGGTCAGGCTGCTACATAAAGTAGAAGTTATAACTAATATCTACGCAAAACCTGCATTTCGCCTGTAGTGATAGGTCCAGCACGACGTATGCATGTTAAAAATAGGATCACGGTCATCTGGCGTGACCACATCCCCATTTGACACATTTACCTTATATATTTACCCACATTCCCACCCCTTAGGAGGGGACGACAGCTTGTTGTGCGGTCTTTTGAAAGAATGGGCACATCCCACCCTATTTTCACATTCCCCCACATAGTGGATGGTCCATGAACGAAGTATGACATGTTTCCCTCATTGTAGGTACAAATCGAACGAGATCGGACCAGGACTCGATTTCAACACTTTAGCAAGGGAGGTGGGCCCAACCCATGCGAAGCCTAGATGCTGTCAACAGCGGAGCTGAACATGGACGCCAAATCTAAAACCACCATTCTAACACCAGGCGGAGCGAGTAACACTACAACGTCGGTCTTTTCATTGACTCGTTGGGTCGAGGTACAGAAAATTTCATTTTGGTTTATCCTCTCTTTTATTGGTTCAAACAAGAATGTGAGTACTCGTGTGGGCAAGCGAGAAAAGGAGCATTCCAACTAGAAACAATAGAAGGAAAACTACTACAAAGCAATTGGAATGTCGCCCACCTCAAACACTTCAACTTTTGAAAAAGGACACCCCTCAAGTCGTACCCTTTTTCCCTCACCCGTGTTTTGTCCCAATTGGGTCCTCTCGGGGAAATCTCCAACAAGGCGACGAAAGGGACGTCTCAAAGTTCAAGTATGATTCATCACCCTGTCTGTCGACCAATTCCCTAGGCCGGGTGATGAAGGGACTAGATACATGGAAACTTCTCCAATATATGTGTGAAACGAACATATATAGCATTCTCCAGTGAACGAAACAAAGCAACATTTTGTACTCCCCATCAAGGTATTCTCCAATGCAAGCAAAATTAAGCAAATTGGGACTCACCCAGGAGATGCATCGTATTCTCCAATGCAAGCAAAATTAAGCAAACCTGGACTCACCCAGGAAACATACAAAAGTAAACTGTGACTTACCCAGGAAACGCATTGTATTCTCCAATGCAAGCAAAATTAAGCAAACCGGGACTCACCCAAGAAACACACAAAAGTAAGCTGGGACTCACCCACAGAACACCCAACATTCTCCAGTAAAGACAAAACCGAGTACGCTGGAACTCACCCCCGACGTACGCATAAACAATACGGTGACCTGTGAAATTCTCCAAAATCTGGCAATGAAACAACGTGTTAACATTTCAACCTTAATTCGAAATAACACCCCTACGGCCGAAGGCCATCGCCAAAAGAAGAATTGGACCTCGCTCGAATTATAACGGGTTAACATTTCGACCTTAATTTGAAATAACACCCCAAAGGCCATCGCCAAAGGATGAATTCAACCTTGCTCGAATTATAACGGGTTAACATTTCGATCTTAATTCGAAATAATACCCCTACGGCCAAAAGTCATTGCCAAAAGAAGAATTCGACCTCGCTCGAATTATAATGGGTTAATATTTCAACCTTAATTCAAAATAACACCCCTACGGCCAATGGCCATTGCCAAAAGAAGAATCTGACCTCGCTCGAATTATAACGGGTTAACATTTTGACCTTAATTTGAAATAACACCCCTACGGCCAAAGGCCATCGCCAAAAGAAGAATTCGACCTCGCTCGAATTATAACGGGTTAACATTTCGACCTTAATTCGAAATAACACCCCTACAGCCAAAGTCCATCGCCAAAAGAAGAATTCGACCTCGCTCGAATTATAGCGGGTTAACATTTCGACCTTAATTCGAAATAACACCCTATGGCCAAAGGCCATTGCCAAAAGGAGAATTCGACCTCGCTCGAATTATAACGGGTTAACATTTTGACCTTAATTCGAAATAACACCCCTATGGCCAAAGGCTATTGCCAAAATAAGTATTCGACCTCGCTCGAATTATAACAGGTTAACTTTTCGACCTTAACTTGAAATAACACCCTTGCGGCCACTGACCATTGCCAAATCAAATAGGTTACTATTTCAATCTTACTCGAAATAACACCTCTATGGCCACCGGCCATCGTCAAATAAAATTTTTGGAACTTGTTCAAATACGTTAGAAATTGACTTCGCTCCAGATTCCAAGTTTGACCCCGCTCGAATACATATGAAAAAGTTGACTTCGCCTAAATCGGTGAGTCCGAACTCAATTCCACTCGAAGGTTCAAGTGGAAACTGACTCCGTCCGAAATGGAGGATTCAAATTCAACCTCATTTGAATCAAAGATGATTCCTCCTAAACCGACAAATCAGAAGTCATTCTTGCCCAAATGTGCAAGGCCGTAGCAACTCCCTTCGGACTCACACGACGAGATTTTACTTGATCCGATCAAGATCAGACTCTCAAAACCGAAAAATTAGGGACTCGCCATACAAAAATCTGAAGGTCTACGCCAAAACAAAAAGATGTAAGAAGAAAGGGGAAGGGAAAGAAAATCAAAGGATATACAAAGGCGAAGCAACTCTTTTATTTATATATACATGTGCAACAACCGCACCTTACACAAGGCCAAAACAGGCCCCGCAAAAAAAAGAAGAAGACAAAAACGAACCAAAAAAATATATATATAAAAAAACATATACTAAAGCAGCAGCAACTTTTCACTCGGCGTCGTCACCGCCGTTCTCCCCATCATTGTCTTCATGAAACTCCTCCCCAGCATCAGCATCCTCGCCAGCCTTCGGTGTCACGGGGTCATAACCGTAGTTGACACGAGCCTCTTGTGCCTTCGCCCGGGCTCCTTCATAAGCAGCCTCAGAAACACTTCCCACCTCCCACAAACCCTTGTATATGTCTCGTTGGGCCTCGGCATGAACCCAAAGCTCATGCAAGTGGCGAGGAACAGCGACAGAGGCAGATTCAACTTGGGCCAAGAATTGCGCCTTTTCAGCCTCGAGGATAGCAACCTGATCTCCCAAGTTTGAGGCCTCCCGATCAATTTTGCCAATGAGATATTCAAGTCTAGCCTCCCTTAGCATGGTCGTTGCCCTCTCGGATTCCTGCTTGGATTGAAGGACATGGATAATGTCTTCCAAGGTCGGTGCTCTCGCTAGAGCCGACGCCTGTGCATTCTCGGCATTCTCCAACTTAGACATTTTTCTCTCCAGCTCGGCTAACTTCCCCATCCATTCCGCACTCAAAGCTTCAACCCTAGTGGCATTGTGATCAAGTTCGGATTGTAGCGATAGCACCTTTGCCTGAAGATACTCGCACTCTGCAATGACCCCCTTCCCAACTCAAGTTCTTCATCCTTAGCAAGAAGTAGCTCCTCGAGCTCACTACATATGCGGATGGACTGCATCAGTTCCTGATCCCTTTTCTCCAGCTCCTCCCCGAGAGATTGATTGTCATTGTTCACTCTGAGTCGCTCATGAATCACATGACATTTGTTGCGATAGCACCGGTACTTTTCAAGCATCGTCAGAAAAATCTTGGCCCGAGTCTCAGCCCTACGAGCACTCTCAATCTCCAGAATGTAAGTCTAAAAACAAAGAAAAAGGTCGGTGAAGGCCAAGGCTCAAAAAACAGAGGGGGGGGGGGGACATAGAAGGAACTTACCCTTAGGCCTATCACGACCACTTTATGTATTAATTCGATGTCACTAATGACCTGGAGAGCCTCATACTCTACGATAGAGCATAGAAAGTCAAACTGTGGCACCAAATCCACCATGTCTCGCAGGAGATTGAGGTCCGATGAAATCTCGAGTATTCGGGAAGGACCTCCCGCTCTTACCACAGTTCGGGTAAAACCCTCCTCGAACATTCTAATGTCATCAGGATCAAGGTCGGATTCAGACTCGTAACCATCAACCACGACACTTTTTCCCCTCTTTGTGGTCGAAGTAGAGACATGATTTGGCTTGGATCACGAGGGCCTCCCAAGACAGCAACGACAGCCTCAGGGCTCCGTCTCTCCGCCACACTAGTCTATTGATCGCCCACGACAGACACAACCTCTACCACCGGGTTGACCTCTGTGATCGGGTTAGCATCGCCATTAATTTCGAATACCGCCAAGGGAGGGTCGCCACCTAAAAATGCTTCAACTGGAGAAGCCACTTCTAACTCCACTCGTCGTCTCTTCGACGGTCCCTTTCCACTATCATCACGGGAAGATTCACTCGTTGAACAAACTGTAGGAGCCAGAGTCTCAGGTTGACAAAATGCGAGCGGAGGAGCCCTCGCCCTTCGCACTCTCCCTGTCAGCAAAGAAAGACAATCATACAACGACTAGATCAAACCATAAGGCAAAGAAATAGCATTTGTAGCGGGCCGACTTACCAGTAAGAGGCTTACGCCCATATCTCTCGTAGAAGGCTGCCCATTCACGAACCCTTATTGTATGGGGAAGAATGGCATTCACCCACTCACGGATGTCATTGACTGGTGGGGGAGGCAATCTCTCGGCTGCGAAAGCAAAAAAAAATTAGCAATGGCACCTAAAGAAGAACGATCGGCCACCGCCTAGAAAGGAGTCAAAATAAACAAAGAAAAACTTACGGGCGAAGTTCCACGTCTCAGGGAACCCTGTCGAGTCCACCACAAGGTGCTTAGTCCGCACGTAAAAATAGCTTTCCCAGAAATGGCGATTAGACTTATCATCCATCTTAACCACTGAACTCTTTGTTCCTCGGTGGCACATGTGGATCATTGTGCCTCGAATAATTTGAGGGGCAAAAATATTAAGCATGTGCCCCAAAGTGACCCCTCGGCTAGCGAGCTCCGCATACTTGAGCAGCATGAGGAAGAGTTTGTACACGTACGGTGAAAGTTGAGCCGGACACACTTCGTAAAAGCGGCAAAAGTCTATCACTAGGGAGGGGAGAGGAAGCGTATACCCGATAACAAAAGGGTACGTATAGAATGCGCAGTACCTCGGTGGTGAAAATAAACAATGTCTGTCCCTGTCACCGGTACCATTTCAATATGGTTCGGAATTCCACACTTGGTCTTGAGTGCCGCAATCACCACTTCATCCATGGTAGAGGATGCATGATCCGGTTCTTCTCCGGCGGGGCTGTTGAAGTCAGTCCATAATTTTCCTGGACGAGGCAGTATCTCAGCCACTGTTGGAACTCCTTATCTTCCGCCACCTCCACTCCCTCTCCAAGAACAGGTACGTCATTTTCCAGCACCGGAGCTTCGATGAACCTATCAGTTTGGGAAGAGGAACCAGCCATTTGCCAAACTTGATTGGAATAAACCAGAGTGAAGAAGGAAAAGAGAGGATGAGAACTTCAAATTCTGACGAAAGCAGAAGTATGAAGTCAGGAGTATGAAGTATTGAAGAAGGTGGAGGTTTGCAAAATTCTCAGATGAATCGAAAACATAACAATCAAATGGTGGTTTCCCCCTATTTATAGAGACACAAATGTTCTGAGCAGGAAACCCAAGAGCCGCCAATCAAAAAACTGAAAGGGAGCGGGAAACGATACATTATCTGGGAAACGTGCGCCATAATGATGCACAATGGGAATTCACGATGTTTCAGATCGATACAAGGATTCAGCTCCGAACTGACGTACGGTTCCATGGTACCATTGAAGCGTCACGTCATCACCTTGCCCTAAGGATCTCGTTCAATGCGTAATGCTCAGATTTCTCCTAACTTTTGAATCAACAAAGTCCGCCTATTGAGCTCACCAAGAGGCGACCCCGATGGACGGAGGGACTAACTTATGGGTCAAAATCTGGCCATAGGATGATTGTTCTTTAAAGGAATGATAAGGGGCCGACCGAGCCGCAACCACACCCACGAGGCATGATAGTAAAGAGCACCTCGGCTATTGCCGGGATCAAATCGTCAGAAATCTTACACCGCAGAATAAACATGATGTTGGATGAGCGATGAGGGGCACGGTCATAAGAAAGTACGCCGGTCAAAGACCATTGGATAAAAGAGAAAATTGCTAATATATATATATATATATATATATATATATATATATATATATATATATATATATATATGGGGAGCTGAGTCCAGAAATGGGGGATTTTGGAGGAGAGCTACCATGATAGAGTCGAAAAGAGGAACCTCTTCATCATCAACAGTTCTCTCTCTTCCCTTTCCTTGTTCCCATGATTATGACGCAAATCTATCCTAGATGTAAGCTTATCTTTCATGTTTGATATACGATTATTACAATAATAAATATTACACGTTCTTATTCTTCTATTTTCGTACTCTGTATATTTGGATCTGCGATTAATTTTGTTTGGCTAAGATTTAGCTTCTATGTTACTAGTAATTAGTTTGTTAAAAGAGTTTTATACTTTTTGGTCAAACACCCACCCATCCTCCCTTCTGTTATGATGATGGCCCATCTAGGCCAAGGACGGGGACTCACAGGAACGAGAGAGGTATGCCCCTTGTTATCTGCTCACAATTTTTGTGTTTCGCCTATAAAAATAGTCTACGTCCTGGAAAAACTCGAAACAAAGGTGAAGTGGCCGCCAAAGATGAGGTCTGATCCGAGTACTAGGAAATCTGACGCCCTCTGCGAGTTCCACCAAGAACGTGGACACAAAACAAAGGATTGTATCGCCTTAAGGCAAGGGGTAGTGAACATGTTGCAGCAAGAGCATCTCAAAGAGCTACTGAGCGACAAAGGAAAGATTACCTTTGCCCGAAGTCAAGAACGTCAAGGCCCACCGAAGCTACCCTCACCGGCTAGCATGATCAATATGATTATTGGCGGCTGCAATGATACCTCCATTAATGACATCAAGTTCACTACCACTCACAAGCTCAAAAGATCGATCACCCACGAATGGTATGACGGACTCAAAGAAAGCATCATCTTTGACGAGTCAGATGCCGATGGTTTGACTTGCCCTCACAATGATGCTCTTGTCATTACTTTATGAATTTTAGATACTAATGTCAAATGTATCATGGTAGATGACGGGAGTGGAGCATGCATTATCTACCCCCAAGTCCTCCGCCAGATGAGACTCGAGGACAAGATAGTGCCATGCTGCATCACACTAACCGATTTTAATAATGCAGTTGAATGGATATAGGGAGAAATTACACTCCCCGTCCTCGCCGGTGGCATAACTCTAGAGATAACGTTCCACATCGTGGACCAGACTACCACATACAATGCCATAGTAGGACGACTATAGATAAATCCCATGAAAGCTGTCTCCTCCAGCCTATACCAAGTGATCAAGTTCCCAACACCTTGGGAAATATTCAGCATATGACGGGAACAAAGCACGTCTCGGGAATGCTACTACATCGTGATAACTAGGAATTTTGACGTGTTTTATGCTCCTTCCTGCTTACGCTTTGATTATAAATTCTTACAAAATAGTCCCAAAAAGCTCATAGGTTGTGCTTGATTGCAGGTTTGATCGACAAAGTGACGAAAAGTCAAAGATGGCTCAAAAGGAGTGAAACCTGCTCAAGTACCAAAGACAAGGCAAACTCAGGACAAAAAGGCCTAGTGCAGCCGCACTACACTTTGTGCGGTCCGCACTATGGGATTCAGAGAGCTGGCAAATCGAGTTTCAAGGCAGTGCGACCGCATTCGATCTTGCATGGTCCGCACTAAAAGTTCTGCGGCCACATTGCCATTATGTGCAGTCCGCGGAAGAGAAAATCAGAGAGATGTAATTTGACAAGGATCAAGCCAGCGCGGTCCGCGATCATTTTTTGTACGGACCGCATTAGAGTCCTCCGTGACTGCGGTCCATTTTGTGCATTCCGCGGAGCCTGAGTTCAGAGAGCCAAGAATTCAAGTCCAAGAGCCTAGTGCGGCTGCAGTCCATTTTGTGCGGCCCGCACTGACCCCGCATGGGCATTTTTGTCCAGTTTTTCCGGCTTAGTATAAATAGAACATTTTCCATTTTTAGGGTATCAGTTATTTCCAGAACAAAGCTACGCTCGTGAGAAGTTATTGTGTAGCCATTTTTTGCATCTTAACTTAGATTTAACGATAGATTCTCTGTATTTACATTAGCTTTTAATTAATATGTCTTGTTCTTCATCTATTTCTCTATTTGCTTCTTCAAGCATGAGTAGCTAAACCCATTAGCTAGGGTTGTGGCTCAACCCTAGTGTGGGTAATTGATGGGTGTTGTGATTTAAGGTTAGATTGACTATTGGTGTTTGTTATTTGGGTCAATTTTATGGTTTAATTATGAATTGGTGGTTGCAAACATTGGTTTGTGCTAAGTTGACTTGGCTCTTCTTGAGAAAGAGAGCCTAAGTATCCAAAATTGATCCAACAAGGAATTAGGATGGACTTAAGAGAATTGATAGTCCTAATTAAAGGGTTAAACCTCGAGAGAGTAATTACCCGACTTGAACCCTAGTTGCTTGAGCTAATTTGCCTACCCATTTGGTCTCGAGAGAGTCAATTGGGCAAAATCACTCTCTCTACCGAGAGGTGTGAGAGTGGTTAAAATTGTGCAACAGTTATAGCATATTTCCCCAATCATGTCAATCGAGCCTTAGAAGCATTTACCCGTCAATTAGCCACCTAGGTGAAAGTCACTACCCGAGTGCCTTTCTACCCATTAGATACAACTCTAGTAATTTTCTTATTAGCATAATTTAGTTCTAATTAGTAATTGATAATATTAGTTTGTTAAAGAAAAATCAAAAGATGTTTGGAAGTGACATTTGGAACAATTACACAATCCCAATCTAAACAGATACTCGACTACATTCCTAGCTCCCTGTGGAAATCGATCCCGACCCACAAATCGGGTAAAAGCTATTGCAACCCTCTTTTCCTACTTTTTAATAGTGCGAAGTAGGTAGCGATCAACTTTTTGGTGCCGTTGCCGGGGAGCTAACGGTTTTGGCTATCTATTTAGTTAGTTTTGTGTATTGTTCTTCTTTCCTTCTTTGTTACTTACTTGTTTGTGTCATTACTCAGGTACCAACATGGCTTTAAACAACGCTAATAACCCTCTTGGAAACGTGATAGCGGGGGAGGAGGTAGATGATCTTGAGCAAGACGAGGTGCCTCTTGCACCTCAAGGTCAACGGAGAGGCCGGAATGCCAATGCTAATCCAAATGACAATATTCCAGACCCTCCTCAGTTCCTCCAAGAGTGGCTCCTAGAGTATTATCGAACCAGGGCTACACAAGTGCTATTGTCCCACCCTGAATCCGGGCGGGCAACTTTCAGATAACCAATGTGATGTTGACCTTACTTGGGCAGCGTGGGTACTTCACGGGCGTTGCAAATCAAAATGCCTACAAACATCTCAAGGGGTTCATAGATACATGTTGGGGGAGCAAGAAAACGAATGTGTCCAAGGATGCATTGAGATTGAGACTTTTCCCGTTCTCACTTCGGGGAAAGGCATTGGATTGGCTCGAGAGACTCCCCAACCATTCCATCACAACTTGGGATGAGTTGGTGGATAAGTTTATTTCCAAATTCTTCTCTCCTAGTCATATGGCGGCACTTCGAGATGAAATATTAGCCTTCAAGCAAGAGCCAACGGAACCTTTGCATGAGATTTGGGTGTGGTATAGGACGATGGTAAAGGAATGCCCAAATAATGATATAATCGAGGCCATGATCCAACAAACCTTCTACCGGGGCATAAATACTACAAATCAATGCATTTTGAACTAATTGACCGGGGACAATTTTATGAAGCTTTCTTATGATGAGGCATGTGATGTACTTGATGAAATGGCGGACACTTCTTCAGCATGGTAGAGTAGAGCAAATGTGCCCCAAGGTGACCCTACGGTTATCCATTTGCACAAGGAATTACATGATCATGGGCAAGCGATAGCTGAGCTTATTACTACGATGAATCAATTGGCTAAGGCACAATTGCAACAAGTTCAGAATCCTCGCCAAGTGAATGCCATGGAGGGTGTTAGTATGCTTGTCAACAAGAGAAGGCAAAGGAGGCAGCAAAATCAAGGAAATTCTGAGCAATTTGTTGATGAATATGATGGGTGTCAAAATGATGGTTATGATGACCAAAGTGAAGAGGTACAATATGTCAACAACTATCAAGGCAATAGAGGCAACTCTTCAAACCAACAATGGCGACCCCAAGGAAATTGGGGCAATTAACAACAAAATGGTGGCAATTGGAACAACAACAACCAAAACAACAATTGGGGTAATCAAAACAACAACCAAGGCAATTGGAATGGAAATAACAACAATTGGGGCAACAACAACAATCAAGGTGGGTGGAACAACAATGGAAACCAAGGCAACCTAGGGCAAGGCTTTCAAAGGCCCCCAATGTATCAACAACCGAACAATCCACCCCTTTTCCCTTATCAAGGTCCTAGTTCTTCTGGTAATGATATGAGCAGAATTGAAATGATGTTCGAGCAGATGATGAAGAGGAATGCGGATTCAGATGCACAGTTAGCTTCTCACAACACCTCTATCCGAAACTTGGAGGTGCAATTAGGCCAAATCTCTCAGTCATTGAATACTCGCCCGAAGGGTGCTCTACCAAGTGATATGGTAGTGAACCCAAAGGGTGGGAACAATAATGTTATGGCGGTCACAACAAGAAGTGGGGGAGGCGGTGATGCGAATGCTTCTAAGCAAAAACATGTCGTGGATGATGATGTTGAGTTGCAAGATGACGAAGTCCCTTTGGTAGTTGAAGATGTGGTTGATGAAAATATGAACAATGAAGTGAGGATTGATATTCAAGAAGTCGAGATGGAAACCCAAAATGATGTGAACCCATCTAGGGAACACATAATTGACATGCTGGTGCCGGTTGTGCCAAAAGCCAAGGCTCCTTTGCCAAGGCCACCTCCACCTTATCCTCAAAGGCTCGCGAAGATGAAGAATGATAATCATTTTAAAAAGTTCATTGACATGATGAAGAGCTTATCTATTAATGTGCCTTTGGTGGAAGCACTTGAACAAATGTCGGGTTATGCAAAATTCATGAAAGACTTAGTTATAAAGAAGCGTTCTATGGATTGTGAAACTATAAAGATGACTCACCAAGTTAGTGATATAGTGCATTCAATGGCCCCGAAGCTTGAAGATCCTGGTGTTTTCACCATATCTTGCACCATTGGGAGTGCGAATTTTGCCAAGGCTCTATGTGACTTGGGAGCTAGTATCAATTTAATGCCCTTCTCGGTTTTCAAAACTTTGGGTATCGGGCAACCTAGGCCAACTTCAATGAGACTTCAAATGGTGGATCGATCGATGAAGCGACCTTTGGGAATTATTGATGATGTGCTTGTCCGGGTGGACAAATTTATTTTGCCGGCCGACTTTGTCATTTTGGATTGTGAAGTGGACTATGAGGTTTCTATTATCTTGGGCAGACCTTTCCTTGCAACGGGGAAGGCATTGGTTGATGTTGAAGCGGGTGAGCTCACTTACCGAGTGGGAGATGAAAAGGTCATTTTCCATATTTGCAAATATATGAAGCAACCCAATAGCACCGAGGTGTGCTCATTTGTAGACCTTGTTACAGCTGTGATTGTGGATGATACCAGTGCTATGATCAACGTGGAGGATCCTCTTGAGGTCGTGCTATTAGATCTTGATGTCAATAAGGATGCAAGTATAGTGGAGTTCGTGAATGCATTACATGGGATGTGCTCTTATTCTTATGAGCCTAGAAAATTGTCTTTGGATCTTGATAATCGGAAAACTCCACCAACAAAGCCATCAATTGAGGAGCCATCGGTGTTGTAGTTGAAACCACTTCATCCACACCTCAGGTATGAATTCTTGGGTTCAAATTCTACTTTACTAGTTATTCTTTCTTCCTGCCTTACTAACATCCAGGTTGAGGCCACTTTGGCGGTTCTTCAAAAGCAGAAAAGGGCAATTGGATGGACTCTAGCTGACATTTGGGGAACAAGCCCCACATTTTATATGCACAAAATTATCTTGGAGGATGATGCAAAGCCTTCCTTGAAGCATCAAAGAAGATTGAACGAGGCTATGCAAAAAGTGGTGAAGAAAGAGGTGATCAAATAGTTGGATGCTGGGGTTGTGTACCCCATTTCTGATAGCTCGTGGACTTCTCCGGTGCAATGTGTACCGAAGAAGGGTGGTATGACTGTGGTGACCAATGACAACACTGATCGTATTCCTACTCGGACAGTCACAGGTTGGAGGGTTTGCATGGACTACCAAAAGCTAAACAAGGTGACCCGAAAGGACCATTTCCCATTGTCATTCCTTGACCAAATGCTTGATCGTCTCGCGGGCGTGCTTTTTATTGCTTTTTGGATGGTTACTCGGGGTATAATCAAATCTTAATTGCCCCGGAGGACCAATAGAAAACCACCTTTACTTGTCCATATGGAACCTTCGCTTTCTCTCGGATGTCGTTCGGATTGTGTAATGCTCCGACGACATTCTAAAGATACATGATGGCTATTTTCACCGACATGGTAGAAGATATATTAGAGGTCTTCGTGGATGATTTTAGTGTGGTTGGTGATTCCTTTGAAGAGTGTTTAGGTAATTTGGATAGAGTGTTGGCCCGGTGTAAAGACACAAACCTCATACTCAATTGGGAAAAATGCCATTTTATGGTTGAAGAGGGTATAGTGTTAGGTCACAAAATTTCAAAACGAGGGATTGAAGTTGATAAAGCCAAGATAGAGGTGATTTCAAGGCTTCCTCCCCCCATTTCTGTCAAAGGGGTGAGGAGTTTTCTGGGGCACGCGGGTTTTTACCTGAGGTTTATAAAAGATTTTTCAAAAGTGGTACACCCATTGTGCAAGTTGCTAGAAAAGGATGCAAAGTTTGTGTTTGATGAGGGACGTATGCAAGCATTCGAGCTTCTCAAGCTTAAGTTGACCACTACTCCGATCATTACCGCACCAAATTGGAGCTTGCCTTTCGAGCTCATGTGTGACACAAGTGACATTGCGGTTAGGGCTGTTTTGGGTCAAAGGGTTAACAAGATGTTTCATCCGGTGTATTGTGCAAGCAAGGCCGTGAATGAGGCTCAAAGGAACTATACATTCACCGAGAAAGAGTTGTTGGCTATAATATTTGCAATGGAAAAGTTTCAGTCGTATCTTATAGTGGCTAAAGTTATAGTGCACACCGATCATGCCGCCCTTAGGTATTTGATGACAAAGAAAGACTCCAAGGTAAGATTGATGAGATGGGTGTTACTACTTCAAGAGTTTGATCTAGAAATTATGGACCGGAAAGGCAGTGAGAATCAAGTGGCGGACCACTTGTTCCATTTGGAGGAGGAGGGGAGGCCTTGTGATGGCCTTGAGATCAATGATTCATTTCCCGACGAACAACTCCTTGCGGTGTCAATGAATGATATGCCATAGTTTGCTGATATTGCCAATTACCTTATGACTGGAGTAATCCCGTGTGAGCTTTCTTCTAACCAAAGAAAGAAGTTCAAGTGGGATAGTTTGGATTTCTGTTGGGATGAGCCATACTTGTCCAAGATTTGCACGGATGTTGTGATTTGTAGATATGTCCCGGAGGAAGAACAATTGAGTATCTTAGAGGCTTGCCATTCTTCACCCTATGGTGGCCATCATGGTGGGGTGAGGACTGCCTCGAAAGTTCGTAGTTGTGAATTCTATTGGCCCACCTTGTTCAAAGATGCGGGTGATTTTGTGAAGAGGTGTGACGATTGCCAAAGAGCGGGCGGAATTTCAAAAAGGGATGAGATGCTTCTCAATACCATTCTTGAAGTGGATATCTTTGATGTTTGGGGCATCGATTTCATGGGTCCATTTGTTAGCTCTTGTGGAATACTTACATTCTAGTGGCGTTAGACTATGTCTCAAAATTGGTTGAAGCCGTGGCTTTACCTAACTATGAAGCCCGGAGTGTTGTTGCATTTCTTAAAAAGAGCATCTTCACAAGGTTTGGCACTCCTCGTGCGATTATGAGCGATGGGGGTCTCACTTTTGCAATAAAGCTTTTGACACGTTGCTTTCCAAGTACGGTGTCAATCATAAGGTTTCAACCCCTTATAATCCTCAAGCTAGTGGTCAAGTGGAAGTCTCTAATAGAGAAATCAAAAGTATCTTGTCAAAGACGGTCAATGCAAATATGACTGATTGGTCGAAGAAGTTGGATGACACTCTATGGGCTTATCGGATGTCTTACAAAACTCTGATTGGGATGTCTCCGTATCGGTTGGTGTTTGGGAAAGCATGCCATCTTCCGGTTGAGTTAGAACACAAGTCCATGTGGGCTTTGAGGAAGTTGAACCTTGAATGGGATGTTGCAGCTAATCTTCGTGTTGAACAACTCAATGAACTCGATGAATTTAGATTCCATGCCTACTCCATTTCGTCCTTGTATAAGGACAAGATGAAGTACCTTCATGACAAATATGCTCATGGAAAGGAGTTCAATGTAGGTGATTTGGTTCTCTTGTTCAACTCCCGATTACTTCTGTTTCCGGGAAAGCTCAAATCCAAATGGAGTGGAATGTTTGACCCCTTTTGGTGCTCTTGATTTGAGAAACAAAAATGGTGAAGTCTTCAGAGTTAATGGGCACCGGGTCAAGCATTATCTTGGAAGTTTGATGACAGCCACGTGGTGGTGCTCCTTTATTTCAAATGATGTGATGGTAACATGCATCGTGCCGCGACGTTAAATCAGGCGCTTCTTGGGAGGTAACCCATGTCTTTTTCTTCTTGTTTTCTTTGATTTTCTTTGTAGTGTAGGATTGATTTTTATGCTAATTGGCTGTGAGATGTTGCAGGGTTATGTTGATGCAGTGTAAGACATGATGGAAAAATTGAACAAGTCTCTGAAGTTGCCAGTGCGGCCGCACTTCACTTTGTGTGGACCGCACTGGTGTAAGCTAATATGAGGACTCTTTGAAGTTTGCCACCGTGGCCGCATTATATTTCGTGCAGACCGCGGTGGACCTCTGCGGCCGCAGTCTGTTTTGTGCGGACCGCAGAGGTTTCCTTCTCAAACTTCTTCTGAACAAACCCAGCGCGGACCGCGGTCCATTTTGTGCGGCCGCGCTGGTAGGTGAGAATGGGTCCCAGCGGTCATTCTATAAATAGAACCCAAGGACCCCCTTTTACACTTCTTGTATTTTTTAACTCTCAGAGACCTAAATCTTTCTTCCTTTGATCATACCTGCGTATTTGCATTGCCTTGATTCATACCATTTCAATACCTAGTAACATTTCACCCAACTCTTTTTAGTTTAATTGTTTAATTTCATTTTAGCTTTGTTTCTATTAGCTGGTAGTTTCTCCTCCCGTATTTCTTCAGTTTTAAAGTTAGTTCAATTCAAATGATGATTCTGGTGGACTTCTTGAGTATAATGTAGTGGGTAAATTGAGTAGGGACCCTAACTAGGTGTAAATTTGAACTAAGTAGCTATATCTCGAACCCTAACTCAGTGCCATAACTGGGAACCCTTCGCGGACCGTGGTCAAGTTTGTGCGGTCCGCGGTGCCCTAGTGCAGTCCGCATTACCACTTTGTGTGGACCGCGGTGATGAACTTATGCAAGGTGACCTTAAGCCCAGTGCGGCCGCACTACATTTTGTGCGGTCCGCACTGGCCCACCGCGGCCGCGATACTACTTTGTGCGGTCCGTGGTGGTCAGATTTAGAGGGGGGTATTCTGAGTCCCACCCCTGTGCAGACCGCGGTTGTTTCTGTGCGGTCCGTGGTGGTCTCAGTGCGGCTGCACTACTTTTTATGCGGTCCACACAGGCCATGTTGTGCAAGTATTTCTGCAATTGTGTTATTCTATTCTGCAATTCTTACTGCACTAATGTCTCACTGTCTCTGCTGATACTAACAAAGTTAGATGCTTGTGCTTGCAGACAATGGTTACTCAAAGAGGAAGAGGCTCAAAACAACCCGGGAGAGGTGAATCCTCCCGGAGAGGCAAGGGCAAGAAGATGATCTGACGCACTCCCCAAGTGAGAGAAAGTATTAAAAAGTTGCGGAAAGCAATTAAAGCTGCTGATAGAGCTTGTGACCAGGCGGGGAGTGAGTACATACCTTCCTAGGATATTTCCTCTGATTCTGTGCCCGAATATGTCCCTGACTGGCCCTGGAGAATTAGATTGACTGATGATACTCCTCCACCCACACCCACTGCCCAAGCAGTAAATCATATCTCCACTGAGCCGTCTAAGGGCTCAACAGCCGGTAGTGGCGAGTACTCCACCTCCCCCACAACTTCATTATCCGGGGAGAGTGCAGACAGAGGTGATGAGGGAGATGAGGAGGTACCTTAGGGGGTGAGCCTCAAGTTGGGGGGATCGCCCGTACTAGGAAACCCGAAGTGTGGGAAGATAGGTTTGTAAGCCAAGTAGCAGACCACAAATTCAGGGAATGGTGGCCGGTGCGAAAATTGATTTTGGAGAGGAGTTTCATAGATAGAGATCTTCTACCCCTAAACCCCGATGTGCATAGACAGTTTAGAACAAGAGTGGGTTGGGAGCACTTTATAGATGACTACGGGAAGGCAAATGAACACTTGGTCAAGAAGTTTAACTATAATGTGGCCTACATCGTCAAGGGCTCCAAAGTGACTAAGGTTCGAAACAAAAAGGTGTTGTTCGACGGGAAGTCTCTGAACGAATATTTGGGCTTCAATGAGGAAGATGAGTCTCTCTATACGGCAAAGCAAGAGATGGGCGAGGAGGTCCGTACATGGTTAGTTCAGTACTTGGCAATCCCAGGTACCATTCTGGAGTGGTTGACTGTTGGGGTCAAAATATTACGGAGGACCCTAAACTTTGAGGCTAGGGGTTGGAAGACGTTTGTGTGCAGCCGATTAGACCCCACTTCCCATGATCAGACTCTACCTCTTTACCGGGTTGTCCTAGTTGCTTCCATCATGATAGGGTATCCCATCAATGTGGGGAATGTGATGTCCTGCATCATCTCGATTGTGGGTACTGAGACTGACAGGAACTACCCTTTCCCCAACACTGTGACCATGTACTTCAGAGATTTGAAGGTAGAAAAGAGGCGGTTTGACATCAAGGTCAAGGCTACAGCTCCATTCTCATGGTATAGCTTGAGGGGATCAGGCAATCCCAAGGACAAGAGCTACAAGGCACCCGCTTCTGCCCCAACTGGCCAGTCTGAAGAGTCAGTTGTGATAGAGGCCCCCATTGAGCCTGCCTCTACCTCTACCGAGATGCCTCCCAGACCCTCCACTTCAAATATTCCTCTAGGCCCCTCCACATAAGCAGGCCTAGAGATTCCATCTACTCAGGCCCATCCTATCACTGCCCACTGGCTGAGCTAGACGCTTCAGAGTTTAAACAACTAGATGTATACTGCATCATCCAAGTTGTCTACCTTGACCTCCACCATTGCAGCTCAGTCGACCCCTCAGCCAACACAGGTCCCACAGTCTATAGAGGATGCCTTGAAGAAGATATTTGAAAACTAGGAGAAGATCCTCAGTACCCAAGCTGATTTGGCAAAGGTAGTGGATTCACATGGCAGGGCTCTAAAGGAGCTCGCCAAGGAGCACAAGAAGTTGCGCAAGACACGGGCTTCCAGGGAGTCTGTGAAGAAGCTAAGGGCGGATATGGATAGACTGAAGGCAGACCAGCAGCCTTTAGACTTATTGTTTGAGGACCCAGCTCCAGTAGCAGAGCCACAGTAGGAGCAAGAGCAGCGACCTCCTAAGAGGAGGAGGATGATCTCGAGCGCAGATGATGCCGTCATCCAATTGGCAGACCCATCAGAGACTTCCTCCAGTCAGCCACAGGATGTATTTAATACACAGATTGTCTAGGTCCAGGCCCAGGTCCCAGCAGTTGAGCAGCAGGATACTAGGAACCAGTCTGAGGTTCCCAAACATACAGAGGATCTAGGGACCGCCCATGATCCGATGCTGATGGACATGGCTTAGGGAGTCTTCATATTCTTCCTCTATTTTATTTTTGGTGCTTATTTGATTTAGTTGGCATTGGGGACAATGCCAGCTTTTATTTGAGGGGGTGCGCCCTTTATCTTTGGATGATTGTATATATACTAATTTAGTTTATGCTTTCTTGATTTTCATTTGGTCTATATATAATCTTACACTTAGTTACTTTTATCGCACTTTTTATCTTTCATTTGGTCTGTATATAAAGTTACATCATTGTATATATTCATTCCCCGTTGTATATTCAAATCCCTTATTGTATATATTCTTTCTATTTTCGCAAAATTTTTTGTTTTGTTTTGTTTTTGGCACTTTCAATAAACCTTTGATTTTCTTAATGCCACGGTTCTTTCCAAAGGTGGAGTATTGTGTGAATTGGGTGACTCTTCCCGATGATGGATGGCGTGACAACCTTCTTAAGGGTTCGAGTCCGTTTTTGTTTTTGTTTTTAGTAGTTTATAGTTAAGGGTACCTCAAGCAAAGCTTCACTTGGGCCTAGCACATTTGCCTTTGATCCCATGGTCAAAGACAAAATGTTGTGTTTAGGATGGTAAAAGTCGTGACCTTGAGACTCTTGTGTTGACCAACAATCATCAAGTGGTCTTTCGGGACCATTGTGTGCTCAAATCGTATCTAAGGTTGTTGTGGGCCCCCGACTATATGTCTTTAGCAATCCTTTAGCTTGTGTGGTGAGATCAAATCGCGAGTCCAAGTCCCGAGCCATTGGTCTAGAACTTGCCCTGAATGTTTGTTGAGGCGAAATCTTAGGTGAAATTTGACTTGAGAAGTGATCATAGGCTCTCCTTGATCCAAATAATAGTTGAACAATTCCATAGCCTACCAATTATATGATCCCTAGTAAACCCTTTTGAGCCTTAAACCTTTTTCTTTCAGAAACCATGATACAAGCCTATACCCGTTCTAAAAGATACCCTCTCTTGGCACCCGATCTTTCCTTGAGCACATGGCAAAAGTATAAGTTTGGGAGGAGAGACGAGGAAGGGAACAAAGTGGTAAAAGGTACAAAAGCGAAGGAAAGAAAAGGTAATGAAAAAAGAAAGAAAAGAAAAAGACAAAAAAAAAGTCCAATGTGAAAAAGAATAAAAAGGGGTTCAAGAAAAGCAAAAGAGAAAAAGGTGTGGAAAGTTGAAAAAGGAGAAACGTTTTGAATTGCATGAGAAAGAGTGACAATGTGTCTCTCTAACCCCTTAGAAATAAGTAAGATGACTCAAAGAGTCAAGAAAATTGTGCCAAATGAATCAAAAGAAGTTCTTAAGGGAAGAATGAACCCACTTAGATCTAAACATGTCCTACCCTGAATCAAAAGCCTTCAGAATGACTCCGCAAAAGCCCTATATGATCTTGAGTTGAATGAAGCTTGCACTAGTGGATACTTACATAAGGAGCAAACATATGGTACTTAGAGCCGGACTTGTGACCTTTCCTTGAGAGAGATGAGTGAATTTCCATTGACCTCGGTTTGTGTGCTAATACTCTAAAAGGTGAGGTTTGCTTAGGGAGAGTTGAGGATATGTGAGTTTGGGTTCCACAATAACCGAAGTAATTGGGAGAGTTCTTTGATGTAATGACTCAACTCTTGATGTTCTTGTGTTACACTTGATCCATAGTTTATCAAAGGTTAAATGTTGTTAATGATTCATTCGCATTGAGGGCAATTGTTAGTCCCAATTGATGCTTGTTGAGGTTACTTTAGGATAGCTGAAAATACTTGGATTTTCCCTTAAGGGGTGAGTCTTATTTTGTTTGCTCGAGGACAAGCAAAAGCTTAAGTTTGGGGGAGTTGATAACTAGGAATTTTGACGTGTTTTATGCTCCTTCCTGCTTACGCTTTGATTATAAATTCTTACAAAATAGTCCCAAAAGGCTCATAAGTTGTGCTTGATTGCAAGTTTGATCGACAAAGTAAAGAAATGTCAAAGATCGGCTCAAAAGGAGTGAAACCTGCTCAAGTACCAAAGACAAGGCAAACTCAGGACAAAAAGGTCTAGTGCGGCCGCACTACACTTTGTGCGGTCCGCACTAGAGGATTCAGAGAGCTGACAAATCGAGCTTCAAGGCAGTGCAGCCGCATTCGATCTTGCGCGGTCCGCACTGAAAGTTCCACGACCGCATTGCCATTATGTGCAGTCAGCGGAAGAGAAGATCAGAGAGATGTAATTTGACAAGGATCAAGCCAGCGCAGTCCGCAATCATTTTTGTGCGAACCGCATTAGAGACCTCTGCGATCGCGGTCCGTTTTGCGCGGTCCGCGGAGCTTGAGTTCAGAGATCCAAGACTTCAAGTCCAAGAGCCTAGTGCGACCGCAGTCCATTTTGTGCGGCCCGCACTGACCCCGCAGGGGCATTTTTGTCCAACTTAGTATAAATATAACATTTTTCCATTTTTAGAGTATTACTTATTTCCAGAACAAAGCTGCGCTCGTGAGAAGCTATTGTGTAGCCATTTTTGGCATCTTAACTTAGATTTAACGATAGATTCTTTGTATTTACATTAGCTTTTAATTAATATGTCTTGTTCTTCATCTATTTCTCTATTTTCTTCTTCAAGCATGAGTAGCTAAACCCATTAACTAGGGTTGTGGCTCAACCCTAGTGTGGGTAATTGATGGGTGTTGTGATTTAAGGTTAGATTGACTATGGGTGTTTGTTATAAGGGTCAATTTTATGGTTTAATCTATGAACTGGTGGTTGCAAACACTGGTTTGTGCTAAGTTGACTTGGCTGTTCTTGAGAAACAGAGCCTAAGTCTCCAAAATTGACCCAACAAGGAATTGATAGTCCCAATTAAAGTGTTAAACCTTGAGAGAGTAATTATCCGACTTGAACCCTAGTTGCTTGAGCTAATTTGCCTACCCATTTGGTCTCGAGAGAGTCAATTGGGAAAATCACTCTCTCTACCGAGAGGTGTGAGAGTGGTTAAAATTGTGCAACGGTTATAGCATATTTCCCCAATCATATCAATCGAGCCTTAGAACCATTTACTCATCAATTAGCCACCTAGGTGAAAGTCACTACCCTAGTGCATTTCTACCCATTAAACACAACTCTAACAATTTTCTCATTAGCATAATTTAGTTCTAATTAGTAATTGATAATATTAGTTTGTTAAAGAAAAATCAAAAGATGTTTGGAAGTGACATTTGGAACAATTACAGATCCCAATCTAAATAGATACTCGACTCCATTCCTAGCTCCCTGTGGAAATCGATCCCGACCCACAAATCGGGTAAAAGTTATTATGACCCTCTCTTCCTACTTTTTAGTAGTGCATAGTAGGTAGCGATCACATCGCCATGGACTGATCAACAACCCAACAAAAGAAAGATAAGAAAAAAGAAGCATAACAATCAACATGGTCGAGGTCGACATAAGAAGAGATCAGGGACGTCATCATGGATCGCGAAATGGTCAAAGCCGCGGACTCAACTGTAGAGGACCTTAACCCTATTCAATTATATCCCAACGACCCTATCAAAAAGGCCTACATCAGATGCAAACTCCGAGAACTAGGTAATTTTTCAATCCTTAACAACTAACGCGGATTTGTTTGCTTTTAGTCATGCAGATATGTCGGGCATCCCCAAGGAGAACGTTGCACATAAATTGAACATCAACCCATTCTATCCCCTTGTAAGACAGGTCCGACGAAAATTCAACCCCAGCATTAATGATGCCGTCCACGAGGAGGTAGAAAAGCTATTAAAAAATGGATCCATGAGTGAGTCAAAGTACCCCAAGTGGATAGCCAACATGGTGATGGTCAAAAAGAAAAACGGGAAATGGAGGATGTGCGTAGACTTCACAGACCTGAAAAAAGAACGCCCGAAAAGTTCATTCCCGTTGCCACATATCGAACTACTCATCGACGCAACGGCCGGGCACGAGCTGCTGAGTTTCCTAGACACGTACTCGGTATATAACCAGATACTCATGGAAAAAGAGGACCAGGAGAAAACCACATTCATCACCCATAGAGGAATATATTGTTACAGGGTCATGCCATTTAGGTTGAAAAATGTGGGGGCCATATATCAGAGGTTGGTCACAAGAATGTTCAAAGATCAACTCAGCAAGACCATTGAGATATATATCGACGACATGCTAGTCAAATTCGTGAGGGCAAAAGACCATATTGACCTCTTGAAGGAAGCTTTCGACATACTAAGACAATACATGATGAAACTAAATCCAGAGAAATGTGCATTTGGCATAACCTCCGGAAATTTTTTGGGTTTCTTAGTGTCACAAAGAGTGATCGAAGTCAACCCAGATCAAATCAAGGCTATTGACGGGATACCTAAGCAACTGACCACTAAGAAGAAAGTCCAAAGGTTGACTAGTTAAATCACTGCCCTATCGAGATTTATCTTGTGGTTATTTCATAGATGCCATAGATTTTTTTGCGTACTTAAAAAGTATAACAGCCTCGAATGGATGCCCGATTGCGTACGAGCCCTATAGGAACTAAAGGTGTATCTATCATCACCGCCTCTTCTCTCGAAGCCTGAACCTGAGGAACACTTCCCCGTCTACCTCGCCGTCTTCAAAGTAGCAGTAAGTGTGGTCCTGGTGCGAGAAATAAAGGTACGTAATCCCCGATTTATTACATTAATAAAACACTCGTCGATGTCGAGACGAGGTACCCATACCTCAAGAATTGGCACTGGCACTGGTCGTAGCTTCACGAAAGCTTAGACCCTATTTACAGTGCCACCCTATCTCGATCGTTACCACTTTTCCTCTAAGAAGTACTCTACATAAGCTTGAGCTGTCGAGGAGGCTGGCCAAATGGGCCATCAAGATAACTGAGCACGATATCACATACCAGCCTCAAACAACGATTAAGTCACAAGTGTTTGCCGTTTCATCGCAGATTTTAGCACAACAATAATGCCCGAGGCTGAGAAGGAAGCCACCCAAGCTTCTCTTCAAGCAGAAGACCTCTGGGTCCTGTATGCTAATGGTGCATCTAACGCTTCTGGATCTGGACTAGGACTCGTACTCGAGGTCCCTACCGACGAAGTAATTTGCCAATTCATAAGATGCCCAGATATGACTTAACAACAAGGCCGAGTACGAAGCCGTAATCGTAGGGCTATGGCTAACACTCAAATATTGGGCGAAGCGGCTAAAAATTAGCTTGTGGTTAACAAAGTTACAGGGACTTTCCAAATCAAAGAACAAATATTGTAAAAATATCAAGCCGAGATTTGTAAGTTGTTGCCCAATTTTGGTGAATGCCAGCTCGGCCATATCCCGTGAGCCCAAAATATCTAAGCAGACGGCCTCGCCAAACTGGCCGCAGCCACCAAAAACATCACGACCGAGGATAAAATGTAGTCTACCTCCTCAACTCGTCACTAGACCAAATCGAGGTAAAATATGTAAGCTTAACTTGGGACTGGCGCAATTGTATTATTAACTATTTGCAGGATAGTACTCTCCCAAGAGACAAAAAGGAAGCTAGAAAACCAAGAATGCAAGCGGCCAGATACAACCTCTTTCATAATAGCCTATACAAGAGAACATATGGCGGCCCTCTAGTGAAGTGTTTAGGTCCAAATCAAACACACCACATCCTCGAGGAAGCACATGAAGGGCATTGCAGAACTCATTCTGGTGATCAAAGCACTCATCAGGTGCCTCCTACGAGCTGGATATTATTGGCCCACCATGAAAAAAGACGCCTCAGAATTTGTGAAGAAATGAGAGCAATGTCAGAAATATGCCCCAATAATTCACCAAGCAGGTGAACACCTTCATTCAGTCACCTCTTCATGGCCATTTATCAAATGAGGAATGGACATCGTGGGCCCACTCCCATCAGGGCGAGGTAATGTAAGATTTTTTTTAGTTTTAATTGACTATTTCTCTAAATGGGTAGAAGAAAGAGCGTTCGCCCAAGTACGCGAACAAGAAGTAATCGCCTTCATATGGAAAAACATCATCTGCCGATTCGGCCTACCCAAAGAAATAAGTTGCGGCAATGGGCCACAATTCACGGGAAAGAAAACCACCGAATTTTTCGAGAAATGGTACATTAAGAGGATACTATCAACTTCTTATCACCCAACGGGCAACGGGCAAGCAAAATCTTCCAATAAGTCTATATTAAACATAATGAAGAAGAAACTTGAAGAAGCTAAGGGATTGTGGCCAGAAATACCCCCTTTATGGGCGCACAGGACCACACCAAAAACGAGCACAAGAGAAATGCCCTATTCACTAATCTATGGAACAGAAGCAGTTATTCCGGTCAAGGTTAGAGAACCCAGCCTAAGGTACTCCCACGAAAGCGATACCGACAACAACGAGAGCAGAAAACAAGAGCTCGATGAGGTCGACGAACGAAGAGATATGACATACATAAGGATAGTCGCACAAAAACAACAGACGGAACGTTACTACAACAAAAAGCAAAGGTCTGACTGCTCAAGATTGGGGACTACGTACTCAAAGCCAAAACCAAGGAAACAGAGATCCACAATAGGGCAAATTGGGAACCAATTGGGACGGACCATTCAAAATGATAGGCAGAGCGAACAAAGGTTCATTCTAACTAAAGATAATGGAAGAAAAACAATTACCAAACAATTGGAATATCAGTCACCTCAAATACTTCAACTTCTAGAAAATAATAAGTGCCCCCCCAAATCGTACTCTTTTTTCAGTTTTGTCTCGGTTGGATTTTCTCAAGGAGGTTTATAACGAGGCGATGTGAGGGACATTTCAAGTTGAAGTATAAAAAGAACAGACTGGTTTCTTTTTTTGTTGCCCGACTCTTCAACATTTTCCAAGTCGACCAATGAAGGGAACACTAGGGACTGGGACTAGAACGCCAGCCAACACCCTAAACTTGTAACTTTTTCCAAGTAATAGAAATTCATGATTATCGAAATCGCTCTAATGAAAGGCTAAGTTAAATCAAGCTCGAACAACACTTGCCGGCCCTCGACCGCAACTTAACAAAAGGTTAAGTTCGACCACAATAGAACAACACCTGCCGGCACAAAAGGTTAAGTTCGACCATGCTCGAACAACACCTGCCGGCCCTCGGTTGCAACTTAACGAATGGTCAAGCTCCACCAAGCTCGAACAACACCTGCTAGCCCTTGATCGCAACTTAATGAAAGGTTAAGTTTGACCACGCTAGAACGACACCTACCGGCCCTCAGCCACAACTTAACAAAAGGTTAAGTTTGACTAAGCTCAAACAACACATGCCGACTCTCGGCCACAACATAACAAAAGTTTAAGTTCGACCACACTCGAACAACACCTGCTGGCTCTCAACCACAACTTAACGAAATGACAAGTTTGACTAAGCTTGAACAAACATCTACCGGCCTCAACCGCTTCTCAATAAAAGGTTAAATTCAACCGTACTCGAACTTTACTTATCGGCCCGCGACCGCAACTTGACAGAAGGTTAAGTTCGACCAAGCTCGAACAAAGACCAATTTGCCTCGGGACACGATTTAATTAAAGGTTAATATTGACTAAGTTTTAACAACACCTATCGGTCCTCGACCACATATCAACTAGTGAGACATACTCGACCTATATAAATAAAGGGATGATTCGGCCTATGGCTATTCAGCCCAAGGACTATGGCCAGCTAGAGGACGACAATAATAAAAAAGATAATGGGGCAAAACATACAAGTACTGAAACAAATCACGGCAAATGAGAAAGGTACAAGCAAAAGTAAAAATCAACTTTGATATTCATAGATAAGAGTTTGTTACAAAGTCTCTTGGAGACACCAACAAAAACACACAAAAAAGTTAAAAATGAACTACTGGCCATCGCCATCATGACCTTCAATATCCTCATCAACCCGATCTTCAGCAACATCACCACCCTGACCATCGACTCCATCATTGTCTCGGCCTCCAACATCCTCTCCATCCTTGCCCTGAGGGTAAATAGAATCATACCAGGCGTCCTCCTCAAGGCAATCTATGACATCCTCCTTGCCAGTCTTAGGGGTAATAGGGTCATAGCCATAAGCAAGCCGAGCCTTGACCCGAGCATCCTCAAGGGCCGCCTAAAAAATGGAGCCCGTTGCATGCAAGTCACGAAACACATCCAGTCGGGACTCGGCATGGATCCACTCTTTGTACAGCTCCCAAGTGACGTTAAAGAAGTCAGAAGCACTAGACGAAGAAGGCCGCACAAGCAGTTCGGCCTTCTCGGCCTCCAAAGTGGCAACTCGATCATAAAGATCAGAGGTTTCCTTGTCTATCTCCCCGATCCTCTCCTCAAGTCAGTCTTCCTTGGCCCTCGCCGTTGTCAGGTCGTTATCCTGCTCGGAATAAAGGGTTCGATTTGCCAACTCAAGGAACTCCACTCTCCCCCGAGCCTTAAACTGAGAAGACTCCGCCTACTCGAGTTCCTTCTACTTCTCAACGATCTCACCCATGAGAGCCTCCATCTGAAATTGGCACTTGTCTAATTGGCCTTACAACTGGGCTACTTGAGCCTGAAGGTCGCTACATTGGGCCTCAACGCCCTTCCTGAGTTCCAACTCCTCCTCCTTGGCCCTTAACGTCCCCTCAAGAAAGTTGAACCTCTTTATAGCTGCCATTAGCTCTTCGTCTTTCTTTTTCAAATCTTCTCTCAAGGCCATCACGTCGCCTCCTTCACAAAACTGATCTCGAAGCTCCCTGTACTTTCCATGGCACGCTGAATATTTGTCTTTCAGCTTTACGTAAATTCTTTATGCCTCTTCTCGCACCGAGTACTCTTAATCTCCAGAATAGCCATCTATAAAATAGAGAAAAGATGTTAGAACCTGAAAGGAAACTAAGGCATAAGTAAAAGGACATACGACAGTCGTACTTACCCTAAGAGCGAGACCGAAAATGTTCTTCGACAAAGTACCATCATTTATCTTCTTGAGTGTCTTACCCTCCACTTCAGAACAGAGAGGACCAAGGGCAGGGACTAACTCCTCGATATTTACAAGTAGATTATGATCCATTGGGATCGTAATAGTCCTAGAGCCCCCCTCCATCCTCACCTTGAGTTGGATGAGTCCCTCGTCAATCACTCTCAGCTCGTCCAGGTCCATGTCGGAATCATATCCGCCGTCCTCCTCAGCGACGACTTTCCCTCTGTCACCGGCTGATGAGGAGACATCTACTGCAACCCTGGAGGACGAAGCCTCCTCTTGCCTCGAAAGTGCGAGGCCGTCATCAAGCGCCCCCTCCTCTATCGTTTCCCCCTCGGGACGCACCGACACATCCACATTCATCTCTCCTAGTTGTGGGGCCTCGGAATCCACCCCAGTACGTTCTCCAACATGTATTACGGTTGTCTCGGGAAGAACGAAGTCGCCCTCCTCTAAGTTAACGACCATTAGCATTTCTCCCCCAACATCTACGACTCTCCTCTTACAAGGCCTTATACCCCCATCATTGGGGGAGACATCATCATCCTCATCAACCAGCAAGAAGAGTTGAGGAGCAGAAACAACAGTTAGATGGAGTCAGGCTCTTGGACTGCAGTAGCCAAGGCGGGGGCAGGTGCGGAAGGTAAAGTAGTTGTAATGGGGGCAGAAGCCGAAGGCGTATAAGCCCTCCTCCGAAAAGAGGGCACAGACACCCGGATCCTTTGAGAAGACCCTCTACTTGAGAAAGAAAGAGACATAGAAGTTAGTAGAGCGAGCCGACATACAACAAAAAGTGCAACAACCAAGGCCAAGAAAGAGAAGTTACCTGATGAGGGGAGAGCCGATATGAACTTCTTAAAAAATCTCGGTCAGTCGTGGATCCCTACGGCATGAGGGAGAATCTGCTCGACCCAATCGACAATGCGCACAACTAGGGGAGGAGGTTGGTTGTTGGCTTCAAGAAAGGAAAAATCATTTAACTAGCTTGAAGTAAGAAAAGAAAGCAAAAGACGAAAAGAGAAAAGTTAGACACTTACGTGTGTAGTTCCAAGCCTCAGGGAAGCCGTCGACGTTAGCCACGACGTCCTTAGTCCTAACATAGAAGAAATCAAGGCAGAACTGGTGACTGGCCTTGTCGTCTATCTTCACCACCAAGCATTTGCCTCCATGGTGGTGAATGTTTAGCATCGTCCCCCTATAGAAGCTAGGGGTGAACAAGTGCACCAAATGACACAGCGTCAGTGCGACCCCGACAAGCTCAGCAAATTTGGTCAACATCCTCATAACTTTGTAGACGTATGGTACGAGCTGAGTGGGGCAAACGCCGTAGTGATGACAAAACTCTTCCACTAACAGGAGAAGAGGTAAACGAGTAACTAACAAGGAAGGGGTAGGCATATAAAACACAGTACCCAGGACGATGAACTTGCACTTCATACACTTCAGCAGGGATCAGTTCGACGTGGTTAGGAAGACCAAACTTGGCTTTAAATTCAGCCAACTAATTAGATGCCATCGTCGAATTTCCCGAGTGCCGCGTCCGGTGATCGGGTGAGATCGGACCTAGCTTCGGGGTTGTGAGGGAGTATCTCCTCCATCGACCGGAAAGTTTTATCCTAAACAATGGCATAAACATTCTCCTCATAAGTAGGAAACACAACCGCCATGGGAGTGACATGACTCCCCTCACTAGCATCCGATGATAGGTTTGACATATTTTCAGATAATGAAGAAGAATACTAAAAAGAAAGATTAGGATATGGTGTGGGGCAACGAAGCAAAGAAATTAAGGTTTAAAGAAGAGGTTTGATATCTCAAAACTTTGGGAGAGTAAAATTTCAAATTTGGGTTTGACAACCCGTATTTATAGAAATTAAGGCACCAAATTCGAAACGTTTTGTCTTAATGGGCACAAACCCGAAACGGCTTATCATAGTTGGCACCAGAATCGAAACAGCGGATCCAATCAAAGGTTATACACAAATCAAAGCAAAGGATAAGCATCATCATGGCGCATGACGTCATGAAGTCACGACTCCAACAAATTACCTAGAAAATTTAAGAGATTTTAAATACGCGGCCCATAGAGGGCCACGTTGCTTGCTCGCCACGACGACTACGACCCATATGGTCTATTCGATAAGTTTAACCACAAATGATATTATCCGCTGATTGAACTCGCCTGCGAGGACGACCTCAACATGCGGGAGGATTAACTATATGGGCCAAAAATTATCTTTGATGATAGACCATATCAGCATTAAGAGGGCCTTCAAAGGCTGCCACGTGTCACCAGTATAACTTCGACAAAGGCTTGCCCAAGGCCGAAGTGGTCTTACAAGAGATGAAGGATGGGGTTCGAGGAGTCACCGTAGATCAAGGTCGAGGACGAGCACTCATCTTAAACGGAGTAATAACGGCTAGTTTTAGGATAAGTCACTAAGAGAATATTCTAGTGGATATTCTCTGTACCTGTACTATTAGGGGTTTTAGGTACATGTTCCATTATAAGAAGAAAGAGACATAATTATAGGGGACATGAAATATTCACCTGTAAGAAAACACATTGACACTCTCTGTAGAACCTTACTTTATTTCACACATACAAAATATACCTTTTTCTTGAGATTCTTGTCTAACTTCTCCCCACGATCCAAGAACGGTCCGAATATTCAAAAGCTCATCAATCATTCATCATTGTCAGAAAGAATATCCATAGATCTCACCCTTTTCGGGTGATTCACATGTTCTTATTTACTTAAATGATCTTCATTGCTATTTATTATTATTTAATGTTATCTCTTTCCTTTTGGGATCATTAAATATTGCTAGTGTTATCATCATTTATTGCTATCTAGATAATGTACGTATAATCTTAGGACAAAATCGATTAAAATATCTCTTGGATATGAATAATGGCTAAGATTAACTCTATTTTATCAAATTTAATTATTTAAATCAGATCTAAATTTTTGGTCAAACATAACCTTGCATCACTTCAATTAGCATTTTGGTGACCTTGCATCACTTCGATGTAACTAAGTTCTAACCTAACTAATTTTTCTTTATATTAATTTGTCACTTAACAATATCAAGGGAAGAAACAATTGGTAAACCGAAGAAGTTTTGTGCGAGTTTTGGAAGTTTTCCAAATTGAAAGGGCAGCGCAGGCGTACACAAATAATCTTAAAATTTTGCAGTACTTGACGTCGGTTACTGCTTTGGAGTTTCACAGAGAGAACGCAAGAAGCGTGCGGGCATAAGATTCTTCCAAATTTTACTCAGTATTTGTCCGCTATTTTCTCAGATAGGAACACACCGCGCGTGACGGCATAAGTAACTAATAAAGCGATTTCAGCCAAAAAAAAAAAAATACTCACTCACGGTCATGGACATTAACAGTGCCGGCGCAACCGCCGGCGATGCTTGCTCGTCTACTCCAACCACTGGTTTTACACAATTGACAGCATCTGCTTCCCAGTCGTTCCAGCACTTCCTGGATAAAATGACGCCGCATTTACTCTACCGTTGGATCGCGTTCGTCTTTATCGCTATCTTGTATGTAGTGCGTGTGTACCTATTGCAAGGATTCTATGTTGTCTCCTACGGCCTAGGCATCTACATCCTTAACCTCCTCATCGGCTTCCTTTCGCCGCAGGTTGACCCGGAGGTCCAAGATTTATCCGATGGCCCAACTTTGCCGACCCGAGAAACTGACGAATTCCGCCCTTTTGTTCGTCGCCTCCCTGAGTTAAAATTCTGGTGTGTTTTCTGTCAATTCCTATGCTTCATATATTTCGCAACTTTTATATCTTGATTAATAAGTTTTATGGGGGTGATCGGAGATTAACACTTGAGTTATGTTTATGCACTTTGTTACCTTCTGTTTGTTTTTGCAAAAATATACCATTTTTTGCAGAGGGATGGGGAAATTGAAAGTAGTCAATTAGGATTTGGGCTCCTATTTAACTAGATTATAATAAATAAGTAAATAAAAACTACTAGTAGATGATGATAAAAATTGTAGACAATCTGTTAATCTTTCTCTTAATTGCATCCTTATTATTTTTAAGTTCGAGTTAAAAATCCTAATTACTTATTCTTTAGCTATTCAGGGGCAAGTGCTACAGTTTCCCATTGTTTTTTTGCACTGCACTTAACTTAAATCTGCAATGGCTTAGCTAGATTAGTGAGGATTTGAGATTTTTAGGGTTAACATGTGATGTTTAAGCAAATGCATGCTTTGATTACTGCATTAAAAGCTGTCAGAGGAAATGGTATAAATAACTACTTATTGCATTATAAACTTTACCCCAAAAAGAACTGATCTTGATCAATACACTTCATTGATGTTGATATTAGTGTTGAAGGTGGCGGGCTGTTGTTTGTGTTTTTGTTAGTGAAAGATTTGATGTTGTATGTGATATTGCCGATTTCCTGTTACTTACCTTTCAGTTTTATAATTTCATCATCTTTTCTTATCATTAGTTATATATCTGGTGATTTTGAAGTGAGCATTGTGATATGGTTATATTCTGGACTAGTGTATCTTTATCGCCGTCAGTGTTGCTTAATACCTGGGAGTTGATACTTGTTATAGAATGAATCTAGACACTTATTATAGGATGAATTTAGACACTTATTATAGAATGAATGTAGACTCTTTCTTGTACATAAATAGCAGATTTGTAGGAATCTCTTTTATTTCTTTCTTTAGTTAGCATCTGATGTACATGTATTTATATTGCTCACCTCTTGGAATGATAACACAAGTTATTCTTTCTATTTTGTTCACATGGTATCAGAGCGGGTTCTCCGGCTTTACCGGAGTTAGATAGAGAACTTACCGGAACTGTCAGTTAGGGTCAGAATACTTTTGAAGGGTTTGGAATTTGAAGTTTAACCATCTCTCCGACATCGACTTTACATTTTCGTCCAGCTTATGGTGTTTGTTTGTTCAAGAAACCTCGGCTGGGAAAATCTCTGACTGTCCCAGGTTTGGTTCATAGTGTCAAGGTTTTGTCACCTTTTCTCTATTGTGTTCAAATTTTGTTTCCTTCTGTGATTGCCTGATCCTTAGTAGTGAACCAACTTTGTGTGCAGAACTTTGGCCCTTTTTTTTATAGCTTTGAGATTAATCTGTTGGTTAGTGATTCTTGGTTACTGATTCTTGCACTATTAGCCGGACTTTTGATTGGTTATTGCCCATTATATTGGCTCTATTGGAGTTCTGTTTCTTTGTTTCATTGGGTGTCTTTCCTTCGCTATTTCGTTGGATAGTGTTATTCTGGTGGAGAACTTTTGAGCTTTATTGGCTTTTCTGACATTTATATTGATACTTTGGGGATTTTTGGAAAGATGACCATAAATGGTAAGCAAGGAGGAAATAGTGATACAACTTCTAGTCCAACAATCCTAGTTTCGGATGAGTTTCTTGAGTTCCTTCAATATCATAAATCAATTAAGGAATCTTCTTCAATTACTTCTTTTGCCGGGCCAGATAAGACATGTCTTATCACCTCTTCAAATAAATGGGTGATTGACTCAGGTGCCACAAATCACATGACAGATAATCCAAATATTTTTTCTAGCTTTCGATCACACAAAGCACCCTCTTCACTTACTGTAGCTGATGGAACAACATGTAGCAGTGTTGGATCTGGAACTGTTAAACCGACTTCCTCTATTACCCTGTTATCTGTATTAAGTCTACCAAACTTGGCCTTTAATTTGATTTCTGTTAGTAAAATCACCAGAGACCTTAATTACTGTGTAGCGTTCTTTCCCAATCATTGTTTGTTTCTTCATCTTACGACGAAACAAATTATTGGTAAAGGGTATTTATGTGGTGATCTCTATATCCTTGATGAATGGGAGCCACAGTCTATTGCTCTAGTATTGTGTCTCCTTTTGAAGCACATTGTCGATTGGGGCATCCCTCTTTGCCTTTGTTGAAGAAGCTCTGTCCTTAGTTTCAGAATATTTCTTCATTGGATTGTGAGTCATGTCGATTTGCAAAACATCATCGCATCTCGTTAGGTCCAAGGGTTAACAAGCGAGCTGAGTCATCTTTTGAGTTAGTTCATTCTGATGTTTGGGGACCATGTCCTGTTGTTTCTAAAACTGGACATAAGTATTTTGTCACTTTTGTAGATGATTTTTCCCGAATGACTTGGATTTGCTTTATGAAGAGTCGCTCTGAAGTGTTTACTCACTTTTCTGCCTTTTGTGCTGAAGTCAAAACTCAATTCAATGCTTCGGTGCGTATTCTAAGGAGTGATAATGCTAAAGAATACATGTCAGAGTTATTTCAGTCATACATGAGACAACATGGTGTACTACATCAGTCTTCATGTGTTGATACACCCTCTCAAAACAGAGTTGCTGAAAGGAAGAATAGGCATCTACTTGAGACAGTTCGGGCACTTCTGTTCCAAATAAAAGTTCCTAAACAGTTCTGGGCTGATGCGGTCTCCATGACTTGTTTTTTGATTAATCGCATGCCATCTATTGTGCTTGGAGGTAATATGCCTTACAGTATTCTTTTTCCAAATAAGTCATTATTTCCTGTGGAACCTAAGGTGTTTGGAAGCACATGTTATGTTCGAGATGTTTGACCATCTGTTACCAAGTTGGATCCCAAGGCATTGAAGTGTGTTTTTCTTGGTTATTCTCGCCTTCAGAAGGGGTATCGGTGTTATTCTACTGAACTTGGCAAATATCTGGTGTCAATTGATGTGGTGTTTTCAGAGACTATACCATTCTTCTATGCACCTCCCATCTCTACAAGTCAGGGGGAGGAAGATGAGTGGCTAGTATATCAGGTTACCCGTACTTTGACAGGGCAATCAGATGATGTTCCTTCATCTCCTAGCTCTTCTATAGAGCACGAATCGACTATTGTGCCTTCAACACATGCTCCAACTATGTTAGCAAGACCACCAATTGTTCAAGTTTACTCGCGCAGGCGAGAGACAAATGATACGTCTCCTGCACCAGTTCCTTTGTCATCTGTTCCTCTTCTGCCTGATCCTCCAGAATACCTTGACCTTCCCATTGCTTTACGCAAAGGTACACGTACTTGCAAATCCACATATTCTATTGCTAATTTTGTTTCCTACGACCACTTATCCCCCGCGTCTAGATCTTTGATTGCATCTCTAGACTCCATATCTATACCCAAAACGGTGAAAGAGGCTTTGAATCATCCTGGATGGTCTGAAGCAATGCTTGAGGAAATACATGCCTTAGATGAAAACCATACTTGGGATTTAATGAATTTACCTAGTGGAAAGAAAACAGTGGGATGCAAATGGGCCTTCACGGTCAAAGTTAATCCAGATGACTCTGTGGCAAGACTTAAGGTCAGACTTGTGGCCAAAGGGTATGCTCAGACTTATGGATTGGATTATTCAGACACATTCTCTCCGGTTGCCAAACTTACTTCTGTCCGCTTGTTCATTTCTCTAGCAGCTTCTGAGAGTTGGCCTTTTCATCAATTGGATATTAAGAATGCATTTCTTCATGATGATCTTTATGAAGAGGTGTATATGGAGCAACCACCTGGCTTTGTTGCTCAGGGGGAGTATGGAAAGGTCTGTCATTTAAAGAAGTCCTTATATGGCTTGAAGCAGAGTCCCCGGGCTTGGTTTGGTAAATTTAGTGAGGTAGTTCAAGAATTTGGGCTAAAAAGAGCAAATGTGATCATTCAGTCTTCTACGAGCAATCAACAACTAGATCTATTTTCCTTGTTATATATGTTGATGACATTGTGATTACAGGAAGTGACTATGCAGGAATCTCTTCTCTCAAGTCTTTCTTGCACACTAAGTTTCATACAAAAGACTTGGGACAATTGAAATATTTCTTGGGAGTAGAAGTAACTAGAAGCAAGAAGGGAATTTTTCTATCTCAGCGAAAGTATCCGGCAGAAACTGGTAAGTTGGCTGCCAAGCCTTGCAGTACTCCAGTGGTTCCTAATTTGCATCTTATGAAAGATGATGGCGAGTCATTTAATGATCCGGATAGATACAGGAGGTTAGTTGGGAGATTAAACTATCTCACTATGACTCGTCCAGATATTGCTTTTGCAGTAAGTATGGTTGGCCAATTCATGTCCGCGCCCACAATCAAACATTGGGAGGCTTTGGAGCAGATCCTATGTTACTTAAAAGGAGCTCCTGGACTTGGCATATTATATAGCAACCACGGGCATTCCTGCATTGATTGTTTTGCAGATGCAGATTGGGCTGGATCCAAGATTGACAGAAGATCTACTACTGGTTACTGTGTATTTGTTGGTGGAAACTTGATATCATGGAGAAGTAAGTAACAGAATGTTGTATCTCGGTCCAGTGCAGAATCAGAGTATAGAGCTATGGCACAATCAACATGTGAGATAATGTGGATATACCATCTTTTAACTGAAATGGGGTTGAAGCATCCTACTCCATCAAAGCTCTGGTGTGACAATCAAGCTGCGCTCCATATTGCCTCAAATCCAGTGTATCATGAAAGAATCAAGCATATTGAAGTTGACTGTCATTTTATTCGTGAGAAAATTCAAGAGAACTTGATTTCCACTGCCTACGTGAAGACAAGAGAGCAACTAGCTGATTTGTTCACTAAAGCATTGAATGGTACTCGAATTAGTTACCTTCGTAACAAGCTGGGCATGATCAACATATATGCTCCAGCTTGAGGGGGAGTATTATAGAATGAATCTAGACACTTATTATAGGATGAATCTAGACACTTATTATAGAATGAATGTAGACTCTTTCTTGTACATAAATAGCAGATTTGTAGGAATCTCTTTTATTTCTTTCCTTGGTTAGCATCTGATGTACATGAATTTATATTGCTCACCTCTTGGAATGATAACACAAGTTATTCTTTCTATTTTGTTCACAATACTCATATGGCGGTGCAGTACTTTTATGACGTGGACCTTTTAAGTAGGAAATGCTCCTTGATAGTAAGTTTCAGTTGCAAAAATTGTTCTTTCCAACTGTAGATGGTTATGTCTCTTGAGCTAGATATAGGCAGCAAAAATTGTGTAGGAAATGCTCCTCGATAGTAAGTTTCAGTTGCAAAAATTGTTCTTTCCAACTGTAGATGGTTGTCTCTTGAACTAGATATAGGCTGCAAGATTAGTATGGTTATGAATAACAGTTTGCAAAAAATTGCGAGACATATGATGTGAAATTTTTTGTCTCAGGTCATGAAAATAGTTAAAACCTTATTTTGAGATTCTTTATCAAGAGTCGGGACTACTGATGTTGGAGCTAGCAGAAGTAATCCTCGCTCTCTCTCTTCAACACGTACATAGGTGTGGCTAAGTTACAATTTTATTTTATTTTTGTCTAAGTGATAATTGGAATCAAATTAGAACCCCCTCCCTTCTCCCCTTCTCTCTCTCGACGCATACAACAAAATAAAGCTATGTTACATTTTATGCGTGCATGACGTAATAAATCTGCATGTGTAGTGCAGGATCATCGTTAAAACTGAAAGCTCCAACCAGAGAAATGGAGCAGCCGTCCATTGCTCTGATATTTATATAGTCAGTGATGGTATATATTTGGGAACCATGGTCTTGTCTCTCTATCTATTATGTATAAACCAGATAAATTTGCAAGCATTTATTAGTATTTCACATATTTCTTGTGTCTGGCCATACTCCATAGGTTATATGGAACCTGATGTACATATGCGAGTTTACATAGAATGGGATAGACCTGCCCAATTTTGACTGGAGTCGCTGAATGATTGTTATTTATCACTGTCGTACTTGCAACAGGTGTCGTACTGTTGACCTGAACCTTTCACTGACTTTTGTAGTTTGTATGGTCCATCAAAGTGGGAGATTGTACAGAAATAGTGTGTATCTATGTCTCAATGAGTATTTTCGTGTTTCATTGCTGCAGAAATCAATAAATACAGTCCCTTTGTTCGACATTTTGTTCTTTTTCCCTGCCGCTGATCTATGCTAATTTGAGAATTGCAATATTCAGTCAGGCATGTCCATTGTCATCCATGTCAAAATAAATTTTATATACCATAGCCTGTATAAGCAGCACATAAAGCATCTGTTAGCGGAAACGTAAAAGAAAGAACACAAGATTTAACGTGGTTCGGATCAAAATAATCCTACGTCCACCAGAGAACAATTGTCCTTTTAATATTAACAAAGGAAGGGGAGATTTCCCAATTACACTTAAGAGAATTTCTCTCTTAACTCTCTACTCACTACAATGTATTGTATTATTTTGGGATGATTTCTACAAGTGAAGGAGTGCATCTATTTATAGAGGTAAAGACCTCCTCTTGATGTCATTGCTGACATCAAACTACCTCCTCTTGATGTCATGGGTGACATCAAAGGAGGAAGCTTCCTCCTAGCATCCACACCAACTCTTTCCACCAACTCTTCCAATTGGCATGCCATTGTTGACTAAACATAAACCAACATTTTCAGCATGCCATTGTTAACTAAACATAAACCAACATTTTCAATCTCCACCTTGGTTTGCGTTTCGAGCGTGTGAACAACTCTGGCCAAAACTTCTAAGCTTACTGGGCAACCCCGTTGTAAGAAACAAGAAGAATCAAACCATTGTTGAACATACCACCTCCACCTAGCAACTGTTCTCTTCGGAGTTGCATCAGTTGATGCACACCCCCGCCAAGTCCTTGCAGTGTGCAAACTTAGCGAGCGGGACTATCTTGGTCAACATGTCTGCAGCATTATCATCTGTGATAACCTTCACGACCTTGATAGTTCCCTCATCAATAACATCTCGAATAAAATGAAATCTGACATCAATGTGTTTAGTGCGCTCATGAAATCTCTGATTTTTCATTAGATGAATAGCACTCTGACTATCACATCTAAGAGTTGATTCCAGCTGAACCAAACTCAATTCCGCTACTAAACTTTTCAACCAGATAGCTTCCTTTACCGCCTCCGCTGCTGCCATGTATTCTGCTTCTGTCGTAGACAAAGCGACAATCGACTGCAAAGTCGACTTCCAACTGACGGCACTGCCAACGAGGGTAAAGATGTATCCAGTTGTGGACCTTCTTCTGTCAAGATCTCCTGCATAGTCAGAATCCACATAACCGAGAATTGAAATACCTGTACCACTTTTTCGAAAGGTAAGACCAACACCAGAAGCTCCTTTGAAATATCTCAATATCCACTTGACAGCTTCCCAATGCCTCTTTCCTGGGTTGGACATGTATCTACTTACCACACTTACAGATTGAGCAATATCTGGACGTGTGCATACCATAGCATACATAATACTACCAACTGCACTGGCATAAGGAATCTTTGACATATGCTCCACCTCATCCTCGGACTGAGGCATTTGTGACTCTGAAAGTTTAAAATGAGGAGCTAATGGTGTACTTACAGGCTTGCACGTTTGCATATTGAATCTCTCGAGAACCCTTTCAATATACCTCTTCTGAGAAAGATGTACAACATCGTCTTCTCTTGAAATCTCCATACCAAGGATTTTCTTTGCAGCTCCTAAATCCTTCATGTCAAATTCCTTACTCAATAGTTTCTTCAAAGCATTTATCTCTGTAATGTTGTTAGCAGCAATAAGCATATCATCAACATACAACAGTAAATAAATCATTGAGTTACCAGACATCTTCTTGTGATACACACAACTATCAAATGCACTCCTTGAGAATTCATGTGTAGTCATGAATGCATCAAACCTCTTGTACCACTGTCTAGGGGATTGCTTCAAACCATACAAAGACTTCTTTAGTTGGCATACGTGATCTTCTTTTCCCTCAGCTAGGAAACCTTCAGGTTGATCCATATAGATTGTCTCTTCTAGATCACCGTGTAAGAAAGCAGTTTTGACATCAAGCTGTTGAAGCTCCAAGTCAAATTGTGCAACCAATGCTAGTAGCACGCGAATTGAGCTATGCTTCACGACCGGAGAGAAAATCTCATTGTAGTCAATTCCCTCCTTTTGGCTGAAACCTTTTGCAACCAATCTCGCCTTGAACCTAACATCTTCCACTTCAGAAATTCCCTCTTTCTTTCGGTAGACCCACTTGCATCCAACTGTCCTCTTCCCCTTTTGTCTTTTCACTAAGACCCATGTCTGATTCTTGTGAAGAGACTCCATCTCTTCAGTCATGGCTAACCGCCATTGTGCGGCATCCTTGCAAGAAGTTGCTTCAATATACGAGGAGGGCTCCAGATCTTTAATCTCTTCTTGTGCAGCTACGAACGCATATGCAATCAAGTTTGCTTGATTTATAAGGCGTTCCGGTTCTCGTGTCTGCCTCTTCTCCCTCCCCTTCGCAATTGTGTATGGTTCATTGACAGCAAGTTCTTCAACGCCTACATCTTCTGACTCATCTTTAACCTGAGTCTCTTGATCCTTTTCCTTGGCAAGCTCCACCGGAAGCTCCACCTGCTCGTTGTTCTTGTTTCCTGAAAACTCCACGGAAACTTTACGGGGATCAAGTATAGAGGATTCATCGAAGGTGACATCTCTACTAACTATAAATTTGAGTAAAGACAAACACCAAAGTTTGTACCCTTTTACTCCATCCACATACCCTACGAATATGGCCTTCTTAGCCCTTGGTTCAAGCTTTCCTTCATTAACGTGATAATAAGCTGGACACCCAAATACTCGTAAGTATGAATAGTTAGAGGGTTCACCTGACCATACCTCATTCGGAGTCTTAAAGTCAATTGCCGATGCTGGAGATCGATTGACAATATGAGCAGCAGTGTGAACTGCTTCAGCCCAAAATACTTTGGACATTTTGGCTTGTAAGAGCATACAACGAGCCTTTTCAAGAAGAGTTCTGTTCATTCTCTCGGCAACTCCATTCTGCTGTGGGGTATGCCTGACAGTCCTATGTCTTGAGATCCCATGAACCTTGCAGAATTCATTAAACTCTTCATTGCAAAACTCCAAGCCATTGTCTGTGCGAAGATACTTGATTTTCCGCTCCATTTGATTTTCAATCAAAATCTTCCACTCTTTAAATGCTTCAAAAGCATCACTTTTTGCCTTCAAAAAATACACCCAAACCTTTCGTGAGAAATCATCAATAAAAATGAGAAGATACCTCTTTCCGCCCTTCGATGGAAGTTTAGAAGGACCCCATAAATCTGAATGGATGTAGTCTAGCACTCCTCTTGTCTTGTGTTTGCCAGTGCTGAAGCTGACCTTCTTCTGCTTCCCTAGAACGCAGTGCTCACAGAAGTCAAGCGTGCTGATCTTCTCACCTTCCAAAAGTTTACGATTGCTCAACATCTCCAGTCCACGTGCGCTCATATGACCCAGTCTCATGTGCCATAGTCTTGCCTTGTCATCATTAGATAACTGCACTGTAGATGCATTTGCAGAGCCAACAATGGTGCTTCCGGCCAATGTGTAAAGGCCATTCTCCAGCTTGCCTTTCAGCATGACTAAAGAACCTTTAGTCACCTTCATAGTTCCTGCTTCGCTCATGTACCTGTAGCCTTGTTCATCCAGAGTACCCAAGGAGATCAAATTCTTCTTCAGATCAGGAACATGACGGACTTGTGTAATAGTCCTCACGATTCCATCATGGCAGCGAACCCGAACTGAGCCAATGCCAACTATTGCACAAGTTGCATTATTGCCCATTACTACGGTTCCTCCACTTTTCTCGTAGCTGCTAAACCAGTCTTTTCGGAACGTCATATGCAGAGTACAAGCAGAGTCTAACACCCATTTGTTTTCATAACTACTATTATTATTACACGATGTTGTTAGTACATAATCATTATCAAAATTATGTACCTGTTCAACTGTAGATGCACTCGCCTTTTCCTTGGACTTTGACATTGGGCAATCTCGTTCAAAGTGCCCCTTCTTGCCACAACCCCAACACTCTGTATTCTTCTTGTTCACACGAGACTTTGATCTGTGCTTTGATTTGGTCTTTCCCTGTTGGCTAGTCCGGCCTCTTACAAAGAGGCCACTTGCCTGGTCATCTCTATCTCCTTCAATGTGCCTCCGCACATCACTAGAGTTAAGTGCCTGCCGCACTTGCTCAAGCTTGATAGGCTCCTTGCTATACATCATTGAATTCTCAATATCACGATATCCTGAAGTCAATGAAAATAGCAAAGCACATGCAAGCGTCTCCTCCTCCCTTTTAATTCCTGCAATCTGTAAGTCCATGACAAGTTTATTAAACGCATCTAAATGATCTTGTAACGAAGTACCTGGCCCCATCTTAAATGTGTGAAGACGCCGTTGTAACAACATTCTTGTTGTCACTGATCGGTCTTGGTATAGCCCTTCTAGCTTTTCCCACAACTGTTTGGCCGTCTCTTCGGTACCCGTACTCACTTCACAAAGCACGTTAGGTGCAAGGGATAGTTGGATTGCACTCAATGCATCCCCTTCAATCTTCTCCTTGTCGGGAGCTGATATATCCGTAGGATACTTTCTGTCAATAGCATGGATTGAACCTTCCCTCCGCAGTAACGCCATCATCTGGATCTTCCAGATATTGAAGTTGTTGCGTCCATTGAATCTATCAATTTCAAACTTCATGGAACTCATATTTGCTTGTTCTTCCTCCTTGGATCGTTAAAGGATCCTGTCGCTCTGATACCAATTGTTAGCGGAAACGTAAAAGAAAGAACACAAGATTTAACGTGGTTCGGATCAAAATAATCCTACGTCCACCAGAGAACAATTGTCCTTTTAATATTAACAAAGGAAGGGGAGATTTCCCAATTACACTTAAGAGAATTTCTCTCTTAACTCTCTACTCACTACAATGTATTGTATTATTTTGGGATGATTTCTACAAGTGAAGGAGTGCATCTATTTATAGAGGTAAAGACCTCCTCTTGATGTCATTGCTGACATCAAACTACCTCCTCTTGATGTCATGGGTGACATCAAAGGAGGAAGCTTCCTCCTAGCATCCACACCAACTCTTTCCACCAACTCTTCCAATTGGCATGCCATTGTTGACTAAACATAAACCAACATTTTCAGCATGCCATTGTTAACTAAACATAAACCAACATTTTCAGCATCTCTAATTTCTCAATGATTTTTGTGGGCATTGATTTTTCTGTTTCCTGCGTGAAGGTACTCAATTACCAAGGCTTTCGGCGTTGCCTTCGTGTTAACATTCTTCAGTGCATTTGATGTGCCTGTCTTTTGGCCAATTCTCCTTTTCTATTGGATCGTGCTGTTCACACTTACAATGAGAAGACAAATACGACACATGATAAAATATAAATATGTGCCGTTCTCTTTTGGGAAGCAGGTTAAACCTTTCATATCTAAGTAAATTTCTCTTGATTTCGTCTTTGTTTTCATAATTATCCTTAGTGACTGAGAATTATGTTTTCATCCCTGTTCCCTCCACCCTTTCAGCGGTATGATGTGAAGACAGCAGTTTCATCAGAAAGTGAAAATCTTCTCCCTTAGACTGAAACATACAGGTCCTCAGCAGCTGCTTATTCTATGGAATGCATCATGCAGCTGCCGGTTATCTTTCTTTTCTGCTTCAATAGCCAAAGATTTTCTAGGATATTTACTGGAAGTGGAAGAAACTGTTAGGGAATTAGCGTCGAGGCGACGGTCGTTGCTTTGCTTCTGGGCATTGTTCCTATGTATTGAAATCTTAAATTTCCATGTGTGTAGCTTTCTGCAAATTATGCTTTACAAGGACCAATGTCATACAGTACCTTTGCTCTGCTTTTTTTAGTTGTGTGCAGGCTTCTTCTGTGCCAGAAGCTTCTCTTTGAAGCAAATAAACATTTAACTGTAGTTAGTAAACAGTGAATCATTAAGATCGACAATGTTCCAGATGTAAGTTTCTAAGTATGGCAGAAACCATTTGAATCTTCACAATTACAAGTGCACACCAATTTGTATTTAGAGCACGGTCTGCCAAAGACCGTGGCACGCCAAAAAAAAAAAGGAGAGAAAACGAGAACTTTTCTGGTTTTCCATCGACCAGTTAAGTGTTTAAACACCAAAAAAGGAAATAATAATCCAAATAGCGGCGGAGCAAGGCGGTTGGGTTGTGGCCAGCGTATTGGCATATACAATTTATATTAGCTATTGTCCATTAATAGCAAAAATCAGTTTGAAGAATTGAGCGAGAACTACTGAGGTGGTCTGTAGTAGCCATAGACTCCATAAAACGTTTGTGCAAAGGTGAACATTATCAAAATAACAGCAGCAATGAAGGAGATAATTGCCCATGGGTTGTTGAAATACTTGTGCCTTAAAGTAGCACGCCAAGCATTCCACCTATGGTCATAGTACCTGTTAATTTGGTCAGATAACTGTGAAAGGTAACTGTCATTGATGTCGAAAACAACCTCTTGACAAAGCCGATTGAAGAGGTCAGCAACTTCCGCGTCATTACCAAGCCAATGCTCAATTATTCCACAATAATGGAGGTAACTAACATCCTCTGGGGAATCAATCAAATTGTCCAAGAAGATTACGTACGAAGTTATGTCATTGGTGCAGTCAAGATGGCATTGTTCAAAAGCAATCAGGTTGAGGAAAAGTGACTTTGTACCATCATGGATTAAAAGCCTAGGCATTTTGAGGATTCCATTCTGAAATTTCACATCCCAGAACCGATCAGTCTTCCTTTTCTTGAACTTAACCCCAGCGTCTTTTAGCTCCGAAACACAATGAATCAATTGCTGCCTGCGTTTGTCTGCAACCCGATTCGAATGTGACCAACGCTTGATCCACGTCCTAGGTGTTGGCTTAGGCCCTGTCTGCAAAAGGCTCCTCCTGAAAATAGAGGTGTCAAAATCAGCTCATTGTTCCAGCCCAATCGGTTCAAGTTTAAACCGGTGGTTATGACCTGTGTGTTGACCTAAAGGGATTGAACCCGAAATAACCATCATCAAAATATTGGGTAGTAACGGGTCAAATAGTGTAATGCAACGGGTCAAAATGTAATACAATCCAAAACTTACAAATCAAATTTGGAGATTGAAAATTATGTAATTTTTGAAAAACTTGAGCTAATCACTTGAGAAAAATATGTTTGTTCTTATACCTTTTTTTTTTTTTCCAAAAAGGAAAAAAGGAAAGAGGGGGGTTGGACGGAAGTTGGATTATGATCCGTTATTTGACCCAACCGGCACATTTGTAACCTTTACCTGAAAACATCAAGGCAATGAAGTCCACCAAGGTCTCCCAACGGATCAAAGGAAGTAGAACGTCCCATGGAAGACTTGAATTTGTTCAAGTCACTCTGCGTCAATGGCTCATCAGTTGGCATCAATGGATCAAAGAACCTTAAAGCTAACCTTGCTACAATACCTTTCTCATCAGGCATTTCAGATTGAATCCCATACAACCGATCAAGTATAAATAGTGGAATTTGATTCTCAATCATAATCATATCTCTCTGAATAGAATGCATCGATCCTCGCATCGCGAAAATCGGATCATTCCTCGCATAACCAAAATGCGTGAATCCACCAGCAACTCCACGAAACAGCTCAAGAACAAAACAACTGTCAAGAACCATCATTTCAACAAACTCATTGCTGCTCATTGTAATATTCCCTTCATAACAAGCGCGTGCTTTCTCTTCAAGCTCTCTTACTGCATCAAAATACAGTTTAATTTCTTGATTCGTCCGCTTGAGGATATGGTAAACGGCTCGCCATTTATGGCGATCCATATTGCGTAGGCGTCTTTTACCATGGTGATAAGGACCAAGAGAAACAATTTGAGGAATATAAGCTTTATCATCATCTTTACGCAAGCTTAAGGGGACTCTGTATATTGAGAGTTTAGCCCATGATCCAGCATCATTATCCTGTTTAGCTTGCTCTAATTTCTCCTTAATGCTAATTACCCATTCCGATTCTGGTGATTTAGGGCCCTCTTCTATAATAGGAGCATTTTCCTCAATTGTAACTTTCAAAGAATCAGATGGCTGATGTTGTTCTTTATGCAACAGGGGCAGTTGCTGTTGTTGTTGTAAGGGCACTTCTGGAAATTCAATGGATCTGCTGGTGGTAGGAGTAGGAGCATTTTGTAGACCAGCATCAACTGTTTCTTTGAGCTTGAGGGTAATGAGGTACCAACTCAAAAGATCTTTGTTGAATACTGCAACCATTTTTGGCTTGCTTTCTTCAAAAGATAGGAGTTTGGATCATTCTATTAAAGCAAGAAGAATGCTTTGTTGGATTGTTTATTACTTTTAAGGCAACTTTAGCTTGTAAGTAACATGTCGTTTTCCTTATAATGTGAATAGAAAGTGATGATTGTAGGATGTTGAAGTTGACCTAATCTAACTGGGGAAAATGCTGCCTAATGGCCCATTCTTCACTATTTTAAATGAACTGTTGTTCACGTTTTTTGCCTAAAAAATTAATATGATCTTCAACACTCTGTTATCAGCTCTATAGTTTGTAATTTTTTTTTTTTTGGAATCCCAAGAAAATTACAGACGCTACAGCCTCTGTCATTCGGGTGAGCACTTTGTGGTGAGCACTTTGTGCGCACTGGGTAAATCCCTCATTGTGTAATAGCTTGCAAACCACACAGAAGATGTAAACCGCACTAGGCAAGCCCTGTGTGACAGGCTTAGACCCAGAAGGCATTGAGAGTGAATCGATCTCAGGTCATCACTATGGATTAGTAATTATTTTCCTGATGTCAAAGGTCATATTATTAATTGAAAGAATTACAAGAAAATATATATGACTTCACACCATAATAAAAAATAGCCCATATTTTTAAGTTTTACCCCACCTAGCCCACATTGTACATATTTTGAAAGTACTTGCAAATTCAAAATCTTCATTCTTACAGCCATTGCTTCTAAAAGCTATGGAGTTAATTCTTTGTTCTCACAACCATTGCTTTCGCTCTCTCTTCTTCTCACATCTTTTACATATGCTTCAAGGGCCGTGTATTTTCTGTTTCTCCTCTTATGTCACCTGCTTGCAATGTAAGAAAATTGAAGAGTAGAAGTCCACCATTGAAGACCATTCAAAGCTTTGCTTTTGAAAATGTTTTTTTTTTTTGAATTTGTTAGTTGTTTGGATTGGGTGTTGTTCCAATTGATTGAAAATATCAAAAGAAGTACAAAATTTAAATTTGAAGTGATTTGGAGTAGATTTGAGCAAGATTTGAGTTAAATTTCAGAAAAGGAATAAGGAAGAAGACAAAGTCAGTATTTTGTATAATTATGTATAATCTTGTATAATAGTGTATATGAGTGTAGAAACACACCTTATATGCTATTATACACTTTTATACACTTTTATACAAGCGTCTGTAGACGAACTTCTTCCATGATTTTCAGTTGCAATTCTCGTTCAAAACCAGTCCAAATTTCCATTAAATGACTTCAAATTTTATATACAACCTCCTTATACCATTTCTAACAAATCTAAATAACACCCACTCCAAATTTCTCACAAAATCAAATTCAAAATTTAAACCCACATATTTAAACTTGTTAAAAATCTAATTTTCACCACCCAAATGAATTTGGTTTGTTGAACTAATATTTGAGTTACAGTTACTGATTCGAAAATTAATTTAAAAGCTTGAGGAATCTTTTTTAAAAATTAAATAGTAATTTTGAGAACCTATTTGAATTGGATGTTGAATCTTAGCCTATTATTTTTGGACTAGTTAGTTGTAAATTGAAATATGAGTTATAAAATTTAAAAAATATGGAGCTCAATTATTCTTATGTGAAATTTTCCCTTATTAATTTGGTGATGCTGCAAACGTACACCAAAAAACTACAAATTTTTAGGTAGATATTAATCTTTTAGCAAAAAGTAAACAAGAAAGAAATTAGTATTAAACTACAAGGGTCACATCTGCCTTAATCTATTTGACCCACCAATTATGGTGTGAAAGAAGAAAAATGAATTAGCACATGATGCAATTTTGAGAAAAAAATGCAGTGGCCAGTATTTGCTAAAACCAGCTGTTGACAGTTCAGATATACGACCCATTTAGCCTTAGTTATATCATTTTCATCCAACCTGATCACCTCTTGATCAAGAGAAAATGTCTGAGAAATTTCTCTTTTTATAATTTTCCATATTCGATCACGTTCTAATTTGTCAACAGACAAAATCAAGGATATATAATTGGAGTTTTGGTTACATCTGAACATGATGTTTTAAATACTTCACTATTGAAACTATAATTGAAAGGAATTTGTGAAATCCAATTAAATTGTACTTGGACAACTGTAGTTTTTGAATTCTTTTAGCAAAAATTTTAAGATTCACTCACTATAAAGATGCAGATAGCGACTTAAAAAGAAAGGTTGAGCTTGAGGGAAAAATAATTCCACAAACAAACGCCTACCATAAAAAGCAACCAACAAGCTTACAGTAAAACTAGGAGCATAATCCTGTAGAAAGGACTGACATAGCTTTTAGATTCTCTTGACAAGCAATGAGCAACTAAATTTGCTTGCCTCTAAATCCAAACCAGAGAAATATTAGCATTTCTCTTTAACAAGAAACGACAGTCCGCTCTAAAAACACTTCAAAATAGAATCTTCACTCTTCACTCTTCACTTAATAAGTTACAAAAAGCACAAATTCCTAGGCATCACATTCAAGAATACCTAGGCCATCAAAATGTTGAACCAACTAGGTGAGAGCAAAACTTAAACTCATAATTTCAGTAATATTTAACGTTGACACAATCTCAAAAAACTGAAGAAGCTGCAGCTACAAACTTACCAGCTGAATCACGCACAATAACCACTACTCTATCACACCCCCAAGTAAGAAAGATAATTGCATCTACATCACATTTTTAATCCCATGTGTAGGTGTAACGATTTGACCGGTCGTTTTGAGCATTTCCACCTTGCTCGGTAGTTTGAGGGCATGAGCAGCTTCGTATGATGTATTATGACTTGTGTGTATCATCGATTTTGGTTTTCAGGCGTTTCGGAATTAGTTTGGAAGAATGAATTTCAAGATTGAAGCTTTAAGTTGGAAGAGTTGACCAAGTTTGACTTTTTAGTATTTGACCTCGGGTCGGAGTTTTGATGATTCCATTAGGAACGGATGATAATTTTGTACTTGGGTGTATACCCGGAATTTCATTTGGATATTTCTAGAAGGTTTCGGCACTAACTGGCGAAAGTTGGAAATTTGAAGGTTTGGAATGTTCATAACTTTGACTGGGAGTTGACTTTGATGATATCAGGTTCAGATTGTGGTTTTGGAATTGGAATAGCTTCGTTATTCCATTTGGGACTTGTGTGCAAAAATTGAGTTAATTCCGAGTTGATTTGATAAGGTTCAGCACGAGTTTTGGAAGTTAAAAGATTCAAAGTTCATTAAGTTCGATTTGAGGTGCGATTCGTGGTTTTGATATTGTTATGCATGAGTTGAGGCCTCGGGTAAGTCCGTGTTATGTTATGGGACTTGTTGGTATGTTCGGACGGGGTCCCGAAGGGCTCGAGTGAGTTTCGGATAAGTTTGGGTTGTGTTGCGTTGGTTTTTTTGATGTTTCGACGTCGTTTCTTCATGCATAAATGGTACCACATTAAGCAAATGAGCTTCAATTTCTATTTTGATTGAAGCATTAGATCCGTATCACAATTTTGGAACCATAGCAACTAGAATCATCAAGTTTCGACATCGTATGAGGAATTTATGGTCATTTTACTAAGAATTGAGTTGCCAGATATTTTCAGATTAATTACGAATTTGCCGTTGATTTCGTATTTAAAAATCTGCACTATTTCTACATATTAAAACCAACATATCTCCTTCAATATAGGGTCAAATGGAGTGATTCAAGAGCCTAACTTGACTGAAATTTCACAAGGAATCCATTGGAGATATCAAAAGTGAGTATTGGGATTATTTGGCACAAGAAACAAGGCAGAACAATATTAAAATGAGAGTTTTGCTCATTTAACATATTTTGAGTTGGGGAGCTCGGATTTGAGTGATTTTGGAGGCAATATTCATCACAAGGGTCGGGATAAGTGTTCTATATTCAGTTGTGATTGTATTTCATGAATCTATCTTCGTTTTTAACATTTGATTGATGATTTCAAGAGAGAAATTGAGGGTTTTTGTTTAAAATTTCATAGAGTGAATTTTTAGGTTTTGAACATCGATTCAGAGTCGAATTTGAATGGAACTTGTATGGTTGAACTCGTAATTAAATAGGTTGTCAAATTTTGTGAGTTTTGTCGGGTTCCGAGGTGCGGGCCCATGTTTGACCTTTTGGTTGATTTTGGGCTTTTGATTAAAGATTCGATCTTTATTAATTAGGCTTGTTTTCTTTGCATTATTTGGTGTCCTTGGGTTACTTTTGGCTAGTTTCGAGCCATTCAGAGGTCGATACGCACGGGATGGTAGTTTTGGAACATCGTTTGGCTTGCTCGGTATTGGATTCAGTTTGTTCAAGGTAAGTAACACTTCTAAACTTGTTGTTGAGGGTATGAAACCACGAACTATGTATTATGTGATTGATGTTGAGGTGATGCGCTTGCTAGGTGACGGGTGTCTAGGCGTGCACTGTAGTAACTGTGATTTAGTCGATTCCATGGAACTGTGTAGCTATCTTATCTGAACATTTTTACTATATTCTATGTGTAGAGCACTTGATCTCTGATCCATGTTAGAAAATCATGTCTAAGCTACATGCTTATCCTGTTGGGACCCACTGAGATCATTTTTAGTGTTGAGTTATCTGCTTACATTGCAATTGTATACTCAGTCATATGCATTCATATGCATATCATATCTCAGTCTCTGTTACCATTTATTGATACATCACATCATTATTGTTGGCCGATTTCATGACATTATGAGCCCGAGAGACTGGAGAGATTGATGACTAAGCGAGGTCGAGGGCCTGATTGTGAGAATATTGATTTATGATAAAAGTGGGTTGTACGCCGCAACAGATGTTATTGATTTACTCCATGATTGGCTTATTATAGCGCTTGGGCTGAAGGAGCCCCTTCGGAGTCTGTACACACTCCTAGTAAGCGCAGGTACCTACTGAATACGAGTGCTGACTACGAGTGCGAGTGCGAGTGCTGCGAGATTGAGAGGACTAAGTGAATGTGAGGACTGAGTGACTGGGATGACTGAGTGAATTGATACTCTGAGAGTATGCATATGATTTTATCACTAAGTGCATTGCATTCGACATACACACTTGACATGTAGGCATAGAGATGTATTTTCCTCATGCCATTTGAATATGAAACATTTACCTGTTCAAAGTTTTAGGAAAGATCACAGTTTTACAAACTTACTCATATTTTGGTGATTTTGGTAACAAATTTGAGTTTTCACTGATATACTTGAAAAGCATACCTATTTTTCATAACCGTGAGCGAGCTGAGCATTTTATATTTGAGTTACTTCTTTTATCACTTTTATTATGTTGTCATGAACTGTTATTGGCTATTGGTGTTGGACTCCGACCTTCGTTCCAACTCATCACTACTGTCAACCTAAGATTAGGTTTATTACTTATTGAGTACATATGGGCGGTTGTACTCATACTATACTTCTGCACATTGCATGCAGATGTTGGATGCTGATGTTGCTATGTACAACAGGAGCTGGATATGAAGATGTACTTACGTTTTGGTCATATCTGTCTCTTAATCTTGGTAGCTTTAGAATTTAATCTATTCATATATATATATATATATATTTCAAACAAATGATGTACTTTATTTCATACCCATTTTGTAAATTCTAAATCTTAGGATCTCATGATTTGTACTGTAAAGACCCGACCGGTGATTTTGAGCTCTAGCACGTCATTTGGTAGTTTGAGGCCATGAGTAGCTTCACTTCAGGCATTATGACTTGCACGCATGGTCGGAATTGAATTCCGTGAAGTTCAAAGTTGATTTCGAAAGAAAATTCTCATTTTAGAAGCTTTAAGTTGAAAGAATTGATTAATGTTTGGTTTTTGAGTAACCAACCTCGGAATCAGGATTTAAAGGTTCTAATAGATTCGTATGATGATTTTTGACTTGAGCGTGTGTCCGGATCGGGTTATGGATGACCTAAGAGCGTTTCAGTGCCTATTGTAGAAGTTGGCATATTGGAAGAATTTCATAAATTTGGATTGCAGTGCATTTTAATATTATCGATGTACGTTTGGGATTTCGAGTCTAGAAATAGCTCCGTATGGTGATTCTGGTATTGGGAGCGCGTTCGGAAGTGGATTCGGAGGTCCGTAGGTTATTTTGGGGTCATTTGGTGAAAGTTAGAAATTTGAAGGTTTTTGAGAAGTTTGACCGGAAGTGGACTTTTTGATATCGGGGTCGGATTCCGATTCCGGAAGTTGGAGTAGATCCATAATGTTGAATGTGACTTGTATGCAAAATTTGAGGTCAATCAGACGTGATTTGATAGGTTTCGGCATCGAATGTAGAAGTTTGAAGTTCTAAAGTTCATTAAGCTTGAATTGGGGTGCGATTCATGATTTCGATGTTGTTTTATGTGATTTGAGGCCTCGAACAAGTTCGTGTCATGTTTTGGGACAGGTTGGTGTGATTGGACGGGGTCCCGCGGGCCTCGGGTGTGTTTCGGATCATTTTAGGCTACTTTGGATGCTGATTTACTGATGTATGGTGTTGTTTTTCGCATTGGCGAGGATCCTCTTGCGCTCGCGACAAAGGATTTGGCTTCTGGGATTTTGCGTTCGCAAAGAGAATCTCGCGTTCGCGAAGAAGAAAATCTCTGTTGCACAGGTCTGACTTTGGAGGCTCATATCTTGCAATCTATAAGGAATTTAGAGATGATCCAAAAATAAAAGTTGCAATCTTTTGTGTCTAGTTTTCACAAAAATAAACCATTTAGCATTTGAATTTATGTACTAAAATTTATGGCTGGTAAACTATAGGCTATCCGGGAAGAAGAAGAAGAAATTTGGGTTGCATGGGGCTGACTTTGGTAGCCTATATCTCGAAATCTCTAAGGAACTAGGAGATGACAAAAACATGTAAGTTGTAGATCTTGGTATCTATTTTTCAAAAAGTTAAACTATTTGTCATTTGGAGTTCTGTACAAAAAGTTATGACCATTATATTAGAGGTTGTCTGAGAAGAATTTGGAAATGGCTTTTGAGAATTTTGTTCATCGAACGTGATGAGAGGCCCGCGAACGCGAAGAAGGGTTTGTGGGAAGTGTATAAGTTTGCAAAGATGCATTTGGCTTAATTCATTCATTTCCTCTATGGGAGACGCACTAGGAACAATTTTGGAGCTCCATCTTCATCATCTATGTCAAGGTAAGTAATTCCCACCTATTGCAAGTTAAAACTTGGATTATATATAGATTTTAACATGGAAATTCATGGAAAATTAGTGAAAATTTAGGGGTTTTGGTAGCAAACCTAAAAACTGGTATTGTTAGATTTTGACCACGAATTTGGGATAGAATTGAGAATATATTATATATTTGAGTTCGTGTTATTATGGGTAATGTTTATATTCAAAATTTTTTGGAATCCGGGCACGTGGGTCCGAGGGTGATTTTATCAACTTTTCGAGCGGAGTTGGGAAATTCTTTAAATCGAATTGTTGTGAGTATTAGAGTATATTTTTATAGGTTTACACATTTATTGACTAGTTTTGGAGTATTGAGAATCGATTTGAATTGTTGAAAAAGCTTGAGAGCCGGTTATGGAACTTCAGAGGGAAGTTAGTCTCCTTTCTAACCTTGTAAGAGGGAATTAACCCCATAGGTAAAATAATTCAATATGTGCTTATATTTGTGGGGGCTATGCGCGCACGAGGTGACGCGAGTCCGTGCGTAGCTACTATTATGCTTAAGTCCGGGTAGTCTAGGACCCAAAAGCATGCTATACTTACGATATTTGTAACCTTATTGTCAATTTAAATTACTTAAATTATATCGAACTTGGTAAATGGATTTCTAAAAGGTTAAACTTCATTCTCTTGACTAGAAAAAGGGGATAATTTCCTTGGATAATTGCTCCTTGATGAATCCTTGATTTGGTTGTTTGAATGTGTTTTCCTTTTGTAAAACGGGTAAATAGATGCATCTATGGTTCGCGCCGTTCGACCCTTTGGCAGTGCACAGTTTAAATATTATGTTGGATCGGACCGTACGACCTCGACATGATTTGCACACGACTTAATTGATTGTTTTGGAATTTTTGATAATTGATGTGGCCTCCTGGGCCGGAGATATAAATTGTTAAAAGATGAAAATAAATTTGGAAATCTCCTATTAACAAAAGAATTGTTTAGCTGGTTCATGTTATTGAGTTTACAGCTGCCTTATAAAATCCATAATTTATCATATTATTGGTATATTATTATTGGCCATAGTAAGTGTCGGAGTTGTCCTCTCGTCACTACTTATTCGAGATTAGACTGGATACTTACTGGGTACGCTATTTTTTCGTACTCATACTACATTTGCTGTACATTTTGTTGTACATACACATGTATGTCTAGTGGCCTTGTGGGCGCATCGGCGTGGTTGCTATAGGGACTTAGGTGAGCTGCATCTTATGAGACAATCCGCAACCAGCAGAGTCTCCTTTAGAATACTTGTATTTTATTTTTTGTCCAAATTTATATTCTGGACAGTTATTGTATTTTATTTTATTTCCTAGTAAATGCTCATGCACTTGTGACACCGGGTTTTGGGATTATTATATGATATTCAGTATTGAAATTGGAAAACATTCTTATTATTCTGTAAAGTTCATCTTTTACCAGTTAAGTTGAAGGAAATTTATGATTTCAAAAATATTAAAATGAGAATTTAATTAACTATTTAGTGTTGACTTTCCTGACAGTGGTGTCCGGTGCCATCACGACCTTTAACGGATTTTGGGTCGTGACAACATGGTATCAGAGCACTAGGTTCACTTAGGTCTCACGAATCATGAGCAAGTCTAGTAGAGTCTTGCGGATCGGTACGAAGACATCTGTACTTATTTTCGAGAGGTTACAGGGCTGTTAGGAGCACTTCCCTTCTTGATTCCTCATCGTTCAATTTGATTCCTTTGAGGCTTATGCCTTTGTTTCTTTCCTATTCGATCTTATGCGATGCGAAGAGCATGTTATAAATCAGGAATTGAGGAATTGTAAGGGTACTACTGATGTGGTGCAGGATGTTTCTCCCTGCGTATCTGATTGGGCTATTGTCGTCGTCTTGCGGAAGGTCGTTCTATCGTTTCAGCTTAGTATCAATATTACCTAAGGTTTTGAGATTTGGCATCGATGGTTATGATGATTCGTGCATTACTATTGCACCGTGTTTGTGTAATGGTAGGATGCTTGCCTATGCGTCGAAGCAGTGAATAACTTGGAATAAGGTTTACTTGATGTATGATTCAGAGATTTGGTATTTTAATTCCAGCAAAGGAAGGGAAATCAGTCTATGTTGATGGAGTAACAAGACTTGGTATTTCGAGCGTGGTGGAATTTTCATCTATGATGTGGCGTCGCCATCTTTGCTGAATGTGTTAAGTTATCCGGTGTTATAGTCTTCATCAATTTGCCTTCAGGGTAGGGTATTGTGAAATAGTACCGGGGAAGCGGCTGTCAGAGATCACAGTATGTGGTGGTTCAGGATTGAATCGGTGTTCCGGGTATTGAGGGCTCAAGGAATATGATCTTCGGGGAGGTTTAAAGTTGGTGGCAATCTATTGGTTCAAATTCTACAGAGATAGATATTGATTTAAGTTAACAACTGGGCAACGAAGTATAAGAAAGGACATGTGGGAGGTGTCTTGCGGTGGTTAAACTTCTAGAAGGCCAAGTGTGAGAAACAGGAGTCGAGCAGTTGCTCAAAGGAGTGAGTTTGACCAAAGTGGGAGAGTGGCAAGGTAGCATATGGGTTCTGTGGTAGGATGACTACACGCCTTGAGAAAAGTTTAGAGTGATTTGGGATTCATGGTGGACAATGACTAGGTCTACGGACTTAATTTGGAATATTGGCTATTATATGGGGGAGATTGGATACGACAGAAAAGAGTTTCTTGATACGAAGAGGGGTACAACATGACTTTGGATTGGAATGTACTGTCGCACCTTTTAGTTTATGTCCATGAGGAGTGAGCAGACTTGTACGGCTGGTGAATGAGCACGAACTCAGGAAGGGTTACTGATTTGGTAGTAATTGTACCCAGTGCACCAACATTGGAAGATGTCAGCATGTAATTTCCATAGGTGGGTTATCTCCTGTAAGTAGGTCAGCGGTCGCATGGTTGACGAAGCTTTTACAAAGAATTCTACTGGCTATCTGGTGAGAGGTTGAATATGTAATGGCTAGTGATTCAGAGTGTCCATGAAATGGTTAACATGAAGATTTCGAGGAAATTGGCGGGTTGATTGTGCAAGATCATGTCAATAGGGGACAATGAGTCTTGGTGGATTCTAGAATTATGCAATGGTAGCTTCAAGCTAAGTGGGAGATCCCCACCACCTGCGATAGGATTGTATGGTTGTCTACTTGTGAGATTTCTGGTTATCGGCATATTGGTGGATTATTACGACTAAGGAAAGAGGACATCAGTGGTGATTTGAGCGAAAGATTTGAGGAATGTGTGCTATAATTGGCCTTATCAATTCATGTCCAGGCTTTGGGAAGATTTAGGATTTATGCTTCGGGTAGAGGTGATTTACAACGAAAGTGATTTAGCCGGGTGCTTCTTTGAGAAGGTGTTCATGTGCTAGCAGAGCCTTAGAGTTTTAGTATATTTGGGACCAAGCCAGAGTGGGTGACTCTCAACAATGGTCCTAGTGGATTCAAAAGTTAAAAATGTGGTGCCTAAAGATTTCGAGTCCGTAGTATGGCTAAGCACCGAGCTTTTACAGCAGATTATGAAAAGGGGCTTGGAGTGTTCTTTGTTATCTTTGGTCTGTGGTGTAGTATGAGAGGAATGGAAGGAAATAACATTGGATTCATAGAAGAGTTATCAGAATGGGTGTACCAGTTGAAGATGCGAATGTGCGCACAAGGAGGGTATGAAATGGTTCGTGGGTTTTGAGACAATGTGGTCTCGTGAAATGGGGTCAATCAGGACGAGTGCGGATTGAGTTCGCTATGTTTTGAATGGAGCTCTTATTATTCCTAAGGCAAGTCCAAGGTAAATTAGGATAAGTCAGATCGGTTAACAGTGGTTGAATCGGCATAATGATGGCAATGATCATCTCCTTCAGTGTGTTGAGGTACTCATGTGATTTGCGATGGTTGACGGTCGCCGTAATTGATTTTATTTGGAGGCTTTCGAGTACTATGGCTTGTTATATGCAGATGGATTTCGGAAGAGTTATGATGGTTTAACCACTACTTGAGGTTGGTACTTTCTGCGGATATGAGAATTCAGTCACGTATTGCAATAGTTCTCTTGAGATGAGTTAAGTAAAAGGTTCCTATATGATGAAGTGCTTAATCTATTAGTAGTTCAGTGGTTATGATAAAATTCTTGTACAATTTCATATTGGCATGATTAGGTGCAGTGGGCAACATGAAAATTTGAAAGTTGAGGATCAAGGTTGCCGTTTGGTTTTGGCAGGAATGTCACGAGCTCATATGGTTAGAGTCAGCTTTTTTGGCATCACCTGAGATCGATGTCTGGTATGAGAGGCTTTGCATACTGATTGTGGATTCTTGAATTAATTTACAGCATTCGTGTGGCCAGTAGTATGGATGTGCAGACTCGTTGTCTGGTAGGGGAAGGTCGGGGGAGCGTGTCCCACGGAAAGATTGTATAGGTGTGACAGATAGTCACTTAAATGATTAAAGATTGAAACCAAGTATGGAGATTGTGGTACTATCATTGATGTGAGAATTTATGCCTGAAGGGCGCTCAGTTAATTTAGTTATGGATTGTGGGTTTGTTCCGGATATGATGGTTGTTCTTGTGTGTTATGGAAAAAGGGTTATTATGGACCCTTGAAAGGTTATTAGCCTAGTACAGTGCGATCAGAATCGGCTTGAGGTCCATGGATAGATCTAAATATGAATAGACAAAATTACAGAATAATGCACTCCATAAGTTGACCTTGCACTATTTTAGCTCAATTACAAGTTTGCAATTATGTAGCCAAATATCAATAAGATCTTTTCTTTTCTCATTCCCTCTAATTATAACAACCTCATTTATTCCTACCTACACCTATTGTAGCTCTCTCCTCATTTTTCACCCATAAATATTTAATTTAATTAATGAAAAAGAATCATATGCAAACAAAACTGAAAAGAAAAATCAGTTCATCATTCAGTCAACACTCATTCGTGACTTCTTCCATAACCATTTTTTTTATTTTTTTTGTATATCTTCAGGTTTATACATACCTATCACAACTGCAAAACGCAAAAACAAACGCGAGAAACCTAAAATCTCATCTCCTTTAATGCTAATCTTGTTAAATTTTGATTATGATTTTGTGAGAAATTTGGAGTGGGTATTGTTTGAACTTATTATATATAAACTAAGTAGGTTGTATACAAAGTTTGAAGTTATTTGCTGGAGATTTGGACGTTTTATACAAGAATTGCAAGTGAAAATCGTACAAAACATTCGTCAGTGATGCTTATACACTTTTATACAATGTTATACACTTTTATACAAAGAGGTACAGTATGTATATAGTTTTATAAAAGTGTATAAAGATGTATAATCACAGAGTGAAAATATTCTTGATACACTATGTATATAGATGTATAAGAAGAATGAGAAGAAGAAGAAGAAGAAGAAGAAGAAGAAGAAGAAGAAGGAAGAAGAAGAAAATGCGAGAAATTCACCAAATACCTGTAAATAATATATCAACCTTGGATATAATAGTGTATAAGTTGTGTTTATACACTATTATATACTATTTATACAATATTATACAAATGAATCCTATCAATGGAGCTTCACATGTTCTTCTTCTTCTTCCTTGGGCATCCTCTGAAATTTAACTCAAATATAGCCTAAATCTACTCCAAATAACTTGAAATTTAAGTTTTGAACTCATCTTGATAATTTCAATCAATTGAGACAACACCCATTCCAAACAACTAACAAATCGGAAAACTCAATTTCTGAAATTTAAGTCAAATATAGCCTAAATCTACTCCAAATCACTTGAAATTTAAGTTTGAACTCATCTTGATGATTCCAATCAATTGAGACAACACCCATTCCAAACAACTAACAAATCGGAAAACTCAATTTCTGAAATCGAATCTTCGAACCATTTGTAATGGTGACTTTTATTTTTCAAATCTTTAGTTAACCAATGAAATCCGAAAAAGAATTGAAGGAGAATAAAAATAGTAGAGAAATTTTGTGGTGCAAATGCTGACATGGGAAGGAGAAGAAGAACGAAGAGAAAAGGGGGAACGAAGAGAAAAATGGTGGGCTAACTGGTGAAAATTAATTTTCAGATTACGTACAACCTGGGTTATACTGGGTAATGACTTCAAACATGAGCCATTTTCTGATGGGTTGTTGGGCCAAGTGACAAGGGATGTAATTCTCCCATATGAATATAGGCTCTATATCAGGCCGGATGCGTTCATTTCAGCATAACGCTCCCTATGGAGGGGTATTCGGACGCTGGATGATACTTCATCGTTGTCTATTTTGTGTAATACTATATTATGCTATGTAGGTTGTGAAACGGCTTGATCAATTACATATGTGTTGAAGTTCCGCGTAGCGATGGTGTTATATGAGCAAGATGGCTCTCGATATGCAGATCATATATCGCACCTTAGTTGTGCTTGAGTTTTGTAGCGTATGGCGCTATCCGTCTCCCCAGGGATGGTATTATGCAGTTGGCGTGCTTGTGGTCGATATTAAGATATTTCGTAGTTATGAGCATTTTAGCTTGGTCAAGTATTTCCTTATAGGGTATTATGTGTGGATCGGGTTGCGCGCCGCAACAGTGTGATGTTGAGTACAGTTTCCCATATCTATTCTTGTGTGTTTTTCTTATCATTTATGAGGAATGTTCATAACATCTTTTCGCTTATTAAATTATTACTTGGGTTGAGAAGTTCTTTCCAGAGCTCATTTCTCCTTATGCATCGCATTCAAGGTTGTGGCTTATTAGCACTCTATGGCGTCATATGAGACTTTTTGCAGTGTCTGAGGTGGCTTATCGCCTGAGCAGCTTGTACTTGGTGAGGCAAGATTATTAGACCTGGGATCAGTACGATCAGATTTATATGAGGCACATTAAAGAGTAAACATCGATATTCAAACAAGTATGAGGTAATGGTTCTTGTCGGGAGAAGAGACTCTATGAATTGTGATTCGGCAGTTGGTTATGAGTTTTTACACATCTGTTCTATCGTAGCAGTATTGCGAGAGTTGAAACAAGATTATATGCTTCATGAGGTGTGTTGAGGGCATCAGATTCGTAGAATTTTGACAATTGGCTTCAGAGAATGATATTATGGTCACGTGAATTATGCGGTGCATGGTGTGAATTCGGCAAGGGCGTGCAATCATGTGTTTGGTACAGTGTGTAGTGACTGATATGGTGTTCGTATGTTGAAAGTGGGGCTGGTGGAAAATTTCGAATGTTGGAATTTGGCTCTAAGGTTAATTTGCCTAAACAAAAGGGGAATCTTCAGATTTGCTCGAGAAAATGTGCTCAACTGAGTTGTGGTAGCACGGGTAGGTGCACGAGGTGTTAAATAGTGATTTCAGACAACTCCAGCGCAGTTCTTAGCACATTCGAGGACGAACATATGTTTAAGTGGGAGAGAATGTAACGACCCGACCGGTCATTTTGAGCTATAGAGCGCGGTTCGGTAGTTTGAGGCCATGAGTAGCTTCACTTCAGGCATTATGACTTGCACACATGGTCGAAATTGAATTTCGGGAAGTTTAGAGTTAATTTGGAAAGAAAATTCTCATTTCGGAAGCTTTAAGTTGAAAGAATTAACTAATGTTTGATTTTTGACTAAACGACCTCGGAATCGGGGTTTGAAGGTTCCAATAGGTTCGTATGATGATTTTGCACTTGGGTGTATGTCCGGATCGGGTTTTGGATGACCCGGGAGCATTTCAGCGCCTATTATGGAAGTTTACATTTTGGAAGAATTTCATAAATTTGGGTTCTAGTGCATTTCAATGTTATCGATGTCCGTTTGGGATTTTGAGTATGGGAATAGCTCCGTATGGTGATTCTGGTATTGGAAGCACGTCCGGAAGTGGATTCGGAGGTCCGTAGGTCATTTTGGGGTCATTTGGCGAAAGTTAGAAATTTGAAGGTTTTTGAGTGGACTTTTTGATATTGGGGTTGGATTCCAATTCCGGAAGTTGGAGTAGATTCGTAATGTCGAATGTGACTAGTGTGCAAAAATTGAGGTCAATCAGACGTGATTTGATGGGTCTCGGCATCGAATGTAGAAGTTTGAAGTTCTAAAGTTCATTAAGCTTGAATTGGGGTGCGATTCATGATTTCGATATTGTTTGATGTGATTTGAGGCATCGAACAAGTTCGTGCCATGTTTTGGGACATGTTGGTGTGATTGGACGGGGTCCTTGGGGCCTTCGAAGTGTTTCGGGTGTGTTTCGGATCATTTCGAGCTACTTTGGATGCAGATTTACTGATGTCTGGTGTTGTTCTTCGCGTTCGCGAGGATCCTCTCGCGTTCGCAAAGAAGGATTTGGCTTCTGGGATTTTGTTCATCGCATTCGCGAAGAGACTCTCGCGTTCGTGAAGAAAGAAATCTCTATTGCACAAGTCTTCGGATGCTCATATCTCTCAATCTATAAGAAATTTGGAGATGATCCAAAAGTGAAAGTTGCAGTCATTTGTGTCTAGTTTTCAAAAAAGTAAACCATTTAGCATTTAAGTTTGTGTACAAAAATTTATGGCTGGTACACTACAGGCTGTCCGAAAAGATGATGAAGAAATTTGTGTTGCACAGGGATGACTTTGGCAGCTTATATCTCGAAATCTATAAGGAACTTGGAGATTACCAAAATACGAAAGTTGTAGATCTTGGTTCTAGTTTTCAAAAAATTAAACCATTTGTCATTTGGAGTTTTGTACAAAAAGTTAAGACCATTATACTAGAGGTTGTCTGAGAAGAATTTGGAAATGGCTTTTGAGAATTATGTTCACCGCGAATGCGATGGGAGGCCCGTGAACGCGAAGAGGGGTTCCTGGCAGTGTATAAGTTTGCAAAAATGGGTGTGGCTCATTTCATCTCATTTCCTCCATGGGAGACGATATATGAGTGATTTTGGAGCTCCATCTTCATCATCTATGTCAAGGTAAGTGATTCCCACCTATTGCAAGTTAAATACTTGGATTATATATAGATTTTAACATGAAAATTCATGAAAAATTAATGAAAATTTGGGGTTTTGGTAGAAAACCTAAAAATTGGTATTTTTAGATTTTGACCACGAATTTGAACATGGAATTGAGAATAAATTATATATCTGAGTTTTTGATGTTATAGGTAATGTTTATATTCAAAAAATTTCGAAATCCGGGCACGTGGGCTCGATGGTGATTTTATCAACTTTTCGAGCGGAGTTGGAAAAAATATTTAAATCGAATTGTTGTGAGTATTAGAGTATATTTTTATGTGGTTGCACATTTATTAGTTTTGGAGCGTTGAGCATCGATTTGAATTGTTGGAAAGGCTTGGGAGCCGATTATGGAACTTTAGAGCAAAGTAAGTCTCCTTCCTAACCTTGTAAGAGGGAATTAACCCAATAGGTGAAATAGTTCAATATGTGCTTCTATTTGTGGGGGCTATGTGTGCACAAGGTGACGAAAGTCCGTGCGTAACTACTATTATACTTAAGTCCGGGTAGTCTAAGACCCAAAAACATGTTATACTTGCGATATCTGTAACTTTATTGTCAATTTAAGTTGCTTAAATCATACCGAACTTGGTAAATGAATTTCTAAAAGGTTAAACTTCGTTTTATTGACCGGAAAAAGGGGATTTACATTTTCTTGGATAATTTCTCCTTGATGAATCCTTGATTTGGTTGTTTGAATGTGTTTTCCTTTTGTGGAACGGGCCGAACGCCTCAACAGATTAAATAGATGCATCTATGGTTCACGCCGTTCGACCCTCCGACAGTGCACAGTTTAAATATTATATTGGATCAGACCGATGACCTCGACATGATTTGCGCATAACTTAATTGATTATTTTGGATTTTTTGATAATCGATGTGACCTCCTGGGCCGGAGATATAAATTGTTAAAAGATAAAATTAAATTTGGAAATCTCCTATTAATAAAAGAATTATTTACTTGCTTCATGTTATTGAGTTTATAGTCGCCTTATAAAATCCATAATTTATCATATTATCGGTATATTATTGTTGGCCATAGTAAGTGTCGGAGTCGACCTATCATCACCACTTCTTCGAGATTAGACTGGATACTTACTGGGTACGCGTTGTTTTCGTGCTCATACTACACTTGTTGTACATTTTATTGTACATGCACATGTATGTCTAGTGGCCTTGTGGGCGCAGCGGAGTGGTTGATACAGGGTCTTAGGTGAGCTGCATCTTATGAGACGATCCGTAGCCAGCAGAGTCTCCTTCAGAGTACTTGTATTTTCTTTTCTATCCAAATTTATATTCCGGACAGTTATTGTATTTTATTTTATTCCTAGTAAATGCTTATACACTTGTGATACCGGGTTCTGGGATGATTATGGGATATTCAGTATTGAAATTGGAAAATATTATTATTATTCTGTAAAGTTCATCTTTTACTAGTTAAGTTGAAGGAAATTTATGATTTAAAAAATATTAAAATGAGAACTTAGTTTACTATTTAGTGTTGGTTTGCCTGACAGTGGTGTCCGTGCCATCATGACCTTTAACGGATTTTGGGTCGTAATATATACTACCAGTCCTTGAGAAATGTATAAAGATTCCGTTACTTTATCATTCATTTGTCTCAATAAATTTTATTAAATTGGATAATTGTTAAGTGCTTACCTAACGAATTAGGTTAGGTGCCATCACGATTAGCTGAATTTTGGATAGTGATAGCAGACTTAGACCGAGACGAGGCTACCAGCCGAGTGGAAGCACTCATTAGACCTCCCAACCTCCTTTCCGTCACGGCAAGCCCTCCATTCACTTAAGAATTTCATAGTTCAAAGTACCAGAATTCAACAACTCAAGTTTGGATTTCAGGTTGGATTAAACAATGAAATCTTCAAATTAATTATAGTACCTTAATAAGTCATCTTCCAGATATAGTACCTTAATAAGTCATCTTCTAGATATCTATACTGCATAATGCAAGTTAACATAATAAAAACAAGGAATTTTACCTCGCAAAGGTTACCATCTTATTTATTTTAAATAAATACCATTTAAAAAAATTATATTCTATAGATATCTTTTAATGTTTATAGCAAAATATCTAATTTTGGTTATCTCCTAATCATAAGCCACTAAATACACTATTCAGTTACACTATTTTTTTCTCTCTCTACTTTGATACATGCCATTCTCTTCCCCCATTCCTGAAAACACGATGCTCAATCTCAAAATTTCTCTCACCCACATCACCTACGTTCTTTCCGATCCCAATTACTATTTAGAGTGGTTAATGATTAAAGTTTTCCTTCTCCAGTTCATGCCGATGCACTCCTCAAGGGTACAAATGTAGAAGGTGTCGACGTTTGTGACTCCCAAAATAATAATGTTGCTGCTGAGCATATTTCCTTTAGGGAACTGGTATCCGGAGGTGTTTCCCCATTGGATCTGATGGCTGTTACATTATGCGAGGAGAATGCAATACTTGGTCTGTATTTTCTATGCTGCCGGAAAGTAGGCTTTCTTCTCTTCTATCCAATCTCAAAGTTTGGTGGATCCTGTTTTACAAGCCCAGTTCTTGATTTTCTATCGCGAATTATCTCTAACTTTCTTCATTTCTCTATTGGGAATTTTTCTGGGCTGATTGTTGTTTCTGAAGTTGGTGTGGAACTGAGGAAATTGGGGTCTGAAGAGTCGGGTGTGGGATTGTATTTGCATGTATTTTATTGTATTTATTGTCTTTTTTTTATTGTATTTCAATGTATCTCGTTGTATTCCTTGTATTTCGTTGTATTCACTGTCTCGTTGTATTTCATGAATGTATTCATATATTTTTTTTAATTAATATAATTTATGTATTCAGATGTATTATATAATTTCTCTGAAGATTGCTATGTTTTTGTTTGTTTTTCGGCTAAGAATCTTTTTTATAACTGAAAATACAAAATTGTGTATTATAATTGAGTTTGTTGAGTTATATTAGGAGTCTATTATGTTAATTGATTCACTTTCCATTTAAAAATAGTGTAATCCCCTGTTTCATGTCGTGAATACAGTGGAATACAATAATATGTCCAGCTGTAATCCCATGTTTCACGCCATGAATACAGTCGAATACACTCGAATATAACAACTGATTAGCTGGACTTCCCTGATTCACGCCTATTTTTTGCTATTGTATTCATGAATACAGTAACTTAAATACATCTAATACATCTTATAACAACAGAAAACGTATCTACAATCCGTAATATAGCAAATGACATCTATAAATAGCTAATTACCACTAAAAGATAGTGCTTTATGAAAAATTCTCTAAAAACAATAGTAGAACTAATTAATAACTTTCCGGGTCGTTTGGTTATATTTTATGCCCAAAGAGTCTATATCTAAAAAAAACAGAAATGAAAGAAAAAGAAGAAAAAAAACTAAATACGCAACAAAATGGGGAGGTCAAATGTAATATACTAATTTCCCTCCTTATATACTTCAAAGTCATACGGTTACTCTCAAGAATCGTCTCTAGTTCTTTGTGCTTTTTCAGTTACTCCTTTCAATTCCTCAATTCAACGACATCGTTCTGTAATTATTCAACGCATTCTAGCGGGCACCACGTCCACGTCCTTTGGCAAGAGCAGCAGTTTCTTCTCGGACTTCTTTTAATACTTTAGCTCTGTTCGCTTGTTCCCAGTTGGGTACTTGGGCCCAACATACCTGTATCCAACGCATAATGTGCAACGCTTCTCAAAAGGTTCACTCCCGCTCCTTAAGAGAACTAATATTCCTATTACAACTCGAGGAATATCTAAACAATTACTAGGAGGAGGAGTATCCAAGTTCTGTTATAAATAGAATTGTATTTAAGGTGAATATTTATATTTTAGAGAAATTTTACGGTTTGTTATTTGGAGGCTAAATCACTTTTTTCCTATAAATAGAAGAGTACTATTTCATTATAAATCATCCCAAATCAATAAGAATTCTCACTCTACTTTTCTCTGCAATACTCTTCTTCTTTTATTGTTTCATAACACGTTATCAACACGAGACTCCAATCAATTGAGTAGAAGCTTTGGGATACGTGCATGCTGCTCAACTTATACATAATATTGAGCATAATGATTGTCAATTATTTCATGAACTTCTCTCAAGAATAAATTCTGAATTTAAGGTAAGTATTTTATTTTTCTCTTTTAAATTCTTGAAATTATATAATTTGATTTTAAATACAAGCAAAGATAATAAATTTTGTTTATAACTCTAATAGAGTTTGTAAGAAATTATAACCACCAGAAGTAGTAAAATTTTTATGTCTTGTCATGATCAAATTCATGTATGATTGAGAGTATAATAAGTGAAAACCCGTTCTATTGAATTTGTTTCATTCTCGTTCCCTTAAGAGAATGTGGTAGCAATATGTAAAGTCTGAAAGAAAATAAAATTATTACCATGAAGGTATTAATGGACAATAGACGAAATTACAATCGTCATCATTGTGATAATGAGAATAATAAGGATTCTCAAAATAATCTTTCACTCTGTAAAAGTAATGTTTGCCATCGATTTGACATGAGATTTTGTAAAACACATATAGATGATTATGGTCCATTCATGATGTCAATATGACAACACGTGATTTATGAGTATATATTCATTCTTGGAAGAATATGAAAGTGATAATGGTAGTGAATATGCCATACTCACCCATAGAAAGAGGTTTGAGATGAAATAAGAAAATAAATTTCATTATTATAGCATGATTGATCATTGGTCACGTACCTATTGTGATTATGCAAAAATATCATGGCAATGTGATTATTACAGGGTAAAAGTAATGAAAGCATCATATCTTGTCTATAATAATTTTGACCATCCATAATAGTATAATTTTCTTCGTGAAAGAGATATTCACCATATGAATACTAATAAATATGTGGTAATATAAAATTAATTGAGAGCTTTGAAAGAGCCAATTATACTATTTTGGAGAAATAAAATTGATTATCAATAAGGTATTGTGTCGTAGAAAGTTTTAAAGAAATTTATTGAGTTTCTAAAGTATTCACGAAGCGGTTGGTTATATTGAGACTATAAATAAAGGAAAGATTAATTTTTTCTACTCCTACAACTTGTAGTGGGGTAATATGTATGTGAAAAGTTACCCGCTTTATTCTCCAGTTTGTACTACACAACTAAAAGAATGCCACAATAAATTAGAAGTTTATTGATATAAAAACCTATATCATAATAAACTTGGAGTTTATTGATAATTGCACACATTATGGTGTAAACCTGAAATTTATTAATATTGATAATTTATTCACTTGACATAATTAGTTTAGCCATATCAATTTAAATATGATGTGTAAAAATACAAGATAATTCACATGGGTAAATATTAAAGAACTAGAAAGTTCTTTACGAATTCTCTTATGTTGCTTGTTCTCATTAATTAATAGACCAACTAAAATTGGGATTGTGTGATGACCTTCTTGATTTACAAGTCAATTCTGTGTTCCGAGGCCTGAAAAACCTCCTTTTATCTCATCTCAATTTGCATGCGCGGTGCGGGCGTATATCCAGAATGCTTTTATGTAAAAATTTAATAAAAATACTAATTTTGCCTTTAAAGTTGAATATAAGTTGACTTCGGTCAATATTTTAGGTAAACGGACCCGGATCCGTGATTTAACAGTCCCGAAAGGTCCGTAGAAAAATATGGGACTTGGTCGTATGCCCGGAATTGAATTCCGAGGTCCCAAGCTCGAGAAATGAATTTTTGAAGAAAATTGTTTAACTGAAATTATAAAAGTTTTTGGAAATTTAAATGTGTTTGAATTTGATGGTATCGGGCCCGTATTCTGATTCTGGAGCCCGGTACAGGTCTTATATGGTATTTAAGTTGTTCCTGTAAAATTTGGTAAGAAACGGACTTCATATGACTTGAATCGGACCCTCGGTTGTGAAATTTGAAACTTAAGAGTTCTTGAGATTTTTCTTTGATTTTGATGCTAAACTTGAAGTTCTAGGTGTTATTTTGGCGATTAGATCGCACGAGTAAGTTCGTATGATGTTTTTAGGGTTGTGTGCATATTTGATTTGGAGCCCCGAGGGCTCGGGTGAGTTTCGGATAGGCCACGAGATGTTTTTTACACTTAGAATAGTTGCAGGTTTTGCTGCTTCAGGTGCACAGATATTTTGTGCTTTGCGGTCGCGAAACCATTCTCCCGATCGCGAAAGGGAAACAGGGCTGGGGAGGATTTTACCCTACGCGAACGCGAGACCCAGGTCGCGAACACGGAGCATTGGGGGGTTTGCTCTAAGCGAATGCGACCGGTCAATCGCGAACGGGTAGCATTAGGATGGGCTGGTTAGGGAATCTAGGGAGAACTACGCGAACGCGACCCATCTATCGCGAACGCGAAGGCAAGGCTGGGCTAAGCCTTCGCAAACACGAAGCTTCTCCCGCGATCGCGTAAGTCCACTACTGGTAGCTCTTCGCGAACGCGATGAATACTGTCGCCCAGCCCTTAAAACAGTAGAAAAGTCGGGATTTAGCCCACATTTTCATATTTTCAAAACTAGAGAGCATTGAAGCGATTTCCAAGGAGCAACTTCTTCCCCAAAGTATTGGTATATGATTCTAAACCTTTTTCTTTCAATTTCCCATTGCATTTCATCAATCTTCATACAAAAATCTAGTGGTTTTATGGTGGAAATTGGGAATTTGGGTAGATTTAGGGCTATTTGAGTAATTGGAATTCAGACCTTATTTTGGGGTCGGATGTCAAAAATAATTGCATATTCAGGCTCGTAGATGAATGGGTGATCGAATTTTGGTCCGAACCTTGAGTTTTGACCAAGCGGACCGGGGGTCGATTTTTGACTTTTTGGGAAAAATGATAGAAAACCTATAATTAAGCATTGTGTATGAATTCTTTAGCATTTATTGATGTTGTTAAATTAATTTGGGTTAGATACAAGTAAATGGAGGCGAATTCTAAAGGAAAAGGGGTGTTTGAGGCTTGAGTTGGCCGTGAAAGTTCGAGGTAAGTGTTTGGTCTAGCCTTAGCTTGAGGGAATAGATATTGTGCTTTATTTGCTATGTGCTAGTGCAGTGTACGACGTATAGGTGTGGTGAAGAGTATCTATACGTTCATGTCAAGCATTCTTGTGAGTCTTAATTGTGATCATTGTGTTGTCTTAATAAGTACTATAATTGCCCAAATTGTTGATTATCCATATTGAGCAAGACGTATGATTATCTTCTCGGTATTGGTTTATTATTGAGCATTGGCTCCAGTTGAGGTTCATTTGTGAAGTTAATTATTGGTACAAGTTTGGTTATAGCTTATTCCCTTACCGGGACGTATTTACTTCTTACTGTTGATTCCCTTTCCGGGATGTGTTTATTCTTGTTGTTGATTCCCTTGCCGGGATGTTGTTGTTGCTATTGTTTGGGTGAGGAAAGAGAGGTAAAGCAGGAAAGGTGATGCCGTGCACATTCATATTTATGCATATGGTGAGGAAAAAATGATAAAGCACGAAGGGTGATGCCATGTATATTTTCATTGATATTGATGCATATGGTGAGGAAGAGAGATAAAACACGAAGGGTGATGTCGTGTATATTTATAATATTTACATGGTGAGGAAGAGAGATAAAGCACGAAGGGTGATGCCGTGCACATTTTCATTACTTGATTGCATTGGTGAGGATTGAGAGTATAAGCATGAAGGGTGATACCGTGCACTTACTGCCTGTTTGATATGATTTCTTGTTGCTTTCGGTTCAATTATCTTAATTGTCTTATTCTATTATTACTGTGATTCTTTACGTTGGTATTTTCCCCATAGCATGTTACCCCTCCCCCGTTACTTTTGAATTATTTCTATTACTATTATTCTGCTAGATACTTATAACGACCCAGCCGGTCGTTTTAAGAATTAATGCCCCGATCCCCTGTTAACTACATTCCCCATATTTGTTTCTGCTATTGTGAGTTGTCGGGAAGGTTTATTTGGACTTTCGGAGAGTTTTGGGACACTTAATCCCTACATGAGAGTTTAAGTCTTAGAATTTGGACCGTAGTCGGAGCAGTGTGAAGACGGCCTCGGAATGGAATTTCGTTGGTTCCATTAGCTCCGTTGGGTGATTTCGGGCTTAGGGGCGTGTTCTGATTGTGTTTTGGAGGTCCGTAGCTTATTTAGGCTTGACATGCCAAAAGTTAAATTTTTGAAGTTTCCGGTTCGATAGTGAGATTTTGATCTAAGGGTCGGAATGGAATTCTGAAAGTTGGAATAGCTCCGTAGTGTAGAATGTGACCTGTGTGCGAAATTTCAGGTCATTCGGACAAGGTTTGATAGACTTTTTGATCGAAAGCGTAATTTGAGAGTTTTTGGAGTTCTTAGGCTTGAATCTATGATTAATTCGATGTTTCGATGTTATTTTAGGTGTTTTGAGGATTGGTATAAGTTTTGATAGTGGTATATGACTTGTTCGTGCTTTTGGTTGAGGTCTCGGGGGCCTCGAGATGATTTCGGATGATTAACGGGGAGTTTGCGAGATTGTTGGAGCAGCTTCAGCTGCTGATCCTACTGTGATAACCGCACCTGCGGTTAGGGAGCCGCAGGTGCGATGCCACAGAAGCGAGATCCAACCGCAGATGTGGCCAAGTGCGAAGGAGATGGAAGCCGCAGATGCGGAGCCTGGGGCGCAGGTGCAGATAAGGAGGATTAATGAAAAACTGCAGAAGCGGTTGATTATGCGCAGGAGCGGTCCCGCAGGTGCGGGCATTGAACCGCAGATGCGGTATTGCTGGCCAGAACATATAAATAGATGCCTTCACGAATTTGAGTTATTTTTCATCACTTTTCAAACGGGAAGAAGCTTTGGGAATCATTTTCAAGGGAGATTTTTATAGGGATTCATTGAGGTAATGTCCCTAGTTCCTAAGCTCGTTATTATGGTGATTATTATCATTGTAAGCATGAAATTTGAAGGAAAATCAGTGGTAAATTGGGTGTTAGGGCTTGGTTAATTAGAGAGATTTAAGTGGTGATTTGAGGGACCATTTGAGGTCAGATTTTGGTACTTTTGGTATGAATGAACTTGTGAGAGTATGAGGATTCTGAAAATGTAAATTTTATCCGATTCTAAGACGTGGGCCCGGGGTGGGGCATTTTGGTCATTTTTCCTAATTTCGCGTATTAGCTTAGAATTAATTAGTGGAATCAGTTACTTGAAGTTATATTTACATTATGCAGTTGATTGGAATAGATTTGGGCCATTTGGAGTCGAGCACTCGTGGCAAGAGCGTGGTTTCAGGTTGATTTTGAGCCGGTTCGAGGTAAGTGTCATGCCTAACCTTGTGTGGAGTAAAATCCCCTTAGGATTTGGTATTGTTGATATTTAAAATGTCTTGTACATGAGGTGACGAGTGCGTACTTGCGCTAATTGTTGAAAATTCTATTTTCATTAATTAACTATAATTGTGCTTCTTTTCCTGTCTATACTACTTGCAATTTAAGCTTACTGTTAGTTTAAGGAAGCATGTCTAATTGACTTAATTACTTTATTTGCTCCAACTGCCTTATTTGGATTCTGTGCAGCATGCTAGGCTAGAAATACCTGTTTTACCTTGGTATGAAATTTGAATTGAATTGAGTGTTCTTCGTGTTGCTGCTGTGTGTTTACTTTGGGACTACAGGACGGTATCCCGAGAGATCCCCCTGCATATTTACTTTTGGACTAAGGATTTCTATTCTGGGAGATACCCCTGCACTTTTATATTGGAACTACAGGACTGTTCCTGATAGATTCTCCCAGTACTGGATATTTACATTTGGGACTACGGATCGGTATCTGGGAGATCCCCTTACATTATGAGTTGGACTACGGGACGACACCCGGTAAATCCACCGTATATTTATATTTGGGACTACAGGACGGTATCCTGTGAGATCCCTAATTGTTATCTCTGTGTTGAGCTGTATTCTTTTCTATGATTATTTTGTCTCTGTTGTAGTTTTTGTTCTTTCTATCCCGTGTTACTTCTTACTGTTGCACTTAATTATACTGTCTTATTCTATACTGTTATACCTTGTTTTTTATTTAAACTCAGTAGGGCCCTGACCTTCCTCGTCACTACTTGACCGAGGTTAGGCTTGGCACTTAGTGAGTACCACTGTGGTGTAATCATACCCTTTCTGCACATGTTTTTTATGTGCAGATCTAGGTACTTCGACTCAGCCCTACTACCCTTAAGGTGAGGCGATTCTCCAGAGACTTCGAGGTATATCTGCCGCGTCTATAGACCGAAGAGTCACTTTCTATTCTCCCTTATAGTATCAATTGTTACAACCTATATCCACACGCGTTAGTTCATGCTATATATTAGTTAACATAAATTCAAGAAGGAATTACTTTTGAGATGATAAGAAGTTAATCCTATTGGTCTTAAGTAATACAAGGGTGTATAAGGGTGATTAACAAGTATTAGAAGTTAAACGAATCAAGGATGTGGTAACTCGTATTTTCAGGTAAACCTAGAGGATCTTAATACACTTAAGGTCATGTATTAAGGTGTTTGAATCATATAATATCCGTATAATAAGTCTTGAAGTCAAACGAGTTATGACACAAAAGTCGACAAACGTTGTCGCAACTTAGGTTCATAATTTTACTTAAACATTAGGTTAAATGTTTCTAGGCTTTTCTCCTAATTTACAAGAAATTACGGGGTGATCTACCCACCAAATTAAAGATCTACGAGTCTAGTTTCCAACGCATTAAACCATTTGTCAATACGATCTTGGAGTATAGAGATATTCATATTTTCGCAAGCCTGCGCAGATTGGTAGATGACAAGTAGGTGCATCACCTACTTGCCAAAATGATAGGACAAAATTAAAAGACCTAAGTCGGCCAAGAGAGGACTTTTAAGGGGTTATGAACTCAGTTATTTCATCCATATTTCAGACCCTCAAAACCAAAGTTAACCCCTGCAACTCCTCCCCAAAAATCCCACACAAACCCTAATCGATTTTCCCTCTCTTTCAAGTTCTATTTGAAGGTAAAACCTAGAGTTTGAAGAACCAAGGGAAGGGCTGAGTTATCCAACAAGTAAGGTAAGTTACTGCCATCTTTCATACACTTTTCTCTGCTGTGAATTCATGGTAATTCGTTCTATACATGTAAGAACTCACGAGACGGTGATCGGAAGTCGTGAGTTCGAGTTATTCACTTGTAGCAGACTGTTTTGTGGACTGTTTTATGTTGCTATTAGGCTGCGTGTTTTACTACTATTTTGTGGAGTTTTGGAGGTGGAAGGGTGTGGAGTAACACCATATATATGTAGGGTTGTGGGCTGATAGTGATTCGTAACATTTCCGGGTCGTTTGACACGACTACGGTGGTCGTCGTATGTATGATGTAATAAGGTTGTGCGTGGACTGTTTTGGGAGGCTCAATATGTTTATTATTGATGTTGTTTGGGCTGTTTGGTGATTTTTTGGAATGGTGTGAAGTCATATATATAGGGGAGGTGCTGTCCGTTTCAACGTAAAATAAGTTGTGGTCGATACATAATAGTTATGACGCTTAAATGATAACGATAGTGTCGTTTCTCTTATTGTAGACTAAGGAGTTGTGACAATTGCATAGCTTGTGATTGGGGCAGTATATACAAGGTATGTGAGGCTATCCCTTTTCTTCTTTTGCACGACTCCGATTGTACATAATGTAATGAACGAGCTTCCAAAGATACTCTACTCTTAGAAGCTAGCAGTACTTACATTGCTTTCCCTCTTATGGAACGATTGATGTTAATGTTGCTTCTCTTATTCTTATGTTATCAATGTTGTTGGTACTTCCTGATTCTTATAAGGTTCGTAATGAAGAGTTGGTCCTAATAACGTGTACAGAGGATACCGACCTTACGTCACTCCGAAAGGTTTAGAATGTGATTCCATGAGTCGAGCATGCATTATATATATGTATCTATTTTACTCTACCGAGCCGCGCTATAGTCGGCCGGGTACGACACCTATTGTGCAACCACTGATCAGTTGGGTTTTACCGAGCTCCACATGGCCGGTTACGATTCTACCGAGCCTTATGATGGCCGGGTATGTTTTTACCGAGCCTATTATGGTCGGGTACGATATGATGATGATGATGCCCACAGAGGTGTATGTTTTAAAAGTTTATGTATACATACATATGTATCATGCATTGCATATCAGTAGCCCTCAGAGGTACTCAAATTTTCCAGGGTGTATATTCTCTATCCCTGCTTACATTACTATTAGTATTTATGGTTCCCTGCCTTACATACTCAGTACTTTATTCGTACTGACGTCCTTTTGTTTGTGGACACTGCATGTCGTGCTGCAGGTCCTGATAGATAGGCAGGTGCAGCTCCCCCACTATAGTAGGCTGTCCAGTTCAGTGGTGATTGGTGAGATCCCTTCTCTGGACTTGCCGTGGTCTTGGTATGTATTTCTGTTATAGACATTATGGGTATGTTGGGGCCCTATTCCGGCTATGTTGCAGCACTTATGTTCATTTAGAGGCTCATAGACAAGTGTCGACTCATGTATAGTTTGGTATGCCTTGTCGGCTGGTTTTTGTTGTATAGTCTTTCATGGTAGCGTGGTAGCTCATACCTTATATGTAGTTTCTTGATTGTCTGGTCATCCCCTGCTATGTATGTTCATGCCGTCATATTTTATTGCTGGTTGTCCATGATCCAGGTCTACCATTTATATTGATCTCGTCAGCCCTAAAAGATAATAATGAAGGTTAGATGAAATGTACGTTGGTGCTCGGCAAGTGTGGTCGGGTGCTAGTCATGGCCCTCCAGTTTGGGTCGTGAAATCAACCCTTCTGTATTTACTTTTGTTTAGACATTCTGGAGTTAGACACTTGTAGTTATCCAATAGCTTGTGATTTCATGAGATTCCGGGTTTTGGGAAATATTGTTTCAGTTTGAGAGTTTGTATTGTATATGCTGAGCGGCATCTTAAACGCCTCATTATGTTATTTATGCAGTTTATGACTAGTTTTTTTCTATTATTTTCTGTTTTCCGCAATTCGTTAGGCTTACCTAGTCGTAGAGACTAGGTGCCATCACGATAGTTCACGGAGGGCGAACTGGTGTCGTGACAATACTGTTTAACTGCAGGTTATTTGTTTGTTGTGTCCTAACCTCGTCACTTACTCAGTACATATGGCCGGTTGTACTGATACTACACTCTGCACTCTTTTGTGCAGATCTTGGTACTGGAGCATACAAACCTTAGCTAGGGGTTGCTGCCTTCAGTCCATCGGAGGCCCGAGGTAGTCCTGCAGGCATCTTCAGGCCTTGGCATCCCCTTCCTATCTAGTTTCTTTCTGTTCTTTTCTATTTCAGAGACAGACATGTACTTTGTTGTTCAGACCCTATTTGTAGTTTTTCTTAGATAGTCCGTGAGATTGTGACACCAGTTCTGGGTGCTTTATGTTTATGGATTCGTATTGGTATTAGCTTAATTGTTAAATTTTGTTCTTCCGCATTATTATTTCCGCTGCTTATAGTATGTTAATTTGAAATTGTTAAGAAGTTAAAAATGAAAATGGTAAATTAATCGGAACAATTGGCTTGCCTAGCTTTCACTAGTAGGCGCCATCACGACTCCCAAGGGTGAAAAATTCGAGTCGTGACTGATTGAATCCCATGAATACTGGAAATATCAAAGGTGAATATGGGCCCATTCACCTGCCATGTATACCACATAAGATGCATATATGAGATGGTTAAATGTGCGATTATTACTAATCTACAACCTGGTATTTGCGAGGTAACTTGCTCAATAATTTAATTTAAAACATAATTTCCATATTTCTATTCAAGACAATTCATCTTGATAAGTTAGTTTACATCACAGTTGGTTTAACAAAATAATTTGAGTGTCTCCACTTAATAGTTAAACTATTACTTATGAGAACAAAGTTATCTATATCAATTTGATATATATTATATACGAAAATTATTACATTCTCCCCTTACAAGTGGTTCAGAGTCAGGAACCAAATAATTTCATCTTATTATTATTGATGTACGGTATATATTTTAATTAACACCATAACACACAAAGGTGGATTTCCAAAGTTGAGGAAGCAAGTTCGTTTTTCTAACATGAGGGGAGACATGATAAACAATTAAGAAAAAGTTACAAAATTAATTATCATTTGTACATCTAGATTTTCGAATAAGATAATATGAACTTGAAGTTCATAAAAAGATAACTCATCTGCACTATATTGCAAATCATGTCAGACGCATTTGCTGACCCAAAGAAAGTAACTATATTCTCGATGTAAATGTTCCTATTGGAATACGTCCTAGAAGGAAAAAGTCTATGGTACACTTAAAGTGTATAGACAAATCAGTTTCAAATAAAATTCTTGATAAAGAAGATAAGCAAATGATCAAAATGATCATAATAAGGAGGCAAGTGATCTAGAAGACCACATGACATAACACTTCATAAAATCTCAGTAGAGGTTCAAGTACCTGAAAATATAAATGAAGAGATCTCTATGTTATGTATTTATGAAAAAAAAATGTTGGAACCGGTATAAAACGTTCGTCGACGACATCTATGATAGCGCTAAAGTATAGATGAGGATCTTAAGTCTGTCGATACAGAGACAAAAATATTGGCCAAACATGAAAACTTGATATGCATCTAAAGTCAATTTGTATGGCTTATTTTGACTATACTTATATAGCAATCCATGAACGATTTAAAATGCTTATAGCATATACAATTCTTGGAGATTATTTTTTGTCATGAATTACCACATCCTAAGTGCAATTTATGCACATATATATCTTGCTATAACTATAAGTATGATAATATGATAACAAAAGTCTTTACCCCTATGTGAGGATATTGAAATGACGATTCCAACAAGATCATATGAAGACAATACATCTCTATCAACAATTATGATTTCAAGGTGCAATATATTTATTCAAGTTAATATGGCTGATTTGTTCATCAAATCTCTACCAATGATCTTTTGAAGATGGTGTATAAGATTTGGATGCGAAGGCTCAAGGATAGGATTGATGCTCTCGTTAGGGGGAGTTAATACGCGTTGTATTTGTTTTCCTTACAAAGTTTTGTCCCACTAGGATTTCCTTGCAAGATTTTTAACGAAGCATTAAAAAAGCATATTGTTAGATATATGTACTCTTTTTCCTTCTCTAGAATTTTTTCCCACTGGATTTTATTTTAGTTAAGATTTTAATGAGGCACATTGTCTATTGAATATACATTCAAGGGGGAGTATTATAAATTGAATTTTATTTAAGGTGAATGTCTATATTTTAGAGAGATTTTAGGATTTGTTACCTGGTGGCTAAGTCACTTTTTTTTATATAAATAGAGGGGTTCTACTCCATTGTAAATCATCCTAAATCAATAATAATTCTCTCTCTATAATACTCTTCTTCTTCTTTTATTATTTCATAACAAGTTCACATTTTCTTAATCATACAGGCACTTTACAGAAGGGATTGATATATTTGTTGGTATTATTTATCTTTAGGCGTTATACTCTAATTTGATAATGCAAAAAATAAAGAACACTTCTAATCCACAATTTATCTGTGGTTAATTCTCATACATCTCCACTATTAATTTTTGTAACATTTTTAGATTGTATGTATATGCAGAGTGGGAGAATGAAGTTACTACTTCATAAATGATTCACATTCATTCATATGATGATTTCTTAATTTTTGTGACTTCGTTTGTGAAAAGATATTAGCTTTTCAGAAGGTTTGGAGTTACCGTCTTGATGACAATTTTGTCATTAAACCAAGAATAATGCTACATAACATTAACTCCTATTTGACTTTTTACGTTTTTCTGAGGGAAGAGAACGTAGATGATTTGCCTATATAAGCATGATAATTTGTGAACCAAATTACCACCAAAATATTTATTCTCTCATTCTCTCAAAAGACTATTCTTCTTCCTAATTTTTCTGGGCAATTCTTTTTTGCAAACTTCAAACTTCCAGTCATGGGTGCACATGTTTGGGAGTACTGTAGAACCTTGGAGAGCGACCGGTCTTAAAGATTGCACCCAGTTGGACTGAAATCACTTTCAAGCCAGTGGCTTGCCACGACACAGTATTTATTCGATAAATTATTTTTATTCTCTTGTTATTCTTGGTCAATATTATTAACTATTTTTCTAACAATTGAATGCGACTTCACATATCATATTGATCAGTGGCTATCACTTTCAAGAAAACTCTTCCCCATTTGTCAAAGCTTGAGCCTTTGGATGGAAACAATTATAAGAGTTGGTCCCAGAATCTTCTGATTTTCTTCGAACAATTAGAAGTTGATTATGTTTTGTTCAATGAACCTTCTGCTAATGTTGTTTCTAATACTATTGTTGTTGTTGATGATTTTAATACTATTGCTGGTATTGCTGTTAATGATGCTACTAAACAAATTTGAAAAAGATAATAAAACTATTCGAGAGCATTTGCTTAACCATATAACTAACCCTCTATTCGGTTTATTTATTATAAATATGCTAAAGTCATATGGGCATCTTGGAGAAGAAATATGGTGCAGATGATGCGGGAAAAAAGAAGTATGTGGTTGGAAAGTGGATCAAGTTTCAAATGGTTGATGATAAGCCAATTATGGAGCAAGTTCACGAGTACGAGAACTTGACTGCTGATGTTCTTAATAAAGGCATGAAGATGTGTGAGATTCTTCAAGCTAATGTTCTGCTTGAAAAGTTCCATCCTTCTTGGAGTTATTGCAAGAACCAACTCAAGCACAAGAAGAAGAACTTAACTCTCCAATAACTGATTAGTCACATGAGGACTAAGGAAGCAAACCGTCTCAAAGATGAAGAGGCAGAATGTCTAAACGATAAGACGAATTTTCTTTCTCTCAATTCTTCTAAAGCTAACCTTGTGGAATCTGCTAGTGCTTTTGTAAAAGACATGTTTAAAGGCAAACAGAAGAAATACCGGAAGACAGGATACATGAAGAAGCAGAATTACTTTAATAAACCGGAGGGCCAAATCCAAAAGTCGAAAGGACCTTGCTATTTCTGCGAAAAAATTGGTCACAAGGCTTTCCAGTGCAACCAAAAAACAAGGACAAAGCTCGAAGTATAAAGGGAAAGCTCCAGTCCAAGCTAACCTTACTACAAAATAGTGATATGATTGTTGTTATGGCCGTTGAGGCAAATATGATGGCTGACATGACTGATTGAATACTGGACACAGGCGCTTCAAGGCACCTCTATGCCAACACGGAATTGTTCCATGACTTTGAAGAATCTACTAATGGCGAATGTGTCCACATGGGTAACTACACTACTACTGGAGTTATAGGTAAATGAAAAGTTCTTCTTAAGTTAACTTCTATAAGCACTTTAGCCTTAAACAATGTTCTATACGTTCCCCCCCCCATTCGTAGAAACTTAGTTTCTGGTGCTATTCTCAATAAAGCAGGATTTAAACTTATTTTTGAATCCGATAAAATTGTTATTTCTCGTGGATGAGATTTTTGTTTGGAAGGGTTACCTCAATGGAGGTTTATTTGTACTGAACATTATTCAAGAGATTACTAGTAATGCAAACACTTCTAATTCTGCTTACATTGCTGAGTCTATTGATTTGTGGCATGGTAGACTAGGTCATATTTATTGCTTCTATAAAAAGATTTAGAAAAATAAAATTAATTCCTGCAGTTAATATTGATAATTTTTTTAAGTGTCCTATTTGTGTAGAAGCAAAATATACCAAAAAGCCTTTAAACATGTAACTTAGAATTGCTTGAACTAGTGCATTCAGACTTAGCTAATTTCAAGAGCATTGTTAGTAAGGGTGTAAAAAAAATACTACATCACTTTTTAGATGACTTTCCGAGACACACTAAGGTATATCTTCTTAAGTCTAAGGATGAGGCTGAAAGCATATTTTTAAAATACAAAGCAGAAGCAGAAAATCAATTAGACAGAAAAATCAAGAGGCTTAGGTCTGATGGGGATGATGAATATAGTACTAATATTCTAGAAGCTTTTTGTGAGAAAAATAGTATTATACATGAGGTTAGTGCTCCCTATATTCCCCAACAAAATGGTGTAGTCGAATCGAACCCTTAAAGAAATAATGCATTCTATGCTTTTGAGTTCAGGTTTATCTGATAAGATGTGGGGGGAAGATGTCTTATTTGCATGTTATATTCTTAATAGAGCCCCTCAAAAGAAGTTAGTTAAAACTCCTTATGAGTTATGAAAATGATTTGCCCCTAACTTGAAATTTCTAAATGTGTGGGGTCTTTGGCTAAGGTTGGTCTACCCGATTTTAAAAAAGTAACTGTAGGACCCCAAAGACTTTTGATGTTGTTTTTATTGATTATAGATTTCTATCTTTGAATGATCTTTCTATTTGTGAATCTAGAGATGCAGAATTTTTTGAGCACATTTTTTCATTGAAAGATAATGTTCCTATTAATGTGCCTAATAATACTTCTATATCTGTTTCTGTTAATTTTCATATTGTGTCTTCTTCTAGTATTACTATTGATGATCATAAAAATGAACTTAGAAGGAGTAAGAGACGTAGAATTGAAGCTAGCTTTGGTCCTAAATTTATCATTATTTTCTTGACTGGAAATATCGATTTTGATCTTTTGAATTATGAATTAGTGTCTGCCTATTTAATAGAAGAAGACCCTAAAACTTATGATGAATCAATGAGGTTAATAGATGCTAATTTCTAGAAAGAGGCCACTAAAAGTGAATTAGACTATATAGTTTTTAATCACATTTGGGACTTGTCTGATTTGCCAAAAGGTTGTAAACCCATAAGTAGCAAATGCATATTTAAGAAGAAATTGGGATTTGATGGTACAATTGGAAAATATAAGACTGAACTTGTTATTAGGGGTTTTAACCAAAAGAAAGGCATTGAGAATTTTGATACTTACTCTCCCTAGCAACTATTAGAACCGTTGTTGCCTTAGCCATTATCCATAATTTAGCGATACATCAAATGGATGTTAAAACGACTTTTCTAAATAAGTGATTTAGAGGAAGAGGTCTATATGACTCAACGTGGGGGTTTTGTGATCCAAGGATATGAGAATAAAGTATACAAAATGAGAAAGTCTCTATATGGTCTTAAATAGACACTTAAGCAATGGTATAAAAAGTTTAATTGAACAATAGTAGATAATGTTTTTGTTGTTAATGCATCTGTTACATGTGTTTGTTCCAAGATGGTAGGATCAGATTGTGTGATTATATGTTTGTATGTGGATGACATATTAATATTTGGCACTAATATGGATATTGTAAATAAGAATAAGAATTTGTTGTCTTCTAAATTTGAAATAAAAGATCTTAGAAAAGCAGATGTGATTTTAGGGATTAAAATAAAAAGAACTGTTAATAATTTTTGATTGTCTCAGTCTCATTATATTGAGAAAATATTGAAAAGATTTGATTGTTTTGATATAGCTCATGTGAGGACACTTTATGATCCTAGCATACACTTGAGAAAGAATAAAGAATCATGTTTCTCAAACTAAATATGCTAAGATAATAGGTAGTGCAATGTTTTTCATAAATTATACACGTCCTGATATTGCCTATGATGTTAGTAAATTGAGTAGATATACTCATAACCCCAATAGTGAACACTGGAATGCTCTTTATTGTTTGCTAAGGTATTTGAGAGGTACTATGGATTGGTGTTTGCATTTTAATAAATTTCCTGTTGTTTTAGAGGCTTTTGTGACGCAAACTAGGTTACTAACAATGATAAAATTAGTTCCACTAGTGGCTATGTGTTTACTTTGGGTACAGGTGCTATTTCAAAGAAGTCTATAAAACAGACTTGTATAGCACGTTTGACCATGGAATATAAATTTATTGCTCTTGATTTAGCAGGGCAAGAAGCTGAATGACTGAGAAACTTATTGGCAGACATGCCTTTGCGGGGAAGTGTCACGACCCCAAAACCGACCCGATCGTGAACCTATCGTGAAATTAGGCCAGCCAGCACATTTCCAAACAAACCACATTTTTATTTAAAAGTTACGGAAAATATTATTTTTCAACAGAAATCCGATGAGGATATAAAATCAAGTTTAACAAAGCGAAAAAATACAAGCCCGACCTCGGGTGTCACTAAGTCATGGGCAAAATATTAAAATTGTTCAACAATAAACAAGACAAACATAGTCGGAGAATATCCAACAATATACTAAGAGGAAGATAAGGAAGGAAAAGGCAGAACTGTGATCGCCAGGTAGCTACCTCGCTATCTACAAGGAAAGTCTGCAACAGATATGATTAGCAACTGCTACCGTAACCTGAGATACTTGGATCTGCACACAAAGTGCGTGGGGTAACGTGAGTACACCAACTCAGTAAGTAACAAGTCCAAACTAATGACTGACAGGTAGTGACGAACCAAACCTCAGCAAGTAATACAATTAAACTGTGCAGAAAAGTAGACATGCTCGCAGCAAAATAAAAACTCAACAGTAAATAATACAGACTAAACATGACGGAGTATAAAGCTCAGGAATCTCTATGTACCAATGCACAAATAGCATGATCAATGTTCTATACACCTCCACTCATAAGTACTCAACCACTCGGTACTGTATATGGCCATCCAACCCAGGGAAGATCCATCCCGGAATATACACACATTACTGATCGTAGTCATCCAGTACTGAGGAAGGCCATTCCACCCCTATGGAAAAGATCCATCTCCAGGTATTAATACTTCGGACAAGATCCATGTCCAGGGAATATCTATCCCTCAATATCATCAACTGCGCTCACTGGGGGTATAAAGACTCTGGAGGGGCTTCTCTTAGCCCAAGCGCTATAACAAGCCAACGAAGGCATGTTAATATCTCGCTGTGGCGTGCAACCCGATCCCATACTATCACTCAATATCAGGCTCTCGGCCTCACTCAGTCATTACTCTCCAGTCTCACACACACTGGCTCAAAATATCGTGATACTAGACCAAACAATGATATGATGTGTCAAATAACAATAATCGAGACCGAGGTATGATATAAAATGCATGAACAAGACTGAGTACAGGTTATCAATGAAGCTAATGATATGACAGCAAGAAATGCCCTCTCGGGTCTTAACATTATTGGCGTGAGGCCCTAACATGATAATTAGAATGATTTACAGCTCATTAACTTAATCACATGATTACAACACATATATCAGCAAGAAAGAGTCACTAAGCAGTGCCATGGAATGATCCAGGCCACGATTCTCGCGGTGCACGCCCACACGCCCGTCACTTGGCATTTGCATCACCTCAATAGTAATTATAGAACACATAGTTCGGGGTTTCGAACCCTCAGAACCAAGTTTGGAAGCGTTACTTACCTCAAATCAAGCCAAACTCTAGCCCGCGATGCCCTTACCTCTCGATTCGGCCTCCAAATGCCCCAAATCTAACCAAAATCAGAACCATAACATCAATATATGCTAAGGGAACAAAGCCCATGCAAAAATAATCAAATTACATCAAGAATCCCGAAATTGGCCAACCCGACCCCGGGACCACGTCTCGATTTCCGATAAAAATCTCAAAACTAGAATCCTTACACTCTCACGAGTTCATACATACCAAATACATCAAAATCTGACCACAAACGACCCCTCAAATCCCTAAATCAAAGTCTCCAATTTCAAACCCTAAACCCCCAATTTTAACCACTTATTTCCATAAATTCCATGTCTAAACAGTAAAATATCGCCATAAAAACGAGTTTTAGTTCCAAGAATCTTACCTCCACAAAATTCCCTTGATTTCCCCTTTCAAATTGCTCCCACAAGCTCCAACCCGAATGAGAAATTGATGAAATAAGCTAAAAATTCGCGAAGGCATCTATTTATATGTTCTGCCCAGCGATACCCGCACATGTGGCCTTTTTACTCGCATTTGTGGACCGCTTCTGCGGTCAAAGTAATCGCTTCTGCGGTCAAAGTAACCGCAACTGCAGTATTCACTTAAGGGCCCAACTCCGCATCTGCGACTAAAACTCGCACCTGCGGCCTCGCAGGAGCGATAGAAGCTCTGCACCTACGGTCAAGCTCCGACTGACCCCGGACCGCTTTTGCGACCCCCTCAGCGCATCTGCGACATCGCACCTGCGGTCCCCAATCCGCCGGTGCAGAAATGACAGAAGCAGGAAATCTGCAGCACAACTCCAAAAACTCAAACTCTCTGTCAACCATCCAAATCCATCCCGAGGCCTTCGGGACCTCAACCAAACATGCTAACAAGTCATATACCACTATTCAAACTTGTTCCAAACTTTGGATCACTCAAAACAGCATCAAAACATCAAAACACCCTCGGATTCAAGCTTAAGGATTCTAAAACTTCCGAATTCCGCAAACGATCAAAAAGTCTATCCAACCTCATTTGAATGACCTGAAATTTTGCACACAATCCCAAACGGCACAACAGACCTACTTCAATTTCCGGAATTCCATTCCAACTCCGATATCAAAATTTTTACTACCATCCGGAAAACGTCAAAATTCCAGTTCCTCCAATTCAAGCCTAAATCTACCACGGACCTCCAAAATACATTCTGATAACGCACTTAAGTCTCAAATCGCCTAACGAAGCTATCCGAACCATAAAAACCAATTTTCGAGACTATTTACTCACAAGCCAACTTTCGGTTGACTTTTCCAACTAAATGGTCAACTTAAGAGACTAAGTGTCTCATAACACTCAAAATAACTCCAAACTCGAACCAACCAACATGATACAACGAAATATAGTTGAACAACACATAAGAAAGTAGAAACGGGGGAAACGGAGCAGTAACTCATGAAACGACCGGCCGGGTCATTACATCCTCCCCCTATTAAACAAACGTTCGTCCTCAAATGAGTCAAGTAACATACCTGAAGCCTCAAATAGGTGAGGATATCTGCTCCGCATCTCCCGCTCAGTCTCCCAAGTAGCCTCCTCCACGGGCCGACCTCTCCACTGCACTTTCACTGAAGCTATATCCTTTGATATTAACTTTCAAACCTAACACTCCAAAATAACCACTAGCTCTACATCATAAGTCAAATCACCGTCTAACTGAATGATGCTAAAATCCAAAACATGAGACGGATCGCCAATATACTTCCGAAGCATAGAAACATGAAATACCGGATGCACACTCGACAAGCTGGTTTGCAAAACAAGCTCATAAGCCACCTCCCCAATCCTCCGAAGCACCTCAAAATGCCCAACAAACCGAGGACTCAATTTACCCTTCTTCCCAAATCTCATAATACCCTTCCTGGGTGAAACCTTCAATAGAACCTTCTCCCTAACCATGTAGAACACATCACGAACCTTCCTGTCAGCATAACTCTTTTGTTTCGACTGTGTTGTACGAAGCCACTCCTGAATCACCTTCACTTTGTCTAAAGTATCTTGCACCAAGTCTATACCCAAAAGCCTAGCTTCGCCGGGCTCAAACCAACCAACTGGAGATCTACATTGTCTCCCATATAAAGCCTCATATAGAGCCATTTGAATACTCGACTGATAACTGTTGTTATATGCAAACTCTGCGAGCGGTCGAAACTGATCCCATGATCCCTCAAAATCAATGATACAAGCATGCAACATGTCCTCCAATATCTGAATAGTGCGCTCGGACTGCCCGTCTGTCTGAGGGTGAAAAGCTGTGCTCAACTCAACCTGAGTACCCAACTCTTGCTGCACGGCCCGCCAAAACTGCAAAGTAAACTGAGTACCTCTATCTAAAATAATGGAAATGGGACACCATGCAAGCGGACAATCTCTCAGATATAAATCTCTGATAACCGCTCTGAAGAATAGGTAGTACACACAGGAATGATGTGCACGAACTTGGTCAGCCGATCCATAATCACCCAAATAGCATTGAACTTCTTCAAAGTCTGTGGGAGTCCAACTACAAAATCCATGGTGATCCGCTCCCACTTCCACTCTAGAATATCTAACCGCTGAAGTAAGCCACCCGGTCTAAGCCACCCGGTCTCTGATGCTCATATTTCACCTACTGACAGTTGAGACACCGAGCTAAAAATCTCACAATATCCTTCTTCATTCTTCTCCACCAATAATGCTGCCTCAAATCCTGATACATCTTCGCGACACCCGGATGGATGGAATACCGCGAGCTATGGGACTCCTCTAAAATCAACTCCCGAATCCCATATACATTAGGAAACATATCCGGCCCTGCATCCTCAATACCCTATCATCATTAATAGTCACATCTCTGGCATCATCATGCTGAACTCTATCCTTGATGACAAGCAAATAAGGATCATCATACTGGCGCTCTCTAGTGCGATCGAATAAGGAAGACCGCGAAACCATGAAAGCCAAGACCTGACTGGGCTCTGAAATATCTAACCTTACAAATTGATTGGCCAAGGCCTGAACATCAACTGCAAGAGGTCTCTCCCTAACAAGAATATATGCCAAACTGCCATACTCACCGCCTTCCTACTCAAGGCATCTTCCACTACATTGGCCTTTCCCGGATGGTACAAGATAGTGATATCATAGCCCTTTAATAGCTCCAATCATCTCCGCTACCTCAAATTGAGATCCTTCTACTTAAACAAGTGCTGGAGGCTGCGATGATCAGTAAACACCTCACATGACACACCATACAGATAATGCCTCCAAATCATCAATGCGTGAACAATGGCAGCCAACTCTAGATCATGAACAGGGTAGTTCTTCTCATGGGGCTTCAACTTACGAGAAACATAAGAAATAACTCTACCTTCCTACATCAACACACACCCAATACCCACTCTCGAAGCATCATAATACACTGTATATGAACTTGAAGCTAATGGTAAAACTAACACTAGAGCTGTGGTCAAGGCAGTCTTGAGCTTTTGAAAGCTCGCCTCACACTCATCCGACCAAGTGAATGGAGTACCCTTTTGAGTCAATTTGGTCAAGGGTGATGCTATAGATGAAAATCCCTGAACGAACCGACGGTAATAACACGCCAAACCAAGAAAGCTACGAATCTTTGTGGTTGAGGACGATCTGGGCCAACTTTGAACTGCCTTTATCTTTTTCGGATCAACCTGAATACCCTTAATGGACACCCCGTGTACCAACAAAAGCCACTGAACTGAGCCAAAACTCACATTTGGAGAACTTTGCATAAAACTACTCCTCCCTCAATCTCTGCAATACAACTCTCAAATGCTCTGCGTGCTCCACCTGACTATACAAGTATACCAGAATATCATCAATGAATATAATAATAAACGAGTCAAGATAAGGCCGAAACACAATGTTCATCAAATGCATGAACGTTGCTGGGGCATTGCTCAGCCCAAAAGACATCACAAGGAACTCATAATGACCATATTGGGTCCTGAAAGCTGTCTTAAGAATGTCCGAGTCCCTGATCTTCAATTGGTGATACCCTAAATGGAGATCAATCTTGGATAACACTCTCGCTCCCTGAAGCTGGTCAAATAAATCATCGATACGAGGCAAAGGATACTTGTTCTTGATTGTAACTTTGTTCAATTGCCTGTAATCAATGAACATCCTCATCGTGCCATTCTTCTTTTTCATAAATAGGATAGGAGCACCCCAAGGCAACATACTAGGTCAAATTAATCCCTTATTAAGGAGTTCCTAAAGCTGCTCCTTCAACTCTTTCAACTCTACCGGTACCATACGATACGGTGGAATATAAATGGGTTAAGTACCCTGCACTAAATCAATACCAAAGTCAATATCCCTATCCGACGTCATGCCCGATAGGTCTGTAGGAAACACATCCGGAAAGTCCCTCACTACTGGAACTGAATCAATGGAAGGAGCCTTTGCACTAACATCCCTTACGAAGGCTAGATAAGAAAGACAACCCTTCCCAACCATCCACTGGGCCTTCAAATGAAATCACTCTACTAGGAACATAATCCATCGAACCTCGCCACTCAATCCATGGCACCCCGACATATCGTAGCATGACAGTCCAAAATAGCATGACACGTAGATAACCAATCCATGCCCAATATCACATCAAAATCAACCATACTAAGCAGCAAGAGATCCACTCGGGTATCTAAACCCCCAATAGTCACCACACACAACCGATATACACGATCCACAACAATAATATTGCCCACCAGAATAGATACATGAACAGATGAAATAAGAGACTCGCGGGGCGTATCCAAATAATGAGCAAAATATGATAACACATATGAAAAAGTAGAACCGGGGTTAAATAATACAAAGGCATCTCTGCGGCATACGGAGACAATACCTGTAATCACAGTATCTGAAGCAATAACATCTGGTCTTGCTGGAAGTGCATAGAAATAGGCCTGACCAACACCTAATCGATATCTCCCTCTAGGGTGACCCCTAGCTGACTGACCTCCTCCCCGAGCTAGCTGGACGGGTGGGGAAGTAACTGGTTCTGAAGCCGAAAGCTGACTCCTCTACTGAGATGAACCTCCCGTAGGACGGGGAAAAAACCTCTTGATATGACCCAAATCTCCACACTCGAAGTAACCCCTCACAGTAAATGGCGGTGGGGACTGAAGGGAGCCCCGAGCATCGGGATAACCACTAGAAGAACCCGGCATAGATGAGCCTCAAACTGATGGTGCCTAAGTCTAACTATGAGCTAGAAGGGCATTGATAAATGAGTGACCCTAATGTGAACAGTGTGAACCATGGCCAGATGATCCACCACAGTGACCCGAACGGGCTAGCTGAGCATGTCTGAATGGACGGCCTTTGCTGTGCTGAAACTGACCTCCCGAAATAACACCACCAAAGCTACCAGATCCTCTAAACCTCTTGGCCTCCCTCTCATCTCGCTCCTGGCGGCGAACTAACTCTATCTCTCTAGCAATGTCAACCACCTCGTCAAAGGAGTGCCAGATACTCTCTCTCTAGTCAGAAAAATTCGTAGCTAATAGTTGAGGACATCAACGAAACTCATGATCCTCTCCCTATCCGTAGGAACTAGACAAATAGCATGACGGGCCAACTCGGAGAATCTCGTCTCATATTGTGACACGGTCATATCCTCTTGACGCAGCTGCTCTAACTGCCTACGCAGCTCCTCTCTACGAGAATGCGGTACATACTTCTCTAGGAAGAGAATGGAGAACTGATGCCAGGTAAGGGGCACTACACCAACAGGCCTACGCCTCTCATAAGCCTTCCACCAAGCGAAGGCAGCTCCAGAAAACTGAAAAGTAATAAATGAGACCCTAGTAGTCTCCAGAATACCTGTTGTACGTAATATCCTTTGACACTTATCCAAGAAACCCTGGGCATCCTTGCCCTCTACACCACTAAAGGTTGGAGGCTGTAGTCTACCAAATCTCTCCAATTGACGTTGCTCGTCATCGGGCATAACTAGAACCACAAAATTCTGAGCAGGTGCAACCGACTGGGCTGGTGGTGCCTCCGGTGTCTGTAGTCCCTGAACAACCTGCTCGGGTGTATGGGAGGCGAGAGTCTGAGCACCTCCCCTGGCCTGAGAAGTAGCTGCTGTGGTAGAAACTGTGACCGCCTGAGCAAGGCTAGTGCATACGGTCAAGATTTGAGCCAAGGTCTTATAAAGACCCGGAATAACAATAGGTACAGCTGGTTCCTGAGTTGGTACTGCTGGAGCTTCCCCCGCTGGAGCCTGATCATGAACTGGGGCGGCTAGTGGATCTGCAGGTACTGCCCTAGCTGCTGTGCGGGCTACACATATGCCCCTACCACGGCCTCGACTGCAACCTCAGCCTCTAGTAGCCCTAATTGGTGGTACTGGTGGTCGTCCGTCATGACCAGTAGCACATGTCCTCACCATCTGTGAGAGAATAAAATAACAGAAGTTTAATACCAGAATTAACAGATCCGCACAAAAAGAATTCAAGAATGTGAAGTTTTTCCTAAAGGTTTTGCAGCCTCCCGAAGATAAGTACAAACATCTCCGTACTGATGCGCGAGACTCTACTAAACCTGCTCATGACCCGTGATACCTATATAACCTAGGTTCTTATACCAACTTGTCATGACCCCAAAACCGACCCGGTCATAATGGCGTCTATCATGAAATTAGGCCAGCCAAGTCATTTCCAAACAAACCATATTTTCATTTAAAAATTAAGGAAAACATCATTGAGAAATCCGGTGAGGATATAAAATCAAGTTTAACAAAGCGGAAAAATACAAGCCCGACCTCGGGTGTCACTAAGTCATGAGAAAAAATATTAAAATTGTTCAAAATAAACAAGACCAACATAGTCGGAGAATATCAAACAATATACTAAGAGGAAGATAAGGAAGGAGAAGGCGGAACTGTGATCGCCAGGTAGCTACCTCGCTATCTACAAGGAAAGTCCGTAACAGATATGATCATCAACCGCTACCGTGACCCGAGATACTTGGATCTGCACACAAGGTGCAGGGGGTAACGTGAGTATACCAACTCAGTAAGTAACAAGTCCAAACTGTGGACTGACAGGTAGTGACAAACCAAACCTCAACAAGTAATACAATTAAATTGTGTAGAAAAGTAGACATGCTCGCAGTTCAAGTAAAAACTCAACAGTAAATAATACAGACTGAACAGTACGGAGTATAAAGCTCAGGAATCTCTATGTACAAATGCACAGATAGCATGATCAATGTTCTGTACACCTCCACTCACAAGTACTCAACCACTCAGTACTGTATATGGCCATCCGGCCTAGGGAAGTTCCATCCCAGAATATACAAACATCACTGACCGTAGTCATCCAGTACCGAGGAAGGCTATTCCAGCCTTATGGAGAAGATCCATCTCCATATATCAATACTTCAGACAAGATCCATGTCTAGGGTAGATCCATCCCTCAATATCATCAACTGCGCTCACTAGGGGTGTAAAGACTCCGGAGGGGCTTCTCTTAGCCCAAGCACTATAACAAGCCAACGAAGGCATGTTCAATATCTCGTTATGGCGTGCAGCCTGATCCCATACTATCACTCAATATCAGGCTCTCAGACTCACTCAGTCATTACTCTCCAGTCTCACACACACGGGCTCAAAATGTCGTGATACTAGCCCGAACAATGATATGATATGTCAAATAACAATAATCAAGACTGAGGCATGATATAATATGCATGAACAGGACTGAGTACATGATATCAATGAAGCTAATGATATGACAGCAAGAAACGACCTCTCGGGTCTCAACAGTATTGTCGTGAAGCCCTAACATGATAATTAGCATGATATATAGCTCATTAACTTAATCACATGATTACAACACAAATATCAGCAAGAAAGAGTCACTAAGTAGTGCCATAGAATGATCCAGTGACGACCCGGCCAGTCGTCTCATGGGTTACCGCACTGTTTCTCCCATTTCTGCTTCTTTATGCTTTGTTTATCTATGTTATGTGGTATTGGGTTGGTCAGATCAAATCCAAAATGATTTTGGTATGGTTTGAGACACTTAGTCTCTTTTGAGGAAGCTTGAGTTGAAAAAGTCAACCAGATATTGACTTATGTGTTAGAGAGCTCAAATGTGAGTTCCGATGGTTCGGATAGCTTTGGGAGCTTATTTGGGACTTAGGAGCATGATCGGAATGAGTTTTGGAGGTTCGGAGTAGATTTAGGCTTGAATTGGCGAAGTTGATATTTTGGCGATTTCCGGTTGGTAGGCGAGATTTTGGTATAGGGGTCAGAACGGAATTCCGAGAGTTGTAGTAGTTCCGTTATGTCATTTGGGATGTGTGTGCAAAATTTCAAGTTAATCGGATGTGGTTGGGTTGGGTTTTTTTATCAAAAGCGGAATTTAGAAGATTTACTTAGGCTTGAATCCAGTGTGTTTTGGTTGATTTGATGTTGTTTGAGGTGTTTTAAAGATTGGTACAAGTTTGAATAAGGTTTTAGGATATATTGGTACTTTTGGTTGGGGTCCCGGGGGCCTCGGGGTGATTTCGGATGGTCGATGGGGAGTTTGAGGAATTGTTGCAGCTACAGATTGTGTTGCTTCTGGTATTTCTGCACCTGTAGATTGGGGACTGCAGGTGCGACGCCGCATATGCGGGAAAAAGGTCGCAAAAGCGAAAAGGGTCTTGAAGAGCAGGGACCACAGAAGCGGTTAGGAGGACCGCATCTGCGAAGTCGCAGATGCGGGTATGGGACCGAAGATGCAAACAATGGGGAGTTAAGTGATTTCCGCAGAAGCAGATGAATAACCGAAAATGCGGTATCGCAAAAGCGGTAAATAGGGTGGCAAATGCGAAAATGCTTGGGCAGAAGTATAAATTGTGTCCTTTGTGATTTTGATCTATTTTCACCATTTCTAATTCGGCTTGGGAGCTTTTTGGACGATTTTGAAGAGGGATTTCAAGGGAACTTCATTGAGGTAAGGAATTTGGACCTAAAACTTGTTTCTATGCTATTATTTCACGGATTAGAGCTATAATTAATGGAATTTAAGGGCTAAAATTGGGGTAACTAGGGCTTGGAAACTTAGACTTTTGCTTGAGAATTTTAAGGACCATTTGAGGCCGGATTTCAGAACTTTTGATATGTATGAACTCGTGGGGAGATAAGGAATCTACTGATGTAAAAATTATTGAATTCCGAGATATGGGCCCGGGGGTCGGGTTTTGGTAATTTCGGGATTTATGTTGTAAATTGATTATTTTTGCTTGTGCTTCGTTCCCTTAGTATATTTTGATGTTGTGATTCTGATTTTGGATAGATTCGACGCGAGTGGAGGTCGATTCAAGGGGCAAGGGCATCGCGAGCTAGAGATTTGACCGGATTGAGGTTAGTAATGATTGTAAATGATGTTCTGAGGGTATGAAATGCCGGACTTGCACATCGTTGTGCTATATTAAGGTGACTCACATGCTTGATGACGAGCGTAGGGTCATGCACTGTTGGGGATTGTGACTTAGTCCGTCCCCCAGTGAGCACGGGTACCCATTATGATTTGAGATATAGCACGAGGGGTTGGTATTGTTTTGAGATATTGCCCGAGGGGCGGATTTGTTGATACTGTGCTTGAGGGGCAAACCTTTATGTATTTATTTTCCTTAATTGCCTGTCATTTACCTGCCTAAATTGTTTAAAAAGGTTTTCGTGAAGTTTAATTTGAGTTAAATGACTTTCACATATCTTTCACTTGTTTTACTACTTCATTATAGTCTGCAAATGTGCTTTACGTGATTTTCTGCTTTCAGTCTTTATTTATGATTATTACTCATTGAGTTGGACTGCTCACTTTACTCCCTGCATCCCGTGTGCAGATTCAAGCACATCTGGTCCCGCTCCCGATTGTTGATCAGTTCCAGCTCAGGCGGATCCGAGGAGTCTCTAGGTAGCTGTTGGCGTTCGCAGCCCGGAGCTCTTCCATATTTTATTTCTTTATGTTATTAGTTTCTGTATTAAACCTTGTAGTTTCCTCTAAGTATTTCAGACTGTTTAGATGCTCATGACTAGTGACACCTCGGTATCGAGCTGTGTTGGGTTGTTCTTCCGCATATTTATACTGTTGACTGCTTAAAGCTTGGGTTATTTATCATGCTTTAGATTTGAATCTTATTGTTTAATTGCTTAAAAATCGAAATGGGAAGTGTCAGCTGGCCTTGTCTTCACGAGAGACGCCATCACGACCGGGTTTGGGTTTAGGGTCATGACAAGTTGGTATCAGAGTCTAGGTTACATAAGTCTCATGAGTCATGAGCAGGTTTAGTAGAGACTCGTGGATCAGTACGGAGACGTCTGTATTTATCCTCGAGAGGCTGCAGAATCTTTAGGAAAAACTCCATATTCTTGAAATTCTTGTCGTGCGAATTTGTTGATCCGTGTACTAAACTTCTGCCATTCTATTCTCTCACAGATGGTGAGGACATGTGCTACTAGTCAGGATGGACGACCACCAGTGCCACCAACTGTGGCCACTAGAGGCCGAGGACGCGGTCGTGGTCGCGGTAAGGGCAGAGGTGTGGCCCGTATAGAAGCTAGGGCAGAGCAGCTAGGGCAACACCTGCAGATCTACCAGCTACCCCAATTCAGGATCAGGTCCTAGTTATGGATGCTCCAGCAGCACCAGCTAAGGCATCAATTGTGCCCATTGTGATTCCGGGTCTTCAGGAGGCCTTGGCTCAGATCTTACCAGTTTGCAGTGGCCTAGCTCAGGCGGTTTTAGCCACAACAACCGCAGCTACTTCTCAGGCCGGGAGAGGCAATCAAACTCCCCCGCTCGCACACCTGAGCAGGTCGTGCAGGGACTTCAGACGCCGGTGGCACATCCAGCCCATTTGGTTGCAACTGGTCAGGATTATGTAGTTCCTTCCATGCCAGAGGACAAACAACGTAGGTTGGAGGGGTTTGGTAGACTTTAACCTCCGACCTTCAGTAGTGCAGAGGGAGAGGATGCCCAGGGTTTTCTGGATAAGTGTTAGATTATGCTTCATACATCGGGTATTCTAGAGACCAGCGGGTCGCTTTCACTACTTATCAGTTTTCTGGAGCTACCTTCACTTAGTGGGAGGGTTTCGAGAGGCATAAGCCTGTTGGTGCAGCACCCCTTACTTGGTAGTAGTTCTCCGTTCTCTTTCTGGAGAAGTATATGCCACAGTCCCACAGAGAGGAGCTGCGTAGGGAGTTTGAGTGGTTGTGTCAGGGAGAGATGACTGTGATGCAATATGAGATGAGGTTCTCCGAGCTAGCTCGTCATGCTATTTGGTTGGTTTTGACAGATAGAGAGAGGATTGAGAGGTTTGTTGATGGCCTCACTAATCAGCTTCGTATTCTCATGACCAGGGAGATGGTGATTAGTGCTACCTTTGAGGAGGTTGTAGACATTGCTCGGGAGATTGAGTCTGTTAGTCGCTAGGAGCGCGATAAGAGGGAGGCCAAGAGGCCTTGAGGATCTGGTAGTTATAGTGGTACTCCTTCGAGAGGTCAATTTCAGCACGACAGAGGCCGTTTATTCAGGCATGCTCAGCCAGATCGCCCAGGTTATCGTGGGGAATCATCGGGTCATGGTTCTCACAGTTCTTATCAGGGCCAGTCATCACATAATGCCCTTCCAACTTATAGCTCGTCCCGTGCTCCATCAGTTCAGGGCTCTTCTATGCCAGGTGCATCTTCTAGTCACTCCGGTGCGAGAGGTTACCTTCAATCCCCTTCTCTAGCACCTGGGAGTTGTTATGAGTGTGGTGAGATGGGTCATATGTAGAGGCAGTGCCTTCGTCGTCTTGCGAGTTCATCTCAGCAGAGGGTTCAGTCATCGGCTTCAGTGCCAGTTACTTCACTACTACCCGCCCAGCCAGCTAGGGGTGAAGGTCAGTCAGCTAGGGGTTGCCCCAGAGGGGGAGGTCAATCAGGTGGCGGTCAGGCCTGTTTCTATGCACTTTCAGGCAGACCTGATGCTATTGATTCAGATGCTATTATTACAAGTATTGTTTCAGTCTGCCGCAGAGATGCCTATATATTATTTGATCCCGGTTCCACCTTTTCTTATGTGTCATCATACTTTGCTCGTTATTTGGGTATGCCTCGTGAGTTTCTTGCTTCACCTGTTCATGTATCTACCCCGGTAGGCAATACTGTTGTTGTAGACCGTGTGTACCGGTCGTGTATGGTGACTATTGGGGGTTTGGAGACCAGTGTGGATCTTTTATTATTATGTATGGTGGATTTCGATGTCATTTTAGGCATGGATTGGCTATCTCCGTGTCGTGCTATTCTGGACTGTCATGCTAAGATAGTCAAATTGGCTATGCCGAGTGTACCACAAATTGAGTGGCGAGGTGTGACTGATTATGTTCCCAGTAGAGTGATCTCATTCTTGAAAGCCCAGCGTATGGTTGGGAAGGGTTGTCTTTTGTATCTAGCCTTTGTGAGGGATGTCGGTGCTGAGACTCCCAGTATTGATTCTGTTCCAGTTGGGAGGGATTTTTCCGATGTGTTTCCTGCAGCCCTGTCAGGCATACCGCCGGACATGGATATTGATTTTGGTATTGACCTGGTGTCGGGCACTCAGCCCATTTCTATTCCACCATATCATATGGCACCAGCGGAGTTGAAGGAATTAAAGGAGCAACTTCAGGAACTCCTTGATAAAGGGTTCATTCGGCCTAGTATGTCACTTTGGGGTGCGCCAGTTCTATTTCTGAAGAAAAAGGATGGCACTATAAGGATGTGCATTGATTATAGATAATTGAACAAGGTAACAATTAAGAACAAGTATCCTTTGCCTCGCATTGATGATTTATTCGACCAGCTTCAGGGAGCGAGAGTGTTCTCCAAGATTGATCTTTGTTCAGGTTATCACCAGTTGAAGACCAGGGACCCAGATATTCTTAAGACAACTTTCAGGACCCGATATGGTCATTATGAGTTCTTGGTAATGTCTTTTGGGCTGACCAATGCCCCAGCAGCGTTCATGCATTTGATGAACAGTGTGTTCCGGCCTTATCTCGACTCGTTTGTCACAGTATTCATTGATGATATTTTGGTATATTCGCGTAGTTAGGAGGAGCACGTAGAGCATTTGATAGTTGTGTTGCAGAGATTGAGGTAGGAGAAGCTTTATGCAAAATTCTCCAAGTGTGAGTTTTGGCTCAGTTCAGTGGCTTTCTTGGGGCACGTGGTATGCAGCTAGGGTATTCAGGTTGATCCGAAGAAGATTGAGGCAGTTCAGAGTTGGCCTAGACCGTCCTCAGCCACAAAGATTCGTAGCTTTCTTGGTTTGGTAGGTTATTATCGCCGTTTTGTTCAGGGATTCTCATCTATCGTATCGTCCTTGACCAAGTTGTCTTAGAAGGGTGCTTCATTTGTATGGTCGGACAAGTGTGAGGAGAGCTTTTAGAAGCTCAAGATAGTTTTGACCACAGCTCCAGTGTTAGTTTTGTCATCAGCTTCAGGTTCATATACCGTGTATTGTGATGCTTCGAGAGTTGATATTGGTTGTGTATTGATAAAGGGTAGAGTTATTGCTTATGCTTCTCGTCAGTTGAATCCCCATGAGGAGAACTACCCCGTTCATGATTTGGAGTTGGCTGCCATAGTTCATGCGTTGAAGATTTGGAGACATTACTTGTATGGTCTGTCTTGTGAGGTGTTTACTGATCATCATAGCCTCCAACACTTGTTCAAATAGAAGGATCTCAATTTGAGGTAGCGAAGGTGGTTGGAGTTGCTTAAGGATTATGACATCACTATATTATACCATCTATGAAAGGCCAATGTCGTGGCCGATTCCTTGAGCCGAAAGGCGGTGAGTATGGGAGTTTGGCATATATTCCAGTTGGGGAGAGACCTCTTGTAGTTGATGTTCAGGCCTTGGCCAATCGGTTCGTGAGGTTAGATATTTCGGAACCCAGTCGGGTATTGTTTCGGTCTTCCTTATATGATCATATCAGAGAGCGCCAGTATGATGACCCGCATTTGCTTGTCCTTAATGACAGAGTTCAGCACGATGATGCTAGATATGTGAACATTGGTGATGATGGGGTGTTGAGGATGCAGGGCCGGATTTGTGTACCCAATGTGGATGCGCTTCGGGAGTTGATTCTAGAGGAGGCCCATGGCTCGCGGTATTCCATTCATCCGGGTGCCGCGAAGATGTATCAGGATTTTAGGCAGCACTATTGGTGGAGGAAAATGAAGAAAGACATTGTGGGATTTGTAGCTTGGTGTCTCAATTGTCAGCAGGTGAAATATGAGTATCAGAGACCGGGTGGCTTGCTTCAGCAGATGGATATTCCAGAGTGGAAGTGGGAGAGGATCATTATGTACTTTGTAGTTGGACTTCCACGAACTTTGAAGAAGTTCGATGCTATTTGGGTGATTGTGGATTGGCTGACCAAGTCCGCGAACTTCATTCCTGTGTGTACTACCTATTCTTCAGAGCGGTTGACAGAGATCTATATTCGGATGATTGTTTGTTTGCATGGTGTCCCAGTTTCCATCATTTCAGATAGGAGCATTCAGTTTACTTTGCAGTTTAGGAGGTCTCTGCAGCGAGAGTTGGGTACTCAGGTTGAGTTGAGCACAACTTTTCACCCTCAGACGGACGGGCAGTCCGAGCGCACTATTCAGATATTGGAGGACATGTTGCGTGCTTGTGTCATTGATTTCGGAGGGTCATGGGATCAGTTTCTACCGCTTGTAGAGTTTTCTTATAACAACAACTACCAATCGAGTATTCAGATGACTCCATATGAGGCTTTGTACAAGAGGCAGTGTAGATCTTTAGTTGGTTGGTTCGAGCCGGGTGAGGCTAGTCTATTGGGGACAGACTTGGTGCAGGATGCTTTAGAAAAGGTGAAGGTGATTCAGGAGAGGCTTCGTACAGCACAGTCGAGATAAAAGAGCTATGCTGATAGGAAGGTTTGGGATGTGTCATACATGGTTGGCAAGAAGGTTTTGTTGAAGGTTTCACCCATGAAAGGTGTTATGAGATTTGGGAAGAAAGGGATATTGAGTCCTCGGTTCATTGGGCCTTTTGAGGTGCTTCGAAGGATTGGGGAGGTGGCTTATGAGCTTGCTTTTCCACCCAGCTTGTCGAGTGTGCATTTGGTATTTCATGTTTCTATGCTCCGGAAGTATATTGGAGATCCGTCTCATGTTTTGGATTTCAGCACGGTTCAGTTGGATGATGATTTGACATATGATGTGGAGCCAATAACTATTTTGGGTCGTCAGGTTCGAAAGTTGAGGTCAAAGGATATAGCTTCAGTGAAATGCAGTGGAGAGGTCGGCCCATGGAAGAGGCTACCTGGTATACCGAGCGGGAGATACGGAGTAGATATCCTCACCTATTTGAGGCTTCAGGTATGTTTCTTGACTCGTTCGAGGACGAACGTTTGTTTAAGTTGGAGAGGATGTGATGACCCGACCAGTCGTCTCATGAGTTACCGCTCTGTTTCCCCTATTTCTGCTTCTTTATGATTTGTTTATCCGTATTATGTGGTATCGGGTTGGTTGAATCGAATCCGGAATGATTTTGGTAAGGTTTGAGACACTTAGTCTCTTTTGAGGAAGCTTGAGTTGGAAAAGTCAACCGGATGTTGACTTATGTGTTAAAGGGCTCGGATGTGAGTTCCGATGGTTCGGATAGCTTCAGAAGGTGATTTGGGACTTAGGAGCATGATCGAAATGAGTTTTGGAGGTTCGGAGTAGATTTAGGCTTGAATTGGCGAAGTTGATATTTTGGCAATTTCCGGTTGGTAGGCGAGATTTTGGTATATGGGTCGGAATGGAATTCTGAGAGTTGCAGTAGTTCTGTTGTGTCATTTGGGATGTGTGTGCAAAATTTCAGGTTAATCGGATGTGGTTTGGTTGGGTTTTTATCAAAAGCGAAATTTAGAAGATTTTGGGAACTTAGGCTTGAATCTGGTGTGTTTTGGTTGATTTGATGTTGTTTGAGATGTTTTGAAGATTGGTACAAGTTTGAATAAGGTTTTGGGATATGTTGGTACTTTTGGTTGAGGTCCCGGGGGCCTCGGGGTGATTTCGGATGGTTAACGGGGAGTTTGAGGAATTGTTACAGCTGTAGATTGTGTTGTTTCTGGTATTTCCGCACCTGCGGATTGGGAACCGCAGGTGCGACACCGCATATGCGGGAAAAAGGTCGCAGAAGCGAAAAGGGGCTTGAAGAGCAGGGACAAAAGAAGCGGTTAAGAGGACCGCATCTACAAAGTCGCAAATGCGGGTATGGGACCGCAGATGCGGACAATGAGGAGTTAAGTGATTTTCGTAGAAGCGGATGAAGAACCGCAAATGCGGTACCGCAGAACCAGTAAATAGGGCTACAGATGCGAAAATGCCTAGGCAAAAGGTATAAATTGTGTCCTTCGCGATTTTGAGCTATTTTCACCATTTCTAATTCGGCTTGGGAGCTTTTTGGACGATTTTGAAGAGGGATTTCAAGGGAACTTCATTGAGGTAAGGAATTTGGACCTAAAACTCGTTCCTACGCTATTATTTCACGGATTAGAGCTATAATTAATGGAATTTAAGGGCTAAAATTGGGGAAACTAGGGCTTGGAAACTTAGACCTTTGCTTGAGGATTTGAAGGACCATTTGAGGTCGGATTTCAAAACTTTTGATATGTTTTGGTAATTTCTGGATTTATGTTGTAAATTGATTATTTTCGCTTGGGCTTCGTTCCCTTAGCATATTTTGATGCCTTGATTCTGATTTTGGAGAGATTCGATGCGAGTGGAGGCCGATTCGAGGGGCAAGGGCGTCGCGAGCTAGAGATTTGACCGGATTGAGGTGAATAATGATTTTAAATGATGTTCTGAGGGTATGAAATGCCGGACTTGCACATCGTTGTGCTATATTGAGGTTACGCACACGCTTGATGACGAGCGTGGGGTCATGCACTGTTGGGGATTGTGACTTAGTCCGTCTCGGATGACTATTTTACTGCGTATTTGACTGAAATCTATTTGCTATCATCATGATTTGGGCTAAATGCCATATTTGGGCCTTGTGCCAACTATTTGATCCCTTCGGGGATTTTATTGATATTTCCTTACTGTTTTGACTTTATACTTGAACTTAGTCGTGATATATTTCACTGTTTTCATACTCAGCCATGTTTACTATGTTTTAACATTTAAATGATCTTTTAAATGATATTTTGGGCTGAGAATCGTGTTTTACTATTTCCCAAGTGGCTTGTGAGGATTTTGACTGAGTAAGGCCGAGGGCCTATGTTGTGAGGTAACATTTGATACTGATTATGAGGTTGAGGGCCTGAGATACATACGCCACGAGGTGGCTTGATTGATATGAGGCCGATGGCCTAGTGACGATACCACGAGATGGCTTGATGTTGCGCTTGGGCCGTAAGGGGCCCCTCCAGGAGTCTGCACACCCCCAGTGAGCGCGGGTACCCATTGTGATGTGAGATATAGCCCGAGGGGCTAGTATTGTTTTGAGGTATTGCCCGAGGGGCGGATTTGTTGATATTGTGCCCAAGGGGCGAACCTTTATGTGTTTATTTTCCTTAATTGCCTGTCATTTACCTGCCTAAATTGTTGGATAAGGTTTTCGTGAAGTTCAATTTGAGTTAAATGACTTTCACATATCTTTCACTTGTTTTACTGCTTCATTATAGTCTGCAAATGTGCTTTACGTGATTTCCTGCTTTCAGTCTTTATTTATGATTATTACTCACTGAGTTGGAGTATTCACTTTACTTACTGCACCCCGTGTACAGATTCAGGCACATCTGGTCCCGCTACCAATTGATGTTCAGTTCCAGCTCAGGCGGATCCGAGAAGTCTCTAGGTAGCTGTCGGCGTTCGCAGCCCGGAGCTCTTCCCTATCTTATTTCTTTATGCTCTTAGTGTCTATATTAAACCTTGTAGTTTCCTCTGAGTATTCCGAATTGTTTAGATGTTCATGACTAGTGACACCCCGGTATCGGGCTGTGTTGGGTAGTTCTTCCGCATATTTATATTGTTGACTGCTTAAACCTTGGGTTATTTATCATGCTTTAGACTTGAATCTTATTGTTTAATTGCTTAAAAATCAAAATGGAAAGTGTCGGCTGGCCTTGTTTTCATGAGAGGCGCCATCATGACCGAGTTTGGGTTTAGGGTCGTGACAGATCCAGGCCGCGATTCTCACGGTGCACGCCCACACGCCCTTCACTTTGCATTTGCGTCACCTCAATAGTAATCATAGAACACATAGTTCGGGGTTTCGAACCCTTAGAACAAAGTTTGGAAGCATTACTTACCTCAAATCAAGCCAAACTCTAGCCCGTGATGCCCTTGTCTCTCGATTCGGCTTCCAAATGTCCTAAATCTAACCAAAATCAGAACCATAACGTCAATATATGCTAAGAGAACAAAGCTCATTCGAAAATAATCAAATTACATCAAGAATCCCAAAATTGGCCAAACCCGACCCCCAGGCCCACGTTTCGGATTCCGATAAAAATCACAAAACTAGAATTCTTACACTCTCATAAGTTCATACATATCAAATACATCAAAATCCAACCACAAACAACCCCTCAAATCCCTAAATCAAAGTCTCTAATTTCAAACCCTAAACCCCCAATTTTAACCACTAATTTCCATAAATTACATGTCTAAACAGTAAAATATCACCATAGAAACGAGTTTTAGTTCCAAGAATCTTAGCTCCACGAAATTCCCTTGAATTCCCTCTTCAAATTGCTCCCACAAGCTCCAACCCAAATGGGAAATTGATGAAATAAGCCAAAAATTCGTGAAGACATCTATTTATATGTTCTGCCCAGCGATACCGCACCTGCGGCCTTTTTCCTTGCATCTGCAAACCGCTTCTGCGGTCAAAGTAACCGCACCTGCGGTTTTCACTTAAAGGCCCAACTCTGCATCTGCAGCCTCACAGGAGCAGTAGAAGCTCCACACCAATGATGAAGCTCCAGCTAACCCCAGACCGCTTCTACGACCCCCTCAGCGCATCTACGACATCGCACCTGCAGTCCCTAATCCTCAGGTGCAGAAATGACAGAAGTAGGAAATCTGCAGCACCACTCCAAAAACCCAAACTCTCCGTTAACCATCCGAATCCATCTCGAGGCCCTCGGGACCTCAACCAAATATGCCAACAAGTCACATACCACTATTCAAACTTGTTCCAACCTTTGGAACACTCAAAACAACATCAAAACTCCCTCGGATTCAAGCCTAAGGATTCCAAAACTTCTGAATTCCGCAAATGATCAAAAATTCTATCCAACCTCATCCGAATGACCTGAAATTTTTCACACAAATCCCAAATGACACAACGGACCTACTCCAATTTTCAGAATTCCATTCTGACCCCGATATCAAAATTTTCACTACCAACCGAAAAATGCCAAAATTCTAATTCCGCCAATTCAAGCCTAAACCACGAATCTCTAAAATATATTCCGATCATACTACTAAGTCCCAAATCACCTAACAAAGCTATCCGAACCATAAAAACCTAATTTCGAGACTAGTTACTCACAAGTCAACTTCCGGTTAACTTTTCCAACTAAATGGTCAACTTAAGAGACTAAGTGTCTCATAACACTCCAACATAACTCCAAACCCGAATCAACCAACACGATACAAAGAAATGTAGCTGAAAAATATATAAGAAAGCAGAAACAAGGGAAACGGAGGGGTAACTCATGAAACGACCGGCCGAGCCGCTATTGAAAGACAAACTTCACTAGTTTCTTTACAGTGTGACTCACAAGCGGCAATTGGAATTGACAAGAATAGTGTGTGCAATGGAAAAAGAAGACATATTCACATTAGACATGGTGCGGTAAAATAATTATTAAAATATAGTGTTATCTCCCAGGGATATGTAAGGTCTGAAAGAAATTTGGCAGATACTTTAACCAAGGGTTTGGCAAGGAAACTTATCCTTGAAACATCGAAGGGGATGGGTCTAAAGCCCATGGATTGAGAAAGTATGGGGGATATATGTTTGTGGTTAAACGAAGCCATACGAGACTTCAATATGCGTGGCATTTGGTAGTGCTTTACATGGTTGAGCCTATTTTGCTCTTAATGATTTCATAGCTTTAAGGTGGTCTATATTTTAATAAACTTGATGGAATAACTTACGTGAGTATAAAGATATGTTTTTCTTTTATAAAAGGCTTGGGTTGTCTTTCTAGAGAACTCGTGAGACTTAAGGTGTGTGCATGACCATAAAAGTACTTTTTTAGTATCGCAGAATTTGCATAAAATTAAGATATAGTATGTGTTGTGGAGGTATCAACTCATGTCCATTCAGTTCAAGAGTACTTTACTTTGTGGATATTAGTCGTTGCCTCAGTTCATTATGTGTCAATTCAAATCGAAAGATATTGACGCTTATGTACATGTTCCTTCCTTTTGCCCAGAAACTATTCTTATTCTTTATCTTTGCATTAGTAGGGAATTATTGGTATTATTCTTCTTTAGGCGTTATATTCTAATTTGATAATGTAAAGAATAAAGAACACTTCTAATCCACAATTAATCTGTAGTTAATTCTCATACATCTCCACTATTAATTTTTGTAATATTTTTAGATTATATGTATATGTAGAGTGGGAGAATGAAGTTACTACTACATAAATTATTCACATTCATTCATATGATAATTTTTAAATTTTTGTGACTTTATTGTGAAAAGATATTAGCTTTTCAGAAGGTTTGAAGTTACTGTCTTGATGAGCATTTTGTCATTAAACAAAAAATAATGATACATAACATTAACTCCCATTTGACTTCTTACGTTTTTCTGATGGAAGAAAACATAGATGATTTTCCTATATAAGCATCATCACTTGTGAATCAAGTTATCACCAAAATATTTATTCTCTCATCCTCTCAAAAGACTATTCTTCTTCCTAATTTTCCTGGGTAATTCTTTTTTACAAATTCCAAATTTCCAGACACGAGTGCACGTATTTGAGAGTATTATGGAACCTTGGAGAGTGATCGGTCTTAATGATTGCACCCGGTTGGACTGAAATCACTTTCAAGCCAGTGGCTTGCCACGACATAGTATTTATTCGATAAATTATTTTTATTCTCTTGTTATTCTTGGTAAATATTATTAACTATTTTTCTAACAATTGAATGCGACTTCACATATAATATTGATCAGTGGCTATCAATTTCAAGAAAACTCTTCCCCATTTGTCAAAGCTTGAGCCTTTGGATGGAAACAATTATAAGAGTTGGTCCCAGAAACTTATGATTTTCTTCGAACAATTAGAAGTTGATTATGTTTTGTTCAATGAACCTTCTACTAATGTTGTTTCTAATACTATTTTGTTGTTGACAATTTTAATACTATTGCTGGTATTGCCGTTAATGATGCTACTAAAAAGAAATTTAAAAAGATAATAAAACTATTCGATGGCATCTGCTTAACCATATAACTAGCACTCTGTTTGGTTTATTTATAAATTATAAATCTGCGAAAGTCATATGGGCAGCTTGAAGAAGAAATATGGTGCAGATGATGCGGGAAAAAAGAAGTATGTGGTTGGAAAGTAGATCAAGTTTCAAATGGTTGATGATAAGCCAACTATGGAGAAGGTTCACGAGTATGAGAATTTGATTGTTGATGTTCTTAATAAAGGCATGAAGATGTGTGAGATTCTTCAAGCTAATGTTCTGCTTGAAAAGTTCCCCCTTCATGGAGTGATTGTAGGAACCAACTCAAGCACAAGAAGAAGAACTTAACTCTCCAAGAACTGATTAGTCACATGAGGACTGAGAAAGCAAACCGTCTCAAAGATGAAGAGGCAGAATGTCTAAAGGATAAGATGAAATTTATTTCTCTCTCTTAATTCTTCTAAAGCTAACCTTGTGGAATCTGCTAGTACTTTTGTGAAAGACATGTTTAAAGGCAAACAGAAGAAAGGCCGGAAGAAAGGATACATTAAGAAGCGGAATTACTTTAATAAACCGAAGGGCCAAATCCAAAAGTTAAAAGGACCTTGCTATTTCTACAAAAAAATTGGTCACAAGGCTTTCCAGTGCAACCAAAAACAAGGATAAAGCTCGAAGCATGAAGGGAAAGCTCCAGTCCAAGTTAACCTTACTGCAAAATGGTGATATGATTGTTGTTATGGGCGTTGAGGCAAATATGATGGCTGACAAGACTGATTGAATACTGGACACATGCGCTTCAAGGCAC